>NC_043971.1:36333019-36665519 GCF_902148855.1 Sphaeramia orbicularis | reverse complement strand
TGAGTCTCCTAGGAGTTTAAAGGAGTATGTATCCTAACACAAGCAAACTCACAAATACACATCAACATATACACACACGTGTTGACATGTATACTCCTGAATTAAAACATGTATTCAGTTGTATGTGATGAAGAAGATGCTTTGCATTCATAAAATCACATTTTCTGTAGTGTTCCTCTTGCTGACTTTGTGGTTGTGCAGAAATCACTCACTGTTATGATCTCCTATTCGCAGTGTTGCTCTTGCAATATAACCCTAAAAAAGCGTGCTTCCTTCCTGGCTATGAGCGTGTTTATGTGTTTCACGTGAGAATTTCCCTCATTCATAGAGAGAACGCTTCCTGTCTGCACTCAGCTTTAAGTCACGTAGACAACATGTAAAGCAAAACACATGAAAAAAGAGACAATGAAGACAATGAGCTGAGTATACATAGGAGAACTGCAGTACACCAGCATGAATTAGAGCTTCATCAACTATAACATTTTATAGATCAACACCAGCAGTTACATCACCTTTACTGCTGCTGCCAAACAAGAGAAGCCTGCCAAATTACAAAGTTATAAAAGAAGTCCTCCACTTCTGTGCTAAAAAACAGCAGGTGTAGAAATATGGCTGTCCAAAACACTGCAAGAAAGAAAAGGGGAAGCAAAGGGGCTCTCCTCCTGTACTGCAGCGGCTAAAAAAGACATGCAGGGGGGAAAAGAAGAGGGATGTCTGTTACTGTGGAAACTAACCTCTTTGTTGCTGACTTTGTTGTCATGTCCTTTAAACCCACCTGGAAAAGACAGGGCAAACACACATACGCACACAAGCCAAGGTCCCTCAGTGGTTAAGTAGTGACAATAACAACCATCAGTGTCCAAATGAAGTGCTCCAATCAGCTAAATCCAGGGGGGAGAAGAGGAGATGACAGAGGACAAGCTCAAGATGAGCTCCACCGGAGATAGATGACCCATCTGCAGCAAGACAATAGACCCTGGGGTGAACACTCAGGCTGCATTTACCTTGTCTGTCCTCAGAGGAAGCCCCTCCGGTTTAGGCAGCATACCCCTAAAAGGTATTGGTGGCCATCTTGCTTTGCTTCCTTCACCCTCAAAAGAAAACGCTGGCTACAGTAGCCATACACAGGGCAAGCTCCTGGGTGTCATGGCTAGGGCGACTGTGAGCCACTGTAGCAAAGTGCTGCGACAGCAGACGTACACACACTCAGCGCACACACACACAGACATATAGACACACACACATACGGGATGCCTTTCGTAGACGCAGACAGAGCCTCATCAGCCAATGGCGTGAGGACCTTAGCGGCTTGTAAATTATCTTCCATGCCTAGACTCTCCTAAACAAAGGATCCCCTATGTGGGCTTTTTACTCCAGCCCTACGCACATGGATTGAAGGGAAGACGTGGAGCGGACACCGCACATGCTGGAACTGGATCACATGAAAACAAACAGAGATAATGTTAACCCCTTAACAGCTCATCATTCAGGCTAAGAATGAATCATGAAGAGTCCTCCAACAATTTGCAAATTTCATTATACATCTAGACTGAATTACCATTCACCAGTTTAATACCTGAATTATCACATTACTCTGTGTTCAGCACAAAAGCAAAACAATCTTTTCTTCCATGTAATCACTTGTGAACATCTGCTCCTCTTTCCTGATTTATATGATTGTAAATTATATGTCTTTAACACATGCAATTTGAACAGTAACTCATTCTTCTGAATGTTGAGATGAATCTTTAACTGTTTCCTGAAATTGTTTTTAACGTTGATGTTGACATTGTATTCACTGATTAATGCACGTTGTTTTTTGCTTTCAACTGCAATAATAACAGGCAGAAAAGGTTTATGACTGTTTACATGGACACTAAATAACAGGATTGTGTGATGTGATGTGACAGAGGGAATGTGTTCAAAATTGTCTATATCCTTTCATATCCTTTCTATCATGGTTGTGTGATCTCCAGCTGCTTCGAAAGGCAACAAGGATTGGGCAACACAACTGCTCATTAGGTTAAAACCAATAAAACTAATAGGTATTTTGTCTTGATTGTACTGAAGCTGGACTGGCATGATAACTAGTATTGTCACACTATAGTTTGTTCTCATTTGGAATCTTAAAGCCTCCATTTTCAAAGAATGACAGTTTTACTGTTCAGAGTCCTTTGTTTTTAGCCCCAGTCTTGTCCAGTTTGAGGCAGATGTGTTTTTATTTTTATGGAAATTCCAAACATATAAAAGAATAAAAGCTATTACTGTAAATTAATATCATATATACTATGACTTAGACCCACACTCACTGAATTGAGTAATCCAATAAGGTATGCCTTAACGTACTCTGCTAAAAACAAAACTGAAGACATGTTTTCAACACTTACATAGAAATTCCAGTCTTTCAAAAATCTTTTCAAACACTTGTTTGAGCATCTCATTGTTTTGAGGTTTTTGACCATAAAAGCGCTCAGCAATCCTTAAATCTTTTAAGGCTGTAAATTTTCAGGCTGCAGACTAGTTTTGTTTTAAAACTGCCATGATCTGGACCCACTTGGAAACTCAGTCCATTACCCAATATTACAACCATGTGGGAAAACATATATTTACTCCAATCAGTGAGAAACAACTGGATGAAGTGTTTACATGGTTAGGTTATTTCTGTCTGATCACCGCTGTCCCTTCTGATTGAAGTCGAGGCATTTTTATTCTTACTGGATGAATATTATTAGAACACACAGATCATACACACAGAACACACAGATCACAGCCATAACCTTGTGATCACTGACAGGTGAAGTGGTAATACTGCTGATCATTTTGTTACACTTGCACCTTTCATTGGGTTGGATATATTTGGAAGCGAACATTTACACCTTTAAGTTGGAAGCAACAAAATGGACAGCATAAGGGTCTGTGTGACTTTGACCGATGGCCAAATTGTGATGGCCAAATGACTGGGTCAGAGCAAAATAATCAAAACACCAAAACAGTCTAAAGTGGAAAGCACTTACCAAAAGTGGTCTAAGGAAGGCCAACCTGATCTCAGTCTAATTGAGCATCTATGGGATGTGATGGACAATCTGAGGCCCCACATTGCAACTAACAGGACTTAAATGACCCGTTGCCTTGTTCCCAGATACACCTTCAGAGGTCTCCTAGCATCCAGGACTCAGATTAGAGCTTTTTTGGTAGCAAAAGGCCGACCTACATCACAAGAAGTTGGTGGTAATGATATTACGTTCCCACAGATGCTCAACTGACTTTAGATATGGTTGTCCTTTTCGTAGTTACTAACCACTGTGGATGAGGAACACCTGACACATCCTGCACTTTTGGAGTTGCTCTAGATCAGGGGTGTCAAACTCATTTTAGTTCAGGAACCACATTCAGCCCAATATGGTGTCAAGTGGGCTGGACCAGTAAAATAATAACAATGAAAAAAGTAAAATCCCATTATGACAATGTTTATATCTACAAAGTTACCTTAAAAATCTGAGTAACATAAACATCCTGTAATGTCTTAAAAAAAAATATGTACAATTGTATCAATATTATGCTTCAGTTTACCATTTACATTACAATTTACAGATCATAGTGGATCTACAAATACACAAAAGATTTAATAACAAGCAGAATGTTGGTAAAATTGGACTTAATTCTCTTAAGACATTGTAGGTTGTTCATATTTGTTCAGGTTATTCACATTTTTGTGGAAGGATAGTTGAAAAATGTAAACATTTTCATGTAATTTCACTTTTTTACAAAAAAACAAAGAGAAAAAATCAGGGTTGTCCTTATTTATAAGTTATTATGATAGTATTTTACTGGTCTGACCTTCTTGAAATCATATTGATCTGTATGTGGAACATAAACTAAAATGATTTTCACATCCTTGATTGTTTATATCTTCAGTGTAATTTTTGCATTCCACAAATTCATCCCTGGGGCTGGATTGGAACCTTTGGCGGGCCGGTTTTGGCCCACTGGCTGTATGTTTGACACCTGTGTTCTACCCCATTTAGTCATTTAGCCTACACAGTTTCACCCTTATGCTCAGATCTGTACACTGTTCAGTTTGCTTTCCAACACATCATCTTTGAGAATTAAATGTTCACATACCCAACCCAGTGAGAGGTGACATCATAATGAGATAATCAACATTATGTAAGTAATGATAACTGGTCATTTAGATTCATGTAAATGCAGCTACTGTGTTTTAAACTAAACCAAAACAGGTTAATTTTAAGCATATTTATTTTCTATTTGTACGTGTAACTGACTGTAAAAAAAAAAAAAGAAAAAAAAAAGTAGACAACAGCTTCCTTCATACACAGATTCAAGTTGACATGTTTTAGTGAAGATTGCCTGAACATAGTGTACATATAAAACTGACTGAGTTGTTTTCTTACTATGAAATATTATGCTCTTGTGTAATTGTGTCAATATCGTCTCGTTCCCTGCATGCATGCGTCAGACTTAACAATTAACCAGCATGTCAAGAACTGAATCCAGGAGAGAAAACTGATTACCGCTGCAAACCTTCAAAAGACTCTTGTGCAACATAATTATTCTCTTAGTGTCACAAAAAAGCAGAAGCCAGCATCACAAGACTGTGACACTGGGCAGGATTCAGTGTTTGTGTGTACGTCTCCCTCCCTCTAAAAACTACTCTCCCACAGTTTGAAGGAATGCGAGGTATTGTATTAAACTTAAGTGCTGCTGTCAGTCCCATCAGACACACTGTGTAGCCGGTTATATCACATCCTTCTCATCAAAAAGCACAATTTATCTGCAGCACCTCTGTTTTTGCACAAGATCTAAATAAAAAATGCCAAATTTGACTCATAACGTCCACTGTGTTTTCTCTCCTGATCTCACCCCATTCCTCTCATTCTTTCTCATACACCCCAAAGCATTTTTTTCTATTTACATATTTCCCCAAGGTGACAAAAGGAAAGACAGTGGTCAGAAAAAGAAGACTTAAAGCAAAAGACAAAGAGAGAAAAATGTCATGAGAGAGTTAAGTACTTTCCTCTTTTAAAGACAACCATGCAGCCAAGACGCTGAGGTCACATCAGGACACGGGAACATGAACGCAGCTCAAGCCAGCGCCTGTCTGTATCACTCTAGTAACCAACATAAGGCACCAATGTGACTGCGCAAAACAACGTGCGCAGCTTAATCCCTCGAAAACAATGCAAAACATACCTATGTCGTGTTTAACATGTAGTTTACCGGTGAGAAAAAATACCACAGGCACGTTAGCAGATTGTATTATGATGGATTACTTTAAAGCCATGTCAACACCTCCAAAAATAGTCACAAGTTACAACCGAGGTGAACTCTTGCCAATATGGAACTTAAATGTGGTTTGTAAATCAGGTTTGTCAGGTCTAACATGTTACATATCAGTTATAAATGAATGATGCACAGATGAGAGTTCCTGGTCCAATGGTAGCAGTTCAACAGTAAAACAGTCAGGAAATGATTACAACTTATCACCTTCAAACAACTGCATGGTGTGGCTTAATGATAAAAAAATTAAATCCAAAACAAGTGGTAAACAAGTGGAAACATACAGCCAGTGACTATCTTTAAAATTAATACAACATTTTTTACAAAAAGTGACGACAATGTGTAACGTTTCTGCTGGTTCATTTGGATTTCTGGCTTCCAACTTTACTGTGTCATTTCACTCCTTCACTTCACTTCTCAGACAGTTTTCTTTGGCTGAACACACTAGTTCTAAAGAGCCACAGTTGGGAGCTGCAACTGGCGTAAAACAGAAAGAATCTTAGATTTAAATTCATCTGGAAGCCAGAAAAAAGACACAAATTCACACTAATGTCACTCCATATCTACCTGAGGTGCAAATAAGCACAGATAAATATACAGCTCAACTATTTATCTCATACACAGAAATTCATGCTAATATTTTCTTGTTATTCTGAAAATGTAATCGTCCAAATGTGAGCAGTATATTCATTTTGCATTGAATTAGGCCTTGTTCTGACTGTAGCTTTCTCTGCTTAAGACATGTTGGATATTATGCAGCTTTTAGGAGCATTCTTTAGACATGTAGACAGAGCATTTTACAATATATTTGCTAAAGTCATGTTTATTATCCGGGTTATAATTCTCATTTAGGGTTTTTAACAGTTTGCCAAACATGGGCTCTTGTCTATTTATAGTCACTTTTGTGCATCGGATACAAACCAACCAGGCTGGAATAGACAAGCACGACCAAAGGACCCACTTCACATTACTGATCAAAAGGAGAAACTGAGCAACAGTACGAGATGACATGTGCAAATCTGCTACGTTAACATCTACAAGAAGGTAGGTGTTTTTATGTTAATCAGAATACACACACTTACACTGAAACAGAAATGTTAAAGGATTTTTCATTTTCATTAGCCATATGAGCAGCTTATTATAAAAACTGCCCTTTTCTGGATAAGGGCAAAAGAATATTTTGTGCATGTTAACATAGTCACTGTAACAAACACAAATGCAGACTAAACACATAAAATATAAACAGACACTTTATCCCTACACAGCATCATTTCTCAGTAATCAAACAATAAACCACAGACCACATTAGAACACACTATTCCTCTGTAAAAACTAAACAGTTACAGAGTTCAGAATACATAAATCCCAGTCCTAGGTGGACTCAGTACAAGCTTTTTGATGACAGGTATCAGCACCTACAGTATAAGCTGTAATGTATCCACATAAATAAATTCATATATTGAGAAAGTCTAATGTTTGTTACTCTTGTCCAACTATTTACAGTTGTTCCCTTTAATCAAGAATCATTTCTTAAAATGTTCCAAACATTGGGTAGGCGACAGCTAAAATACAGTAGTTTTGGTGTTTCTACATGGTTGTAGTGAGCTTATGTATTTCTTTCTCAGCCTCTTCTATTCAGATACAAGAAAACAGGTCATATGTGCTGAACAATAAAAGCCCACATAATAAATCTGAATTAAATAGCTACAACATTACTAGAGTAATATTTAGTCTGACCTTTGTTCCAATGACAAAAAATAGCCCAAACAAAAAGAAACATCTGACATGTGTTGAATGAAATCTAATGGAAAACAGGCAGAAAATGAATGCAGTGGATGTATTTCTTTCCTGAACAAGAAAGTTAAAGGAATGTTAAGTGCAAAGGGAGGTCACACTAAGTATTTGACACTTTGGTTTGTAGGAGCAGTTGTTTTTTTTCTTCTTGAAACTTGTTGCACAATTTTCCTGTATAACCTGATTGTATCACTGTAGAAAAATAAAATAAAATAAAATAAAATAATGTAGAGAGAGATTTTCATTGTATGATCATTATGAGCTAAAATAAAAACCTAATGGTGGCTTGAGACTTTTGCACGGCATTGGATTCTCTTAAATATGTTTCACAAAAAAGTAAATATTATACTAAATATTTTAGTATGTTAGGACTTATGACGGCTCTTAAAGCTTGGTTGAAATCACTGTTTCATTTGTAAATTAAACAAAACAAACAATAAAAAGAGCACAAAGCAACAGAACACATGTAGAGACCGTTTGTGGACACTATAGTTAAAGTTCACTGTGGTTTTTCAGGCTGTGAATTAAAGCTCCCAGAGGTCGTCTGACAGGTTTGACATGTGCACCAAAATCTGCAAACACAACTGTTGAACAGGTTTCACCAACCCAAACAAACATGTGCGTAAAGAAATGCAAACAGTAGCAGTGTTCACCCCTGCTCTGTCATTATAGTTAAACAAGCTGCTTCTGTAGCCTTTTTCTCTTTAATCGAGACATGGAAGAAAATGTAAGAACAGTAATTACACAGTGTTATCTCCAACAAACTACACACAGCAGGATGTGTAAGTATGCACCTTATAGCAGAGATAATCCACTAACCGTCATCAAACCATTCCTCCTCCTGCAGCCGCTCCATTCCTTCAACTCAAAAACACTCCACCAATATTCTACCGCACCCTTCATTTTCAGCTCTTTACGTGCCCCATATGTTTTCCTCTTTAACAAGCTGCCCTGCTTTCGTTAGGAACAACCAGCCTGGACATTAATCACCCTAAGCTACACGAGCACGCAAGTGAGGTAAAGAAAGTCATTCTACAGCGTGGCCGTAAACTCTGTCCAACACATCTGGAGGCTGACCTGCTGGAGCCTGGCCCAGCCCAATGGTGGAGCTGTGCCAGGCTTAGTCCGTGCCAATAGTTGTCATTACTGCCATTACTGCTGACGCTAATGTAAACTTGTCTCTCATTTGCATGGAAAGCCTACAGGACTGTGACGAAGCCACTATCCACACTTCTTTTTTGTTCTTTAAAGGTCTAAGTCAGGGGTGTCAAACTCTTCTCTTTCAGAGGCCACATTCAGCCTTCAAAATAATAACATAATAACCTATAAATAATGACAACTACAAATTTTTCTCTTTGTTTTAGAGTAAAAAAAATTACATTAAATGATGAAAATATTTACAAACTACCCAAACAAAAAAGATGTGAATAACCTGAAAAAATGGAAATTTCTTGGGAAAAAATAAGTGCAATTTTAACAATATAATGCCTTCTACATGGGCATTATGGAATGAATCTAAAAAGGCACACGACATTTAGTAAGAGGCAGAATATTGTTAAAATTGCACTTAATTTTCTTTAGACATTTCAGGTTGTGCATGTTTGCTGAAGTTATTCACATTTAATTGTTAAAGGATAGTTTGTTACTGTGAATATTTTCATAATTTAATGAGTTTTTTTGCAATAAAAGAAAGAGAAAAATTTGGAATTGTCATTATTCATAGACATAATGTAATATTATTTTCTTGGAATGCCCACAGGACTGTGACGAAGGCACTATCCGCACTTCTTTTTTGTTCTTTAAAGGTCTAAGTCAGGGGTGTCAAACTCTTTTCTTTCAGAGGCCACATTCAGCCCTCAAGTCGACCACACCAGTAAAATAATAACATAATAACCTATAAATAATGACAACTACAAATTTTTCTCTTTGTTTTAGAACAAAAAAAATAACATTAAATGATGAAAATATTTACAAACTACCCAAACAAAAAAGATGTGAATAACCTGAAAAAATGGAAATTTCTTGGAAAAAATAAGTGCAATTTTAACAATATAATGCCTTAATTTATCATTTCTACATGGGCATTATGGAATGGATCTAAAAAGGCACACGACATTTAGTAAGAGGCAGAATATTGTTAAAATTGCACTTAATTTTCTTTAGACATTTCAGGGCGTTCATGTTTGCTGAAGTTATTCATATTTAATTGTTAAAGGATAGTTTGTTACTGTAAATATTTTCATAATTTAATGAGTTTTTTTGCAATAAAAGAAAGAGAAAAATTTGGAATTGTCATTATTCATTGGCATAATGTAATATTATTTTCTTGGAATGCCCACAGGACTGCGATGAAGGCGGTGTTCACACTTCTTTTTCGTTCTTTAAAGGTCTGAGTCGGGGGTGTCAAACTGTTTTCTTTCAGGGGCCACATTCAGCCCGATTTGATCTCAACCAGCAAAATAATAACATAATAACCTATAAATAATGACAACTACAAAATGTTCTCTTTGTTTTTAAGCAAAAAAAAAAAAAATTAAATGAGGAAAATACTTACAAACTACCCAAACAAAAAATATGTGACTAACCTGAAAAACTGAAATTTCTTAGAAAAAATAAGTGCAATTTTAACAATATTATGCATCAACTTATCGTTTATACATGTGCATTATGGATCGAATCTACAAAGGCACAAAACATTTAGTAACAGGCATTATATTGTTGAAATTTTACTTCATTTTCTTTAGACACTTCAGGTTGAACATATTTGTTTAGGTTATTCACATTTTATTGTTCATGGATAGCTTGTTAATGTAAATATTTTCATAATTAAATGTTATTTCTTTGCACCAAAACAAAGAGAAGAATTTGGAGTTGTCATTGTTTATAGGCATAATGTATTTTTTTTTCACATTAAACAAGAAGAAAATTTGGAGTCATAACTTACAGGTTATTATGCTATTATTTTACTTGAGATCATATTAGTCTGTATGTGGATCCTGAACTTAAATGAGTTCAACACCCTTGACTATTAATATCTTCAGTGAAATTTTTGCACTTTGTAAATTCATCCCACAGGCTGGATTGGACCCTTTGGCGTGCCAGTTTTGGCCCACGGGCCGTGCGTTTGACACCTGTAGTCTGAGTTAAAAGTAGTTTCCAGAGGAGGAGGGAAGAGCAGGTTGTGTTATCGCTTCAGAGGTGAGAATGTGAGTGGTGACAGCCATGGGAAAGTGGACCTGTCCTCATGTAGTCTGAAAAGACACAAGCATGAATGAGCAGAAAAGGGCTGTAAAAGTAAAAGTTGATTTTCTTTTGAGACAACACTGATATCACAACGTGTTACCTGAGAGGAGGAAGCAGTGTGGCTCATATTTAACAGACCCTGGAGGCTGCTCTCACTTCATGCTACTCAGCTTTCCAAAGGGACATCTAAGGACTTTTAAGCTTTAAAAAAAAACAAAAAAAAAATCCCTTCTGCACCCGGTGCCAGTAGTAGGCATATAAATAATTCGCAGTGTAGCTTTCATACTTCCTCTTACCCACAGGGAAGCTTATTTTAAGTACAAACAATGGATTCATATTCAGATCTCACTAAACACGGCGTCTGGTATTTAACATTTTACTACAGTGCCAAAGAAGAAAAGTGCATCACCCGACACCTCACCCTCAGCCCATGTGATGTTGATTTGGTCAGTGTGATGGGATGGCAGGTCACTCCCAACTCACACATTTCCCACTCTATCTAAGAAGGAGGTGATGAACTTTTGAACTTGGCAGAAAGCAGGAAATATGCTCATGAAAATCTTGTGGTTGCTTCATAGTTTTTTTTTTTATTACTTTATACATAGTTTTTATAAGCACATTTTACCTTGTATATATATATACTAGTGCCTTTTTTATTTCTTACTGTTGCCTCCTGAATCATTGCATTGAATTTTCATTTTGATGTGACTAAATGATAAAGTCAATGTGTGTAATGTCTATTTTTATTGTATTTCAGTACTGTTTTCTTTGGTGATAATGTTGTGAACACACAATAAAGCAGAAATGGAGTAGCTGTGACTATATAATCAGCCAAAGAGCAAAACCTCCTATCTGAAAAATGTACTTTGTTGCACAATTTGATTTGTTAATAACAATAAGAAATAAATAATACACTGTGCTTTGGACTATATTATAATTTACACATAGCATTCTGCAAGAAAACAGCAATATTTTTTAGTTTCTCAAAAAATACATTTTTCAGATAGAAGGTTTTGCTTCGTCAAATTTGTGTTCCACCTTGGGAAGAATAGAGAAGAGCAACTAAATCTGTTAAGTTTATGTAAACACAGACACACAAATACATACAATATGCAGGGCAAAGCAGCCTGGGGGCCTCAAAGCTACACACAATGAAACAGGAAAAGGCTTACTTAAGTGTGTGCTGGAGTAACATGCTGAGTAAGCATGTGTGCCATATGACTGCCTCTATGTATGCATGCACATTCATAAAACACACAAATATGCAAAACTGTGTGCAGACCCACAAATGCCCTTTCCAGCGGTGCAGTAATATTATACAGAAAAAACAGAAAAGAAGATAAAAATGATAAACAACTGGAAAAATTAACAAGCCAAAACCTCAATAATCCCATGTGCACTTTCACACAACTTTTACCCTAATATTGTAACTGTTATATTTTACATTCAGCTCAAAAACAATAACTTCCCTCCAACACTTAATGATCTGCTTCCAAGACAAGAATGCATCACTTATTCCAGTACTGGCTTAGAAAAATAATTAAAGCACTAACAATTGGACTCGCATCTTCACACGCTTTTTGGCAGTCCACAATGAAAGGACATCATTGCGGACAGCGTGCTTTACCACATATTCCACAAAAACAAGTTCTCTTTGACTTGAGGTTTCTGCATTTGCATTGAGTGCTGCCCAAGGAATATCAGTGACTTCCTGGACTTTATTCCACAGTGATAGTGGATGGAGCCAGACCTAGCTTATAGAACTGGAACAGCTGTAGTTGTGGACACGCTGTAGTTCTGGACGTGGAAGACTAGTGTATTTCTTCAGCCCTGTCCGCTGTTCAAAAGAGTTAAAAATCACTTCTTGTATCCTTTAAGTGGTGTTGGAGAACAACCACTAATTACACCTAATTTTAATGGCACATTTTGTGATTGTTTCACAGTGATTATGTTCCCTCACCACTGCATAACTCTATGGGATTGTGTTAAATGGAATATGACCACCTTTTTTTTGTAACTAACCTTCCAGCTGGGGTAGATAGACATGTAATTGGCCCAGTGTTTAGTCTTTCATCTAAATGGTTGATCCTTGACCTTGAGTAGCACCGGCCCACAGAGCTGCAGACTCAGCATAGAGGTGACCACTGGTCCACTGGCTTGCCTGTTTTCAGAATACCTGACCTAGTGGCCCTATGAAAGAGGCTACAGTGGCCCAGGAGTCCCATGCCCTCATTCAATCACCTTCATGAAAAAAGTAGTGAGAGAGTTATCAGATAGTGACAGCAGTATCATCTTACCAACAAAAAGAAATAAAAAAAGGAGAAGGTGACAAAAAAAAAAGCAAAAGTGATGCTGCAAAATTTCGGGAGAAGAAAAGAATATCTCTAGCAACTGAGGCTGCAATGAGTAAACAAAGTCTGATGACGTTTGCTGCAGGGGCCAGGGCTAATAGTAAGGTGGCTGCTGCTTCAGCGGGTTCCTCAGAGCAACAGCAGGTGGTATGGGACCAGTGCAAGTTTGACAGTAAGTCTGATGAGGATGGAGATGGTGAAACCACTAGTAACATGGTACACGAGCTGGAGACTGAAGTAGAAAATGTCGAGGCAGACGTCACACCACGTGAAGGAGATGGTGATGTTGTAGTAAGCTGAATAACACATATGCATGCTTTACTTTCAACACTAGGCCTGTGTGTATGTACATTAACAGAGAGAATCGGTACAGCACTTGCATGTAGGCTGTGGTAGGCCAGTCTGGACCAAAAAGTCCAGGGCTAAATTTATGTCCTAGTCCAGTCCTGCACCACACTAAGTGTTAGAGCAGCAACTAAGAAAAGCTCAATGAACTAGCGTCCATTGGTTTTTGTTTTGTTCCATTTACACATACTGTGTTAACACTGTTGTGGCTGAGGTTACAAACTTAATACAGCAAAAGTCAATGACCAGAAATGTCTCAAATACAAAACAAGAGGAAAACAGAAAATTAAGGCAGAAGGCTTGGTCTCTGCAGGTGAATACACCTCCACACACTGACAAAGAGGGAGAAGTGCTGTTTGATGATGATTAACATCGTATGAGTCAATATATTGTTTTGTTTTGAGGAAAATGTTTTGTGTTTTGCTCTCTCCTCTATTAATGTCTGAGTAACTGCCTGTTTCTATCACATGCAGCCAGTTTAACTCATAAAGACCCACTGGTATGTTTGTGGCAGTTCCCACATGATTTTTTCTCTATATTTAACCTCTCTTAAGTGATTCATCACCATTTATTATTTATTCTTATTTATTAATATTATCCTCTTTATTTTGAGTTTTTTCCGGTGTAAATCATGTATTTTCTGATATTTAATTCACTGATCATGTAGATGTTCATAAAAGCTCAGAGTAAGTGCAAAGGTTATTAGATCTAATCAGAGAAAACTGAAGAAAAAGTGACTTTGTTAGTAAAATACATAATTAACTGAACATAAACCAAGTGTCTCCATCCATTGTCATTATCAGACTCCATGGGTTTTACTGGCGAATCAATGTTAAAGAAGACGACAGTGTTTCCATGTTCACTACAGAGCCTCTGAACGTCCAAATGGGTCATATCTGATGAAAAGATGACAAACTGCATTTTACACTGATTATTACATGCATTGATAAGATTCGTGGATCAACAGGTATTAAACAGTTTAGATCAACAGATGGTTTTGGTCACCAGTGGCTGTTTGGGTCTTTATGGGTTAAAGGCCACATGTTTAAATCTTCCTTTTCCTGCATGAGATTAAATTTTTAAAAAATTAAGATGAATTTATCACCTTATGACTAACCGAATGAATAATTAGTGATGATGTTCTCTAGATAATGTCAAGTGGGAGCATAAAGCAGAGAGGCAGTTTCTATCCTTTTTAGGTGTGCAAGCTGTATATTCTAAATGAGGCCTATGCATGAGTGAGCTCCCATGTCTCCAGATGGGGGCCATTGTGTGCCCCTGGGTAGGATTTGAGTGGCATTTGTTTTGGGGGGGGGCAAAGTGAGGATTTCTTTTCACCCAGAGAAATCAAGTAGCACGACTTCAAAGCTTATCCAGGGACTTAAGAGTCTTATAACAGTCAGGACAAAGTTACAGATGCAAAGAACCACAGACCGCTTAGGAATGGAGCATTAATGTTATCAAAGTTTAACTGTGTGAATATCTGAACACATTTTACAATATTAAAGTACATTCATGCTGTAGATTGAATTGTAATGTAAAGAAACTGAAAAGTTTTGGACCGACAGGAGATATGTGGAAAAACTGGGAGTAGCTCAGCTAATTAAACACAATAAAATACAATTAGTTGAAGAATGTCTGTATGAAAACACCGACTTCTTCATAACAGGTAATGTTTCAAATCATTCTAAATGAACACACTGGGAGCATGACAGATGGTTTGGATGAAGGGGAACGTCAGCTCATCTGTTGGGGCTGTGAAGGTCCAGCAAACTTTAAAAAAACAGCTGGGATGTTTTGCATTAAAGCAAAAGCAAACCGCGTGGAGTGGAGAAAAGTAGCCTTACATTAAATCACTCTATTGCTAATATAAAGATCCATCCTGGCGTAGGCTTTTCCATACATCTGCTCTGACGTATAGTGGGTTCTGGCCAAATAACTGGGCCCAAATCAAATAAAACAGACATTTCTACTTGTCCGCTGAGCCTTTTTCTGGGCCAAGACCCAAGCCCTGCAGCCATTACAGATAACTACCTCACAGGGTTATTTCAGATTTAACTGGCTTGGACCAGGTTAACAGAAAACACAAAGCAGCCCTAATCAGAAGCGAGTTCATGTAATAAAATGTGTTTGTGCAGGGGAAGAGGATATGGAGTGGGCTAGAGCACCATGCTCTCAGCTTAATCATAATGAGGTGGCTCTGTTAAAACGTTGACAATGTCTCTGATATTTCACGATGCATGCAGCCTCCTCAGTGCTTCGGCCTCCTTCTGTCCCACACATTTGCGTAATGATGAAAATATTTCAGAAAGTGTGTGGATGCAAGTCTGTCAGAATGCCCACAAGCACGGTAGCAGTAACTGAACAAACCTCTTGTATGAGACAAGATTGACAGTGACACACACTTCGAACTCTCTTTCGGCTGCCTGTTAACAACACTTTGTGTCTTATGATATCATGAACGCTTATGGCTTTTACACACTGGCTGTGTGTGTTTGGTGGGTGATTTAATGTGACTATGTTTTGTTGTTTTTTTTTAAATTTCTGCAAGTACTTTCACAAAGAAAAGAATATTACGCAGTGAATAGCAATGCTTTCCTTCTGAATGGAGTTGATTTTTCTGAACTTCTGCTTTACAGATAACAGCATCAATCAATCACATTGTGTGGAACAGACCTGATTTTTATGTTTCTGGACAGCTTGTACTATATTATATGAGAAAGGACATTTACTGTTTATGGATTTCTTTTCCCATTCATTTCAGCACAGTCTAATCAAGTGTAAAGACTGAAATGTAATTCTGCAGACTGCATATCAACAACATCTTTAAACCCTGTGAAAGTACTACACATCATTAATGTGTCATGTAATGAAAAGTAAAGTTCACTTTTATTGTCATAAAGAAGTCCACCCTCTGCATTTAACTCATCTTAGTGCACACAGTTAGCAGGGGGCTGTCACCATACATAAGTATCTTGATCAAGGATACTGACAGGAGAATTAACCTAGCATACATGGTTTTATAGCACAACCAAGTGAAAGAGGCTATGTTCAGACAGCAGGTCCTAATGCACTTATTTGGATATTACACATTAAACGTGACTTCTATCAGTTTTTAGCATGAACTGAATGCGACCCTGAAGTGGCCTGCATGCACAAAAGAGGTCCTGACTTAATACGTGACCATGCAGGCATGCATTGTGTTTATAGAAGCGACACCCCTGGGACACAGAATTGTGACTTTTGTTGCATTTCAATGATGTAAAGGTTGGATAAATGTGACCTGGCCGTTCAGACTGAAGTTACATTGCAAAATAGCAGATACGTATCAGATTTAAGACCTCATTTGAAAGTGGCCTGGGTCGGATTTGAAAAAATCGGATTTGTGCTGTTCAAACTGTCTTTAACAGATCGGATACAGGTCACATATGGGCAAAACAATCGGATTTGGGCCACATTTGCCTGCAGTCTGAACGTAGCAAAAGTGAGTGGAGCTTTATAATACCCACACCCCACCGCACAACACTTTGCACTTTGGCAAATGATAGCCTGCCTAGTCAGGGATTCATTTTGAATTCTAATTAAAGATAATTGTAAACTAGATTAAAGAAAATTACTGTTCTTTTTGAGTAGTTCAGTCAAACCACAACAGACATTATTCTGCCAAAGTCTTAACTTCAATCTGATTGCACTTTGTTTGGTGAATTGGGTGAATAGTCCTTGAGAAATCAGTTGGATAATTTTTAAATTGGCAAATGAATAACAAATCCAAAAAACTGAAATTCAGCCATGGCTGTGTCAAATTTAAAAAGAATCGGGTGAATAGTCTTCGAGAAATTGGTTGGACAAAAATCTCAGACAGACGGATGGACAAAAAGATGGACATTATTCCTGGTATTACTATATTCCCCCACCCTATGATTGGGTGAGGGCATAAAAACAGCAGGAGGGCCTGGAGTCAACCTGCCCGGCACATGGAGAACATACAAAGTCCACACAGAAACCGGGAATCAAACTCTGAACTTTCTTGCTGTGATGTGAAAGCACTAACCACTGCGTTTGGAAGGGACACTTGTTACACATCTACCTTCTTAAGAGTATTCTTTCATTCTGTAGCTTGTTGGAAATATAAGCGTGATCAAAGTCATTTAGGGGATTTGGGAAATGAAAATATACGAAAATATGCAATTAATTAGAGGCGAAATGGTAAGAATGACTGAACCGTTTGTTAACAATGAAGACATTAATAATAAATGGGTCCTGTGTTGAATGCTCAGGTTGAAGGCTGCATTTGCTTACACTATTACAGAAGCATCTTTTTCCCTTAATTGTGGCCCTTGAGTTGCACAAAATTACACAGTGCAACAGAGGGGCCACAACACAAATTATAGTTTACACTGCAGTAGAGATGGGAATGGAGGATGCGTTTCATTTGAGAACCGGGTTAAAGGGGTCATATTTTGCTAAACCCACTTTTATTAGTTTTGGTACATTTAGTTGTGAATTTGGGGACCCTAATAGTTCATAAAGTTTGAATTTGAACCCTCCAGGTGCTGCAAAGCTATCTTTATATTCATTTTGGAAAAGAAACAAATGGATTTCTACAACCTGTTTTAACCCTTTCATGCATAGTGGTCACTACAGTGGACAGTTATTCTACAGCTATCCTCTTATATATTCATGGGTTTTGTTGTTTTAGTTCCATATCAGCAAACACAGTGGACGCTTATGCATCATCTCATGCACTGTAATTCATACCATTACTGTAATTTTGCTGTTCTTGATAAACCTGATCTGCACTAACATGTTTCAGCATTAATCATTTATTTGTTAAAAAAAAAAAAGTGTTTTTTTTTTTTGCATATTATCTCCATGAAAAGAGTAATAACTAGCATTAGAATAGGTTAAAATGTGAGAAAACATCAGATTTTATTTTATTTCATTGTTTTCATGTCACTTTCTGATATTGGGTTTTAAACATGTGTCTTTATTTCAAAAATTAAATGCATAGATATTTTTGTAACTTCATGAAAAAAAAAAACCAAAAAAACTTGATCACATTGTTTTTTTCATGCCTATGGAGGAATAAAAACACTCAAGAAAAAAATCGTAACTAAGGTTCTCATAATTAATGCATGAATGGGTTAATTCCTGCTTAATTTGTTATGTCTATGACTAGTTACATCACGACATTTGTACATATAAGGTCAAGACTTCCAATGAACATTTCTCCAAGTACACCATAACTGTCTGTCAGCAGCAGCGGTTGTAGTCCATACTGAAAATATGTCCAAACTTTGAGCTGATTACCTAAAATGTTCAGTTGTTGGTTGAACGGGACAGAGCAGCACAGTCAACAACCTGGAGTGGGCGGGGCGTGAAGGGGCTCATTTGCATTTAAAGGGCCAGCGCTCAAAACGACCTTTCTAGTGTCATTACTCAGAAGTAGGGTTGAAGATGGACTTGTGGAGTTATTAATGAAGAATTCAAACCCAAGCAGAGCATTTACAGTTTATGTAAACCACAGGGAAACGTTTTAAAATGCATAATTCCATTTAAAAAAGCAAAATATCACTCCTTTAATGTTGTTCAATCAATTAGAATAGTATGACTCATGTTTATGTTAAATACTTTATCGAGGCTGATTTTTTTGACAGGCTCAAGAAATATAATCAGAATTGCGATATTACCAAGTGCAATATACATAATAATTATTATTCTCATATTCTCAGTGAAGATCAGTAAAAATCACATCATCACTATTTTCTGACATTTTTCTATAGAAATTAAATGTAAAAATGACTCACATCATGACAAGAAATGATCAAAATAACAATTTCATTGAGAAATAAATATTCTACAAACCTACTGGTAGGCTAATTTGCAAAACTGAGTTACTGCAGACAGGAAACAACAGTCCTAAGTGTTGCTTACTTTATTCATAAAGAAAACGAACCAGAAATCAGCCCAGGTAAATAATAAAAAATAAAATCTGACCAATGAGCATAGGAGATGACACTGGTATCTATAAAATCAATTCCATCCCATTCCCCACAATGCAACACTGCTGCAAATATTTGGTGAATCTGAAGCTGTAAAAGGAGCTTCAGATATCCCATACAAGTGCACAGTAAATAGTATACTGCTGAGTAACATAAACCAGTGTAATTTTTTCCAACCACATGCATGAATTTAGGTAATAAAAGTATTGTACTGCCTGCATAGATGTATTCAGCATAGCTTAATTGACCTAATTACCTGGATGTAGGTTACCAAGTTCCCAGCTTTAACCCACTAGTGGTACGTATGTAGGGGTAATCTCCACTAATCCTCATTACAACCTAGAGAATACCTCATCAGACAACTGTGGCAGGTCAAAGGTCAGTGGCAGACAATGAGGTCACCATGGTAACTGTCAGTGCTGAAGACCTCTTCTCCTTTGTGTAATAAGAGAGATGGGAGGGAAGCCTGACAGGAGCGTCTGCTGGGACAAATCACTCTCTAGTTACATTAATCTGGATCCATCAGAGGAACAATAGGGTGGTTTTGTTGTTAGATGGCCTGAACTATAAACTGGTAAATCTACACACATAGGTGCAGATATCAGGGGATTTGTCTTCCCCCTTATGTCCTCCTCAACAAAAGCATAAAAGAAGCAGAGGAGTCTTATTTTGACAATGGCCTATAATGTTCCCCATAAATACAACAATGCATCAGTCCTTTTATCTACAGCTCTGGGTCTGTTTTTACACCAAAACTATGAACTACAAACTTATACTTATAACCACTATTATCCTCACAGAGGCTTTAAAAAGATCAATGCTAGATTTAAACTGTCTTTTTTTTTTTTTTTAATTTTAATCACTTATGGTCAAAATGTATTGTAGCTCTATTCTAGTTTTTAGTCTGCTTCAATATTCTTAAAAATAAACACACTTGTTTGATACAATGGTGGCTGGTTAACACTTAAAATTACATGGGAAAGAATGTTTTTGAATATATTCATTTCAGCAAAACTGTCTCAGAAATAGAAGCATGATATAATACTTATCCTGTGTTTGTCCATTAGTACATTTATTGAAGTGTTTTTATCTGTATCTAGTTCATTTCAGCATGAATATGTAAAGAATGTGTGTATGATAACAAAGATTAGAGAATCACCCTAGCCACTCACAATTGTGTTCTTTCGCTTGTCCTTATGTGATAAGATAATTTTCACTGCAATTGTCAAGTGGCTTTGACTGTGTTACAGACAAGGCTCTAGAATGACCCTAAAGCAAGCGATTCACCTGTTCTGTCACAGTTCACAAAGGTTAGTCCTGCTCAGCCTATTATAATCCTGTTGAGTCTCCTCAACCTTTGTGTTTTACACAGGGACTTCAGTTTAACAGATTATGTTGTGAAACACTACTTGGTTACTCAGCTACAAAGGTAATATAGTGATATAAGTGATAGCGGCTGACTGGTGGTCAAGTGGTCTGGGTGCAGGTTTGCTATTTGGAGATACAAGAGTAAGAGTCCTGCAAGTAATGATATTTTATTTCACAAAAGGTGATAGAGTGTATTAGAGCTGCACAATATATTGTTTGAGCATCATCATTGCAATGTACGTGAGCCCAGTAGTCACATTGCAGGTCCTGCAATGTAGGAGG
This sequence comes from Sphaeramia orbicularis, assembly GCF_902148855.1. Classification (NCBI taxonomy): domain Eukaryota; kingdom Metazoa; phylum Chordata; class Actinopteri; order Kurtiformes; family Apogonidae; genus Sphaeramia; species Sphaeramia orbicularis. Next base: position 36,644,836 of record NC_043971.1, on the reverse strand, counting down.
CAAATGAACTCAACATGTTCTCATCTAATTTCAACCAGGGTACCTGACACACTCTGCGCACAGCAATCCACCAATCACAACTGTTCTAAATCAGTTTGCCAAAGCAGACCACGCACCTGCACATGCAGTGAGTCGCTGGTAACAACATTGAAAAATAAGCAACGAACAAGAGAAAATCACCAAAAACAAAGACTTGGTGCCAAAAAGAAAAGCACCGTCAGTTATCTGGAATTATTTTGGCTATAAGAAGAATGATACTGAAACACATATTCTGTGTCAACAGTGCCTTACACCTGTCGACAAGAGAGGAAACACAACTAATTTGTTTGACCATTTACGTCTGCACCACACAGCTATTGTATCCTCCTCAGTAGTTTTTCATATCACAATATATATCGCGGAGAGTTTTTTCCAATATCGTGCAGCCCTAGAGTGTATGCGTTGGACACTATTGTGGATAATATTAAACAGAAAAAGTTGATCTACCTGAAATTACCACCTGGTGCCTGAATTTGGTGTTTTCTTCACATAAATATAGACACATGTACACAACAAACTGATTTACAAATGACAAAGTGGTGCATAAAAATTTCACCAGACACAGGAAATAAAGTGGTTCATGCTCAAAATTTATAGGAGGAGGAAACCCAGACTGGAACATATAAACAAAACCTACACCCAAGCACACATAAATACACGAAAGTTGATTTATGCACATAACTAGGATTCAAGGGAATATCATCTACATGCACAAACACACTTTAAATATGTGTTATTGTCTGTGTTATCTGTTATCATGTATGTAGGCGGTGCCAGACTAAACAGTCAATGACAACATGAGTTCCTGGATGCCTTTCTCTCTACCAAGCGTCCCGTCTGAGGACTTGCTAAGTGCTTTCCTGATACACTTGTTATCTCAGCTGGGTTACTAAATGCGAAGGAGGACTGGAAGAAGAACTGCAGGAGACAAATAAGTCTGCAAGAGGAGCTGGATTGAGCTGGTGAGCCCACTGGTGACTATTTGTAAAATAGTACAGTCTACCTACAGCTGTATTAAATGTTCCCCTTTGGTATTTAATTACGCTGCAATTAACCAAACTGCATCTCACCAATTCAGTCTGCACAGATAATACTGTTAAATGGATTACCCCTGAGCTCGCCTGCCTTTTACTTCTGTCTGAGTCAAGCTCCATTAAAGCTTTAAAACACTTTTTTCTACATCCTCTGGTGAATGCAGACACCTGGGAAAAGCTCAGTGGTAAATCAGGACACACATGAATGGAGGTGTTTTTCTTTTATCTGCAAGAGCTCCAAGCATCGCAGCTACAGCGTTATGATGACACACCAATCATATCAACTATAAATGCAGTAGTAAGGAGTATCTTACATATTTGGATGTCCATAAATCATGAATCACACAGTTTGTGTTACTGTACCAGTACAATCTAAAGAGATAAAATCCAAACACATAATTTTTGAAACTGTCTCCTGAAACATGAATAAAAGACTTCACAATACTGTGAAGTAGTGTGAGATCATGAGGTGTAAGACTTGATAGATTTTTTGTTGACAATTTCTAAAAAATCAACAGCTATTTTAATAAACAATATCACTTTTGTACAATGTTTTGGAAATGAACAGTTTCATATCAAATGTGTTAAATCTTTCATACATGGATCATTTGAATTAAATGACAAATAACAAAGAGCTGGCTGTCTAATGTTTAAGGTATGTGATAAAGTGTTACTACATATATACATAGGTTTATCTATATCTATATAGACTAACACCAGAAGATTTATGAAAAGGGAATGTATTCTAAAGGGCAGACAGTGTTTTGAAGTAGAGCTGGAGCTCACAGACAGAGTAAAACCCATTCTCTCATTAATTCATAGGATTTCACATTTTGACCAAATACTGTGTCTTGAAAGCTACGACCAACTGGCCCCTTTGATTTAATAGTTCTCATTACTATTGGTTAAGTTTCTCTAAAAGCAATATGACATTCTCAAATGTCACATTGGTTCTGAGAAACACTTTTTCACAATTTTTAACATTTTATTTGCGAAACTATTACCAAATTAATTAAAAATACAATAAATTGAAAATAATCCTTAGTTTCAGCTCTAATCATTGGGAGTTGTGCCAAAAATCATATTTACAGAGAAAGCAACGTATTAAAGTTTCACTCATATTTTTATGATGTATATTTATACGATGTCATTTAATTCTGATTAGGCTAAATCGCTAAAAGTAACGTGAGCTAATGTAATGCTACATACTGCTTTAACATTAGATGAGACAAGTCAAGACAAGACATGTCAAACATATCAGACCTCTCAACATTATACACTGTTGCCCATGGATAAATAACTGGAATAAAATATTTTGACCTCTTCTCATAAAATGACTGTGACAATGTGATTTATTCTTGACAGATGAAGTGTAACTGGGACTCAGTATGTAATCATTGCACCTGATAAAAGGTGATTTCTAATGTGTATAAATAGGACTAAAAAGAGGAATGTGTCTGAAAAACTCAACTTTATGGGTACCAGTGTATGATACAGTCACACAGCAGGAAATTCCATTTTGTGTGTGTACAGTTCACTTGTCAGTATATAAAAAATAATCAATAATTTGGCTCTCTCCTAGATTACTATGTTGCAAAATGGCTTTTCAAATATTATTACTAAAACAATCTAACTTCTAACTTATCTCTGTAGTGTAACTGCTTGTACATTACCAGTGTGAAAACTACAGTAAAACTCCCCATTACATAGAGGTCAAACTGCAGTAATTATGGGCAATATTGAGATTAACAAATACTACTTGAATCTACCATCTTATTTATCTTTTCTTAAAATCACAGAAAATAGACATATGTTTTAATATCTATTTCTGTTAATTCGCACTTAAGAAAAATGGCAATGGCTACTGCCACAGTACTGTGGTGATATATGGCGCACACTACATATATATACAGTGTGCCGTGTGACTTCTCAGTTCAGTGTCAGTTCTGTGCCAGTTCAGTGTATTGAGTGCTGTGCTTCGAATTCTCCACTGTGAACGTTGTGCCAGTGGCTGATTTATATCAATGTCGGATTTACCTACTGGCACCCTTGCCCCCCCCATTTGAAATCTTCAGAGAAAAATAAAAAGCTACTCCAACCGAGAATAGAACCTGAGTCTTCCACATTGCAGTCTGATACATTGCCAAGTGAGCTAAAAGTCCATTGTGCTTCAGTTTGACCTATTTGTCAGCTGATTGCCTTGGTACTTTACAGGACGTAAGTTACCGGTCTAGACATGATATAATGAGGGCACTGATTGGCTCTGTGGTAATAGACAAACCAATATTTTGTGCAACAGTACTGTGACAGTAGCCACTTCGTAAGTAAATACAATTTGTTGTACCTCCATGCTCAATGACTCTGAATCCAAAATCACCATCATACATATTGAACCCAAATGAAATTGGCTGTTATAATTAAGGCTACTGGAGGTGGGAATCAAACAAAAACCACTAGAATATGTCCATGCTGAAGTCAGAATACGGTTACAGTAACTGCTGTGTTGCTTCTACGTTGAGGCAACGAGTTGAGCAATAGTTGTGTCTGACAGAATCATACAAATCATGTATTTAACTCTGTTATCTGGTTGAATACACCTATGACTTTCTGCTAAGAGATTTATTTTCCACAACCTGTAAACAGAATCTTACACCACTTAGTTACATTACTATATTCTGAAAGGCTAAAACAAACATCTAATGCACTTAGGCCCAGTTGTTTTAGATATTTTAAGGCATAACTGTTTCAAATTGTATATTACATTTAAAGGGGAACTATACAAAAATTTTTACCTTAATTAAACAGCTTTGACACATTTTAATGGTTAAATGGTTTTCTGCGGCCCTCTACCTTCCCACTAGTGTCTCTACGGCCAAATATGCTACTTGCAACTTCTCTGCCACCGTCCCAGTGACCTAGATCTCACTTCTCGCGAGAAACGGCACAGTTTACGGCACTATTACACAAACACTCCCCCAGCCAGGTACCACCGGCTAGATATAAACACAAGCTAGCCATGCCTTCATTTCACAGGTGTTTACCATAGCAGAGCCAGCAGAGAAAAGGGAGAGGCGGACATTGTCAGAGGATGGAGGAAGAAGAAAAGAGTGAGTGACCAAACTAGGAACAAGACAAGAGGCTGCCTTGGTCCAGCTTTTGCAGAATGGTGAGAGCTGAAAGAAAAAAAAGCATGTAAAACGGATGCAGACTTGGCGTTTTTGCTGTTGCACTTGTAAGTATCACTGAGATTGAGAATTCTCTATACTCTGTGTATTTCAGTGTATTTGCGCTATTGATGATTATTATTGGCTGTAATGGTGTTTACTCATTTATGAACTCATTTTATGAACAATGCCCAAACCCACAGTCGGAGGGGGAGGGTTAGGTGTGGGTTTTACGACAGTTAATATGTATTTTGGAACTGTAGGGGGAGCTCCATAGAGGAAAAATGCTACAAAAACAGTGAAGAAGAGCCAAAATGGAAAAATCTTGCATGGTTCCTCTTTAAGTCTAAAAATTCCTATTATTTTGGTAAAATGCTGAGGATGACTATGTGTTGAAATGTACTTCATGACCTATTTCATGATGAGTAAATGGAAATAATAATAACCTATGAGGTCTCCATTGTCAGCAGAAAAGCCATTCAGTTGTGCAGCCTCCAGCTCCAAACATGTCAGGACTATTTCTATCAAATTCACTGTAGAAGTTCAGGAGCTCTTACACATCATCAACAGTATAGCTGTGTTTTCATTGCATCTGTGTGTTCATAATGTGGTTGTGTGTGTCTGTACAGGGCCAGGTCTCAGCCTTGTCTCCACTGGCCAACACAAGGCGAGGCCACGAGGGGGCCATGGAGCCTGAGTGAAACCAGACATGTTTATGTGGAAACCTAAACTCTCACTGTGTCTGGTTAATGCTCACTCACTTTCTCACAAACCATGCCCGCCCTTATTTTATAAGTGGTGTCCTCATACAGTATATACTCTGTAACATCTGTGTCCTCTATTTTAGTTGTGTGTTTTAATGCTTTCACGCTATTCATAGATGTTCTCTGACATAATAAAATCAGATCACACTAAGACCGTTACCACACCAACCAGGGTAAATGTGATGAATAAAGTAAACAGGCATCAGATAAACTCCTCTTCTCTTCATTCAGTGAAAGGGTGTGTGAGCTTGATCAACAAGATTGGCCAGCATGTCGTTAATATGACTCACAGTGCATCTACTAACGGCCACTGCAACACTTTTCGCAAAAGGCTTATGCTCTGTTGAACTTTGTTGATTTTGGACAAGTTTACTTTGTCTGAACAAAAGACATGTTAAGCGTAAAGGGAGGTCACAGTAAATACTACCTCCTTGGTTTATAGAAGCAGTTTTTTCCCTGAAATTTTTGTTTTTACTAGTGTACATATTTCACATACATCAGACTGTATCTGAAAACAGACACAGACAAATGCATATGTGTGGACATAACTTTACTAAACCAACAAACCTAATGTTGGATCAGGACTTTGGCACAGTATTGTACCATGACTTCATGGAAGATTAGATTTTTTTTTGTTTTGTCAATGTCAGGTACAACTTTTACAAAGCATTTAATTTACTTTAGGTATTATTTATCCATTATTTATTCATTTCCCTAAGGACAAAGTACCCAGAGAGAACTCACACATACTCCACCCAGAAAAGCCCCGCTGGTCAGTACTGGGATCAAATCCACAGCTACCATCCACCACTATGATGCCATGTTATTTATCACCTCTGTTATTAATTGGAAAATTAACAATAAGAGTAACAAAACCATTACGTAGCTGCTGATGTCTAATGTGCATGGTTCAGCAAAACTGAGGTGTTGAGAAAGAGAAAATATGAAGGCATGAACAAGAGGTACGTTTATAAAGGTTGTTATTTAGTAGCAGTAATAAGAATGTGAATACTAGAAGCAAAGGGAAAGTTGGTTTTTCTTCTTCTAATTCTATTTTTTTATAGCGTTTGGCATCAAGGTTTATTTCTCCTGATCTCTGAGACAAGGTTAGTGAAGTTTACAACATTGCGCTGTCACGCTTCAATGATGGTGATGGCAAAGACTAGAGCATATGTATATTGTTTATTTATGTTTATTGGTATCTTTAGTGTGATCCTTTACTGTATAAATGAATCACCCATCTGCATTGATCCAAAATCAATAAACCAAATGTTGGGCATGAGTCATGGTGAGGGTAATACAGATTAAAAAAGAAAAAAGGCAGAAAACAATAGGCTGATAAATGTTTTCAAGGGAGCTCATACCCTTTTGAAAGAAGCCAAACTCTCTGGCTCTCCTGTAGTTTTGGATTTTGGAGCAAGATCTACACCCGCTTTAAGGATGTTATAGTAACCACAAAACTGTAAAAACCGCACTATTAACAAGCCGACCGCAGACGCTGGCAAGCAGCTGTGATACCACTGTCGCACTTGTTCAGTTTTTCATGAGGTTGTTTGGAGTTGTCATCTGATAAGCTTTCCAGAGCTTTTCATAAGATCATATCATGACATAATAAAATACACGCGCTGTCCTTCGCTATTCTATTCTACTGTTATTCATTTTAATTGGGCTGAGTGCCAGGTTATTGCACTATTTTTTGTCTTGTTAGCCTTAATTTTGCTGGATTATTTGAGTTTATTTGAGGAAATAAAGCCTGGGTATAGTGATTCTTATGCATTTGTCCACACTAAAATGTTCAATAATGCTGCAGAGTAACCTGTAGAGTTTTTATCATGTGTTGTTTTGCTGCTGTTCAAGGAATAACGACAATTTTAGATAACAAAAAACAACTGTAAAATCTGTGACTGTTGAACTCTGTCCTTTTTTGCCAAAGCAATGGTGCAGAAAACAACATTAGGGTCTAAAAGCATGTACAGCTTGATTCTTTGCAGTCTGCCAGCACTAAACGTATCACTGAAGATAAAACAAACAACTTCAGATCATCTTGCTACTGTAATCGGAGCTGCTGGCTATAGATGTCCAAACAAGCAGCAAGTTTGATGTTATAGACAGATATTTTGTCAAAGCAATGGTAGTGTAACAATATTTTCAGTATATTATATAATCAGATTATGGCGTATTGGTACTGTACATGCTGCAGTAATGCCACATATTGCACATTTCTTCACTGCGACAATCCTAACCTGCAGTCACTAAAAACAAACTGAGAGACTGTTCTCCAAACACAAGCACAGGAACTGCTGTACATGTGGGCCAGTGTGATGTCAGTTGAGGGAAGCAGGGAAGGCTACAGTACGGCTGTCTAAACACATGCTGTGCATATGACACATCAACCAGAAATCCTGCACATGCAAAGCTGCGTCTGAGTCACACATACACACATGCACACACACGCACACACTTGCACTGACCCACATTCCACGACATTCAGTAGAATATGTTTGTAAATCCCTGCTTGGCCTAATCTTTCACTCCTTGCCCCCTCTTATGCTCAGAAATAGAGCGCAGAGGTCTCCAGTAATGCTGTAGGTGTTATATAATCAGCCCTAATCTGCTCCTGCCACTGCTACGCCATGCCGGTGTACGCATGCACAGACAAGACTCCACAGACACATGGACCTACATTCACAGTTGTACACGCATAACCTTCCCCCCAGCCACAATGGACACCACTGAACTATGTGCATGCTTATGTAGACAGCTGCTGCTAGCCACACTTATTCCCACTACCTCTCTATAAGTAAGGATGTTGCGAAACATTTCTAAAGGCAGTCAGATTATGGCAATAAGACCAGTTTCAGTTGCATAATATGTCTGTTTTCTTATTAAAGGTTTTGCTGCTAAATCTAATTGACTTTAACTATTCTTATGGTCATTTCAGATGTCTATTTATATGTTTTAACACCAGAACACTGATGAATTGTGTGTTTGGTTTATTATTACATAACAAATTTAACATTCTGTACATCAGAAACATTACTCTAGTCTCGTACCATTGGTGTTGGTGGTCCTGACAAAGCCAAGAAATAAATTTGTTGTGTTTTCTGTTGGTTCTGAGGAAACTCTCTGGGTCTCTAGCTACTAAATATTTCATTTTTAACACACTCCTTGTTTCCCTTTTTCAGTTGGTTGTTAAATCCTGGGCAAGTTGGGGTTTTATTGGATTTCTCTTTTGTTTTGCTGACAATAGTCTCCTGCTCTTGTTGAGAACATTAACTAAAACCATACTGAGTTTTTTGGCGCAGAGTATCTCCAGAGGTAGGTAGGTGTAGTCCACAACCTTGTCACTTATTTCAATGCTATTATTAAATGATTAAAGGTCGGTTAAAGATTACAAGGCAAACACAATAAACAGCCACATAACATTGTCTGTTGTCTGCAAGTCTTAGGGGTTATTCCCTTTGACAGCCATTCACAATACTATTCAGCAGCACTGAGAATGACTAAATTACATACTGTAATTGTTATATGTTATTTACTGAGATAAATCATCAAATATCTCTATATATTTACATTCCATATAAAAATCCACTTCTTTGAATAAAGCCTATATGCAGGATATAACTTTCAGTCTGTTGCGTTGCATCTTTTCACTCTGAAAGAACGCTTTGTTTTTTCATATTTCTAGACAAAGTGAGTCACCAAGAAACTGTTTGCAAACCATCAAGGGTACGAACATTGTTTATGATTGGTTCTCTTATCTGAATTTGCATCATCTCTTTTTCAACCAATGTGTTCTGACATTATTGGACATCTTACGAAGAGCTGAATGTAGAGTTCACTGCTGTAAAGGTTTACACTTACATATGATAATGTAATGAGTTACCTTACTTTGATGAGGTAATTAAAATACCATCATATTTATATTTTACCACAATACATTATATTTACATTTTAAAACAGCTAACTAAGAAAAGTGACCATCCCACAATACTGCCATTCACTGGCCTCCGTAAAAACACCCGGCTGAAATTGGCTTTAATTGCACACACATGCCCATTCATACATCCACAATGTGAAACACAAAATAGCGTATACTTGTACTTCTTACCAGTGATCGAAAGACACACACAAAGACATACACACACAAAACAGACACATATTCCAGCAATGTTTTGAGTTGCTGGTCATGTGACAGTGCTCTCCTCTCTAACACAGAGTATCATCACACATGCTTTACACCGCACATGCATTTGCACATGATCCTATTCTGCATACGCACACGCAATCCAGGAGAACACTTCCCCTTTAATCACTCAATAATCTCTAAGAGGAACACATTATCAAGTTAACTAAAGCACATGAAATCAACAAAATCTATGAAAGTGAAACATTTTGTTTCAACTGTCTGGGCTTCTAAGTTCTCTGTCATCTCTACCAGTGGGCGACTGGGAAACCTCTGTGATCAAAAGCAGGGCTCACCGCATATAAAGCCACTCATTTCTCAGTTTCTTTAGATCAGCTGTTTGTAGACACAAAAAGAAACTCTGGCGTGTTCCCACTAAAATCATAGCCGATCTAAGTAGAAGTCTTTGAACTGACTTCAATAAGAAATCCTGCAGCATGTGTTATCTAAATAATTCAAATGTACTCATACAGTGGATTTAAGCATCACCTGTTCAGCAGAAGCAGGAAGAGGAGTTGACGGGCTTCTCCTCTTCAGTTCCACGCACTTCCTCAGTTTACAGATCTGGTGGCCAGTCCTGCGGTTGAGACAGCAGCTACATTGGCCACAGCTGATCTTCGTCAGGCAAGGCTTGCACATCCCACACCTGCTCCTCTTTTTCCTCTCCTTCCTCTGAGGTTTTGAAGGAAAACATGCCCCCTCTGCACCCCAAGGTCCCGGAAGTATAACCGGACTGGGTTCCCCGTATCCTGTTTCTGACTCGGTGTCAAAAGAAAAAGAGGAGCGAGTGCTTTCTGAGCTGCACGAGAATGATGAACTACAATCCAGAGAATGAGTGGAGATCTTTGGCACTGAGTCCTGCTCTGACACAGCTACCACAACACTGTCTTCGCCCACATTTGGCTCGGCCTCGGTTACAAGGGCAACCGTACTCGACTGAGGAAGTAGAGACAATGACACTGAGGAAAACGGAGACCCTTCCTGGCTGCGGTGCTTGAATGGCTCTTGACAGGATTCACTATCTTTGGTTTGCCGCTCTGCTGCTCTGTAAGCATGTCTGTCCATCTGAGGGATCTCTAATTTTCGTAATTCTCTCTGGTTTGAGTCCCATAAGCCTTTTGGTCTGAGGGAGTCATTACAGATTATAACTGGTGTATTTCTTATCACTTGAGGGGTCAGACCAGCAGGGGAGTCTGGGTTTTGTGGCTTAGCACCATGAATGGTAGGTTGCACGTCTGTGTTGCCATGACTCAGTAGCTGTTCTCCTTTGTGTGACTCTGATTTTGAGGGGGCTTTGGTGGTGGCTGAGGTAGCTGTGTTGGAGACAGGTGCTTCAGACTGTACTGCCAGTCCTTTGCTAGATTGAGGAGGATCTGGAGGTTTAGAGACTGGAGCAGAACTGAGGTGGGAGTCAGCAGGTCTGATGAGGTTGTCCTTTTTATCCATATCTTCCTTTTTATCCTCATTTCTATGCAGACTCTCACTGGTCTCCACCACAGTCTCATCTGGTCTTGCTTCATTCGCCTCTAGGCAATCCCTTTTCTCTGGATGTATTTCCTCTTTTATCTCAGTGTCAACTCTCACACTTTGATCTGTCACTTGCACTTTCGTGTCCAAGTTGTCACCCTCTTCCTGATGGATACCGCCCCCTTCATCTTGCTTCCTATCACTGGCAAGTTGATCTAGCTTATTTCCAGGGATGGGAGAGCTGTCATTTCCCACAATGCTGGACTGGATCCCCACTGCGCTGATACTTGTTAGTGCAGAAGTCTCAGGAGGGCTATTTTTACTGTCTGTGCAGAGCTGTCCATCAACATCATCACCCTCAAGGGCTCCAATCACACCTCTAAGGTCCTCTTCACTGTTATGACTGACAGTCTTTTCGTCTTGCTCAGTTGTAGTGCTGTCGCAGCTGCATTGTATACAGTCTTCCAGTGTGTCATTGCATGGAGGTGAATCAGCTTTAAGAGGGCTCCTCTCTTTAGCATTGCTGACTCCAAGATCTTGACTTTTGATATTTCTAGGGCTTTCACAACTAGTTTTCAGAGAAACTGGAGGGACATCTTCATCCTCACTGGGGCCCAGTGTTACTTTTTCTTCATCCCAGGTTGAATCACTGCTGCTGTTGCTGTTACTGGTGGTGCTTGGAGGCTGGTTTCTTGCAGTCCTGGTCTGAGATGCTGCTGCTCCTCTCCCTGTGCCACGTCTGTTGTTCCTCCCTCCTCTGCCAGGTTTGGAAGGTTGGCATGAAGACAGAGACACCCCCGTGCCCCGCAGGGACTTCCTTCGTCCTGGGGGATCTTCTAACTCAACACAGTGGTCAGGTGGATTGCTGAGCGATCTAAGCCTTGCAGATCCTGTTACATTTAGGGCACGGTTAACTCCACCAGGGGACCTCTCTGGGCCCTGACCAGCTGGCCCACTTGCTCCTCTTCCACGGGAGCTTTTTCCTGACTGAGTCTGGGCCCTAGCTGTTGATTTTTTGGGCTCTACGGGTGTTTTCTGGGGCCTTCCTCTGGGTTTATTGGAGTTACAGGTCTGCCTTTTGGTGCTTATCACTTTCTGTCCATTCTTCCTGGCAGGTGTCTGTCTCCTTGTGGGTTTGGTAGTAGCAGGCATGGCTGAGGGTGTGGAGAGGAGGATTTCTGTCCGCCAGCATGGGAGCTAGATGAATGTTTATCTTTCCTTGTACACACAGTAATATACTTTTCAAAACCTTCCTTCTGTTCTCGCAGATTTGGATGCTTCAGTTATTGGGAAATAACACTGCATGACCTATAAACACAGAAAGCAATAATGTCACCACCTTTGAATTTATTCATGTGGAAGCACAGGCACACAAACATCTGCTAGAAGTTGGTGACTACACACAAAAACAACATGTATACCACAGGTGTCAAATATGTGACCTGGGGGCCAAATCCAACCCGCCAAAGGGTCTAATCTGGCCCATAGGATGAATTTGTAAAATGCTAAAATTACACTGAATTCAAGTTCTACATACAGACCAATTAGATCTCAACTGGGCCAGACCAGTAAAATAGTATAATAATAATATAATAATAATAATAATAATAATAATAATAATAATAATAATAATAATAACAATAATAATAATAATGGATTAGATTTTATATAGCACTTTTCTAGACACCCAAAGCGCTTTACATTATTGATCCATTATTCATTCGCTCTCACATTCTCCCTCTGGTGGTGATAAACTACATATGTAGCCACAGCTGCCCTGGGGCAGACTGACAGAAGCGTGGCTGCCAATTCGCACCTACAGCCCCTCCGACCACCACCAAACATTCATACACCAGTGTGAGTGGCACTGGAGGCAAGGAGGGTGAAGTGTCTTGCCCAAGGACACAACAGACTGACTAGGATAGAGTGGGATTCTAACCGCCAACCCTTCGGTTATTGGACGACCCGCTCTACCACCTGAGCCATGGCTGCCCCCCAGTATATATTCATTCATTCATTCATTTTCTGAACCCGCTTTATCCTCACTAGGGTCACGGTGGTCACTTGGAGCCTATCCCAGCTACATAGGGGCGAAGGCGGGGTACACCCTGGACAAGTCGCCAGTTCATCGCAGGGCTAACATATAGAGACAAACAATCACACTTACATTCACACGTATGGGCAATTTAGATTAACCAATTAACCTATTAGTGCATGTCTTTGGATGGTGGGAGGAAGCTGGAGTAACCGGACAGAACCCACGCAGACACGGGGAGAACATGCAAACTCCACACAGAAAGGTCCCACCCCCCGTCGACTGGTGTTGGAATCAAACCCAGGACCTTCTTGCTGTGAGGCACGAGTGCTAACCACTGCACCACCGTGTCGCCAAAAAAAAAAAAAAAAAAAAACAGAATTAAAAAAATTAAATATACTCTGCATCAATGAAAACTTTACAGTTATTTTTTAAATATTTTTTTTATAAATACTTATTTGAGCAATGATTTCTGGCTGAGTTAATTGTAACACAATTTGCAACACAAAATTTACAATATTTTGAGGCAGGGATTGAAAGACAGTGTATGACCAATTAGTTTATTGAAAGTCATGAGAATTTATTTGCCACAAGAAAATTTACATAATAGAAAATATTTTTATTCTATGTGTTCTCCTTTCTCAATAACTGCCTTCACACGCTTCCTGAAACTTGCGCAAGTGTTCCTCAAATATTCGGGTGACAACTTCTCCCATTCTTCTCTAATAGTATCTTCCAGACTTTCTCGTAATAGTTTTGCTCATAGTCATTCTCTTCTTTCCATTATAAACAGTCTTTATGGACACTCCAACTATTTTTGAAATCTCCTTGGGTGTGACGAGTGCATTCAGCAAATCACACACTCTTTGACGTTTGCTTTCCTGATTACTCATATGGGCAAAAGTTTCTGAAAAGGTATGGATAACAGTGTTAGGTATGATTATGACATCAATATATGTTTGGTTTCAAAACAACTGACGTAGTGCCTGCTGAGAAAAAACAACTAAATGTTCATTGTAAATTTTGCTTCCTCACCTTGTTTATATTATAATAATAATTATAATGACCTATAAATAATGACAACTGCAGATTTTATCTTAATTTTAGTGTAAAAAAAAAAAAGTACAATTACATGAAAATGGGCATATTAACAAACTATCCTTGTACAAAAAACATTAATAACCTGAACAAACATGAACAACCTGAAATATCTTAAGAGAAGTAAATGCAATTTTACTAATATTCTGCCTGTTGCTAAATGTTTTGTGTATTTGTAATTGTAATATAAGTTGTAATGCACATGTGTAAATGAAAAAGTGATAAACTTGTTTTTGTTAAAATTGCTCTTGTTTTTCTTAAGACATTTCAAGTTCAAGTTTCAAGTTCATGTTATTCATTTTTAGGGAAACGTTGTAGATCATAATCATATGTTATCATAATGTAATTTTGCTTTTTCCACTGTTATTATCTTACTGGTCCGGCCCACTTGAGGTCATACTGAGTAGAATGTGGCCCCTGAACTAAAATGAGTTTGACACCCCTCCCTGATGTATACTATTTTTTACTAGTTTGGATGGTTGCTGTTCAATGACAGCTCTGCCTCGCCTGCAATATCTCCTTTGACAAGCAAGTGCAAGGACAGACGTCAATAAAGCGAAGTCTGTCAGTGTGTGTCCATGGAGTTGGCTGAATAAAGTGGTTGTAAAATAATAAATACAAACACACACATACACACACACATTTACTACGGCTTCCTGCTTGAGTATCGCGGCTTTAACAGTTTAAAGGGCAGGCAGACAGGCTGAGTTGCAGTGGGCTCTGGCCGGAGGTCGGATCCTGTTTTCGTCCTGTCTGACGGGCGGAAGGGGGGGGGCGGACGGGGGGTTATTACCGTGTAAAAACGCCTTCAACGTCCCTGTTTGTTGTTATTTTTGCACTTGACCGCTATTGTTTACAGCGGTGGTTGGCTATAAACCTCGACACATGCGGAAATCTGACTTTTGTATGTGTTCTGTTATTGTCGCTGATGTTTTATTGACAAGGCTACGGTGTAAATGCTTTACATACCATGGAGAGACAGTTGTACTGTCTGAACTGCTAATAATACTCCAGTCCAGCGAGACAGCGAGACCTTGTATTGCTTTCCCTCCTCGGCAAATATAGACTGCTGGCAAGTTCGATCCTCTCCCGACGATGACACATGGACATGTTAGAAGCACCGACATGAATACATCAAGCCAAATTTGCTGTTTTTTTCCCCCCCGAAAAGATGTGGTGTTTGACGGAGAGCGACACCCGTTAAAATGTAAATCCCTCTTCTGTCAGTCCATTCAGGGCAGCCCCGCTCACTCTCCCTCCACCAGACGCTCTACCCACGGGTTTAGCTCGCCAAAAACTCGTCGTCGGCTCTGGAGGAGAGTGGACGAGAAAACCTGGACCGGATTCACGGCTGCAGTCGGTCCCAAACAGCAGGGGTGTCAAACTCATTTTCTTCCAGGGGCCACATTCAGCTCAATTTGATCTCCAGTGGGCCGGACCAGTCAAATAATAGCATAATAACCTAGAAATAATGACAATTTCAAATTTTTTATATGCAAAAAATAACATTAAGCCTTTACAGGTCACTACAGTGGACAGATCTTCTCCAGCTGTTCTCTTGTATATTCATGTTTTTTTTGTTTTTTTGTTTTGTTTTTTTTTTTAGTTCCATATTATGGAAGTAAATCTGTGTCATCAGATTTTGAATTATAAATGCCACTGAATTTCTAGCACTGAGTTTTTTTGTACTGAAATTAACCCTCCAGTATCCCGTCCAGCAAAGCCCTTACTAAGCACCACTTGTGGAATAATGTCAAAAATTTTTTCGTACAGTTCGTTTTTAATTCTTTTACACTTTTTTTCTATTTCATCAACTTGAGCCGTAAATAAAAATACCAAATACTCAATAATTGTCACATTTTTAACCCTTTAAATGCTGTTTTTGTATTGTAAACAAACCTTTTTTTTTTTTTTTTTTTTTTGGATGCAAAAAACACAAAAAATTTTTTTTTTTTTCAATATACTGCATAAAAAGTGGATCACATATTATTTGATTTTTTCATCCTGGCATATGTCAATGATTAACTCCAATATCGGTTAATTTGCATTATTATTTTTGGCGCTAGGTCAAATGTTGAAAAATACTAGCATCTGTCACAAAGTGTGCCAAAAAGGCACACCTATAAATCAAACTATTAAATATTATATATTGATTTATTTTTCTGCTCTAATTTGATTTTATTTTTGTAAATCAAGGTCAGCCCTTATCATACTTATCAAATGGAAGAAATAGTGCGTTTTAGGCACACTTGGGAGACAGATGCTAGTCTTGTAATTTTCTTTTGTTTACAATGTGCAAAATTTAGTTGGTGGCCAGAATTTTAAAGATCATGCAAAAATGAACAACTTTTGAATTCTAACCTTATTTAAATTGTGAAAAATAATATGAAGTTTTTTAAAACGAAGTGCAAAGTGTGCCTAAAAAGCGCACCTGGATACCAGAGGGTTAAGTATCTGAATTTTTTGTCTCTGAATTCAACTATGTTCATAAATTTAGAATAAAAAAATTAAAAATAAAAAAAAATTCAGATGCAAAAAATTCAGAAGCAAAAAATTCAGATGCAAAAAATTCAGATCACACATCCGGGACACCAAGAATAAATAACTGATTCTATCTCAAGTCAAACTGACAGCCAGCTAATCGAGTTATGTAAGGTTGGTCAAGGGACACCGATGCAGGAAGACAGTCAGTGTGGATGTGTCATCTGAATTTTTTGCATCTGATTTTTTTGCTTTTGAATTTTTTGCATCTGAATTTCTTGTATCTGAATTTTTTTTATTCTAAATTTATGAACATAGTTGAATTCAGAGACAAAAAATTCAGATATTTAATTTCAGTGCAAAAAAAAAAAAAATTCAGATACTTAATTTTGGTGAAAAATAATTAAGATACTTAATTTCAGTGCAAAAAAAAAAAAAAAAAAAAAAAAAATTCAGTGCTAGAAATTCAATAGCTTTTATAATTCAAAATCTGATGAGACAGATTTACTTCCATACCATATCAGCCAACACAGTGGACACTCATGCACCATCCAAAACACTGCAGTTCATACAATTATTGTAACTTTGCTGCTCATGATAAACCTGATCTGCAGTGACATGTTTTAGTGTAAATCAATTGCTAATTGCTATTAGACTGCAATTAAGAAACTTTTTTTGTTTTGTTTTGTTGTTTTTTTTCATATCCTCCTGAGACCCAGCAATGCATTTTGTCCTCTGTAGGGGACAAAAGTTTGACAGTTTTACTTAAAAAATACTGTGCATTGCAATGGACATTCCATTAAAAAAATCAATCAATAAATAAAAATAATTTCAAAAATGTATCTGAAAAAATTGTTGCATTATGCAGTTTCCAATCAAGACAATTGTTTTTAATGTAAAAAAGCTAAAACTGTCAAATTCCTGGGTCTCAGGAGGATATTATCTCCATGAAATGAGTAATAACTAATATTAGCATATGATAAAAGGTGAGAAAACAGTAGCAATTTAGCAATTAGCGGCATTAAAATTGTTTTTAATTTCATAGTTTTCACACAGTTTATCACTTTCTGATGAGTTTTAAATACATGTTTCTTTGCTTCAAAAAGTAAACGCATGGTGTCCAATAGGTTCATTTAAAAAAAAAAAAAAAAAAAATCAATTGCATTGTTTTATTCATGCCTAAAGAGGAATAACAACACTCAAGAAAAAAATATTGACCAAGGTTCTCATAATTCATGCATGAAAGGGTTAAATTATGAAAACAATTACATTTTACAAACTATCCAAACAAAAAAGATCTGAAAAAAGATCTGAAAAAAAAAAGAAAAAAAAAAAATTCTGAAGAAAAATAAGAAGAAATAATAATAAGAAAAATTTGATCAATATTATGCCTCAACTTATGATCTATACATGTGCATTACAGATAAGATCTACAGTACCAAGACACAAAACAGGCAGAATATTATTAAAATTACGCTTATTTTTCCTTAGACATTTCAGGGTGTTCATATTTGTTCAGGTAACTGATATTTTATTATTACAGGATATCAGAATTTAATGTTTTTTGCTTTCTTTGTTCTTAGTAAATCAAAGAGAAAAAATTGGTGTTGCCATTATTTATAGGCATGATGTCATTTTTTTTTTTTTTTTCACATTAAACCAAGAAGAAAATTTGGAGTCATTATTTCTAGGTTATTATGCTATTATTTTCGAGTTTGACGCCCTTGATTGTTAATATCTTCTGCACTTTGCAAATTCATCCCGCGGGCCAGATTGGAACCTTTGGCGGGCCAGTTTTGGCCCCCGGGCCGCATGTTTGACACCTGTACCATACAGGGTGCAATTAGGGCTAATAGTCTGTGGAGCGTGCTAAAAATTCAATGAAACTCTGACATCTAAAGGGGTCATATTTTGCTTAATAGTGATATGACGTTCACAAACGAATTGAATCTTTTGAACGGCTCTTTGAAATGAATGATGGGAACCGAGTCTTTGGAAAGAGCCGTTCATTTTTCTTTTCTTTTTTTTTTAAATTAATAACAGTGATTAATCACTGTTGTGTTTTGTGCAGTTCTTTCCGTATGTTTACGCACATTTATTGTTCTTGTTCTTAGGGAAAATGCACTACAGTTGTTAAGGTATTTAAGTAATTGCAATGATAAATCGCTTTTGTCTTTTGTGCATTTTTTTCTGTATGTTTACCAACATACTGTTCTTGTTCTGAGAACTGCACTATAGTTCAGGAATTTAAGTAATTGCAGTGATTAAATGCTGTTGTGTTTTGTGCAATTTTTTCCGTATGTTTACACACATTTATTGTTCTTGTTTTGAGGAGAATAAAATGTTATTTCACAAGAAAATGTTTTATTTTCTTCTTCATTTTTAGGCTACAGACTAGTCCACATAATGTACCGTGATGTTTTTTATCAAATTCCAGCATTTGCCTCATGTCACCTCTCATGTCATGTATTTAGCCCACACATTTTAACTAACTATTCTTTTTTACGGTAAGATAATATCTACTGCCGCGCCAACTAAACACCTTTAAAATGTAATGTCAATCATCATATGTAGCCTATTTAGTCATTAAAACATTGGTGTTTCAAAATAATGCAAAAAACATAAAAGAGCCAGTCTTTTGAACGGCTCTTTTTAGTGAACGGCTCCTGATTGAATGTCTCCCTTCAAAGAGCTAAAAGTCCCATCAATATTGCTAAACTCACTTTTATTAGTCTTTGGTACATTTATTTGTGTATTTGGGGACCATAAGGCAAGGCAAGTTTGTTTGTAAAGCACACAGGTGTCAAACATGCGGCCCGGGGGCCAAAATCCGGCCCTTGGGATGAATTTGTGAAATGCAAAAATTACACTGAAGATATTAACAATCAAGGATGTTAAAATAATTTTTGGTCAATTCAATCTAAAGTGGGTCAGTTCAGTAAAATACTATCTTTATTACCTATAAATTATGAAAACTGCAATTTTTTTCTCTTTGTTTTAGTGAAAAAAAAGTTACATTACACAAGAATATTTACATCTACAGACTGGACTTTTACAAAAAATGTGAATATCTGAAATGTCTTAAGAAAAGTATGTGGAATTCTAATAATATTCTGCCTGTTATTTAATGTTTTGTGTATTTGTAGATCCACTGTGATCTCTAACTTGTGATTCACATGTATAAATGATAAACTAAGGCATTATATTGTTAAAATTGCACTTATTTTACTTGAGAATTTTCAGGTTGCTTATATTTGTTCATGTTATGTTTGAGTACAATTCATAGATGTAAACCATTTCATTACGGAATTTTAATTTTTTCACTCAAAAGTTATTATTATCCTATTATTTATGTTATTTTACTGGTCCGGCCCACTTTATATCATATCAGGCTGTATGTGGCCCCTGAATGAAAATGAGTTTGACACCCCTGGTATAGCTAATTTCAGCAACAAGACAATTCAAGGTGCTTCACACAGGACATTGAAATACAACAAGGGAAAAAGAAACACATTTAAAACATTATAAAAGAAACATGTAAAAGGTGATTATAAACAGCAAGTAAGAAAACAACACATAAAACCCAAAAAATATAAAAACACAGACATGTTAAAATAAGAGTTGCAGTGCAGAATTTCGAAGGAGAATATAAAATTTAAAAAGTAAAAAGCCTTTTAGTCAAAGGCAGCAGTGAACAGGTGAGTCTTTAACCTTGACTTAAAAGAACTCAGACTCTCAGCAGACCTGATATTTTCTGGTAGTTCGTTCCATATATACGGAGCATAGAAACTGAACGTTGATTCTCCACTATAACAGTTTGAAAAGTTTGAATTTGAACACTCCAGGTGCTGCAAAGCTATCTTTATATTCATTTTTGCAAAAATCAAGTGTATTTCTACAACCTGCTTCAATTCCTGCTTTCCCCTCCCCCCAACTTTATTGAAAATATATGTGTATATAAAACATTGAGAAATTTTGAATGGAAAAATCGTTCTAATAAATAAATTAATATAATGCAAAGGCCTACAGACACAAAGAAGAAAAGATAATGATAATAACTTAAAATATAAATATCTAAGAAAAAAAACATTGAAAAAAATTCTTCAGAAATTGGCAGAGTATTTGTGCTTTTCTTGTTAAAGATAAATTCCAGTGATTTAATATATTTTTCAAATTCAATCATAAAGACTTAAAAATTTGTTTTGGCATATTCACTTTCGTGTATGTGACATTTTCCGAATAAAAAGATCAAATTAACAATACATTCAAAATTACGTATGTCATGTTCAACATTTACAAGTACATTTTGAGATGTTATAGCTGTATTTTCATTACATTTACATATAAGATAGTTTTTAATTTTGGACCAGAAGTCAGAAGAATGCACACAAAGAAAGAATAAGTGCAAAGTGGTTTCAGGATAAGAATTACAAAAGTTACATATTCCTTCAACGTCAGAAAATCTGGATAAAATACCGTTGGAGGGATTTGTTATGTAAAATCTTGAGATGTATTATTCTAATTTTGTGTTTCAATTCCTGCTTAACTTGTTATGTTTTATAAGTAGTTACGTCACAACATTTGCACATATAAGGTCAAGACTTCCAACAAACATTTCTCAGAGTACGACATAATTGTTTAACAGCAGCAGCGGTTGTAGTAAAAACTGAAAATATATCCAAACTTAAAGCCGATTACCTAAAACGTTCAGTTGCTAGTTGTATTAACGAACACAAGTGACTGAACGGGACAGAAAGCACGGTCAACAACTTGGAGGGGGAGGGGCGTGAAGTGGCTCATTTGCATTTAAAGGGCCAGCGTTCAAAACGACATTTCTGATGTCATTACTTAGAAATAAGGTTGAAGATGGACCTGTGGAGTTTAACTAATGAAGAATTCAGACCCAAATATAACATTTACATTTTATGTAGACCACAGGGAAATGTTTTAAAATTCATAATTCCATTTAAAAAAAAGCAAAATATCACTCCTTTAAAAGAGGAGCAGTGGATATACAACTGTGCATTGGAATAATACTAGCTAGCTAACTGCTAGCATAAAAAATATACAAATTATTATATCATAAGCATCATAGCATAATTGTAATATTTTTGGCTGAATTGTGATACCTGTGTAAATTTACTTTTCTAACACTGCTACTTCATTTTGCATCACTGGCTATATTGTGGAAAAAAAAAAAATAGGCAATTATGTTGTGAGGCTAACAATATGTAACTTAAGTTTTGTACACTAATATGATGTTAAAAGTGATTTTGTTTTCCAGACCAGTAATAAAGTTTTTAAGAGAACTATGAGATGCTATTGGCATAAATAATTAATAATATTCTAGTTATATTAAGTAATTATACAACAAAACAGTTAAAAAAATAAAGTTAGTTGAATCATATCAAATAAATAATAAATTAGAATAAATAAAATAATAGTTAGAATGCCAGAAAATGTTAAACTATTTAGCTTTACTTATTTTTCCGAAGCAATGCTAGTTGTGTGCTCACTACAAAAAAAGTAGGCTTAATTAACCTTTAAGTTTTGCACATTTTTCACACTTTCCATTCATTGTTTTTTTTGATAATTTTGGTTGTGTTCATCCATATGGCATTATTATTGACAAGATTGTCTATCATTATTTTATCTTGTTTTTTCCAGCTGACCACCAACTATAACTCTAAAATACACTGTGTACAAGCAGAAGTTACTCTCAAACTATTCAATTTAAACCCATTTAAACCCATTCACCGTATGAAGAAACAGTCTTTGTGCTTTGTGGTATGAGCGTGATTGATATTAGAATTGGCTCTAAGGGTTAAATAACATCCGCTAGTTAACTGCTATCTTCAAAAAGATAAATTAATGAATTTAACTTTATTTGTGAATACTTAAATATGTGATTTTGTTAGCTCACCAGCCATGAGCTACTGTGAAGCAGCTGTGTCCGTCGTCTTCGTCTTCATCTTCATCTTCATCTTCATCTTCATCTTCATCTTTGTTGTCCATTTCTTCAAACATCTTCCCTGTCAAAACTAGTGGTCAGATTCATTTCAAATTTTGTATGCTTCCTTGGTACAATGTCTACAAAGTTTTTTCACAGTGTTGAGAAATTTTGATTTTTTGATGAATTTTTGAGATATTAAAAATTTGTCTTTACTCATAATGGGCCATATTTTGATGGCTTATAATATGAAAGTGGTTAGAGATATGCACAGAGTTACTACTGAGGGCTGTCAGTAAGTCATATATGGACTTCCATTTAATTATTTGAGTTATCCTCCAGTGAAAGTACCAGCTACTTCTATTGGGAAACTGATCTCATTAAGACCACAGGACTCTAACATAGCAGCAGAACCTGACAACCTTGCAAATTTAAGTTGTTATTGATTCTTGATAGAATATGCGAGATACAGAGCTATTGGCCCTATTTGATTGCAGCCTAGTCATACAGTTTTTCAGAAAATGGTCTGACATCCTACTGAGTAGTTTTTCCAGAAAACTGTCAGTAGGATAAAAAAAAAAGGGGGGGGGGAATCCTTTTTTAGTTATATTATGTAAACATACAACATATAGTTAAAACACAAGAAAAGATTAAGCTATTTATTTTTCCTAAGTAATCCTAGTTCTGTGCTAATTGCAAAAAAAAATAAAATAAAATAAAATAAAATAAAAGGTGTTTCTTTTTTATGAATTTCACATTTTGGCACATTTGTTGAATGTACCTTTTGCATCTGCTTGTAGACAGTGTATTTTAGAGTTTTTATAGGAGCTAAGCAGGAAATAACAACATAACAGCATAAAGTAAAAATACAAAATCTTGTCAAAATTATCCCCCCCTAAAAAAAGAATGAAAATCATGTAAAATGTGCATAACAGTCTCCAAGGGTTAATTAGATTTAGATCTGACAGCATTTCCACATAGATCACTTTGTTGGTGGTTGAAAAATAT
Source organism: Sphaeramia orbicularis (assembly GCF_902148855.1). Classification (NCBI taxonomy): domain Eukaryota; kingdom Metazoa; phylum Chordata; class Actinopteri; order Kurtiformes; family Apogonidae; genus Sphaeramia; species Sphaeramia orbicularis. The sequence continues at coordinate 36,621,610 of NC_043971.1, read as the reverse complement.
TTACACTTTTACACCTTTATCAAATAACCTGACTTGAGAGAAACACAAATAAGTGATGGCAATTAGTTCCTTTTTTCACCCTCACCTGAAACTCAGTATTTCAACTGATTTACTCCTCCGAATTTTGATAAACAGAAACACTATACCTTTAATAAAAATAAAGAATACTCATGTATATTTATTATGCTGTTTGTTTGGTTTTTTTTTTTTTTTTTTTTTTTAATTCAAATTTCATATGCTTTTGTTAAACCCAAATGAAGCACAATTCATAAAAAGTAAACATGCATCAACAGTCAGTTGAGCAGGAGATAAAATAAATATATTAGAAATTTTAAAAATCTTTATAATTGAAATGCTGTGAAAAAAACGTTGTCGGCAGTTTATAGTGACGCATATATATATATATATATATATATATATATATATATATATATATATATATATAACAAAAAGTTGGAATAACTTTGTAAATACAAATTAATAACATCTTTTTTTTTTTTTAACATCGCCCCTTCGTCGACGTCATTGTGCGTCACTGACGTGCGACTGTTTTCGAGCTGTCTTGTCTACGGACGAAGGGCACGAATGTGGTTGTATATTTGTTGAAAGTGCCCCAGGTTAACCAATTTATGACCACGATTCTAGTCAGGTTTCTAGAGGTAAAGGTCGACGGGCTGCTCGGTGTGTTTCTACTGTGTGTCTATGGCAGCAGGTCATTTTTTACGGCTGGGATTATCTGAGGAAGTGGTGAAACGAGTGAGACGTTCAGGTCTGTGAAGGAAAACACGACTCAACCGACCGACCTTTTACACCTCTAACAGCTTATTTCGTGAGTATCCCATGTTGACAGACTAACAGACCTTATGTTTGACTGATAGGTCTAATGTACTACGAATACATGCCAGATGGGGCTATTAACAGCATTGACAAATGGCGAACCAACCTTGAAACAACTGTCATTATAATATTTGCTACTGTGACTGAGATTGATAGGATTTGGGTGAACTTTATCCCTAAAAGATATTCATGACATTTGTACTCTGTAGTCATAGACCCAGTAAACAAACATGAGGAGTGATTGTGGACTGACAGTTTTTTGCCCAACTTGTGCAGCCATGGTTGAGTCCTGAGCTGGCAGGATGGCATCTGTGGCTGCAGTCTCCACACCCTCTGTCTTAGGGAATACCCCTGCCCAGAAGGACTACTATGTACTTCGCACCCTCACAGCTGGAGGTAAGGTCTACACAGACACGGTGTATAATCAAATCTGTACTATCTGTCCAGTCAGAAATGTGCAGACAGGATAGACTTCACTTTGGACCTGGAGAAACATCTCCTTGTTTGCTTTACTGCCTCCAGCCTTCTGTTAAGACCCAGAAATTGATGTTGGCTTATGTCATACTCCAGATGTGTTATTTTTATGGAAATTATGGTTTCTTCTCAAGAGTTATTTTGGAAGAAAACCATCAATATTAGGAAATACCTTATTTGTATCTGGTGCATTTTCTCTTTAAAGAGCGTGTTGTGTTTTGTTCTGTTTTTCCGTTCAGGTGTAGCAGCATGTTGTGCCAAAAGTTCTATTGCTCCTTTGGACAGAGTGAAGATTCTGCTTCAAGCCCAGAACCCCCACTACAAACATCTAGGTTAAACATCATCGGCTAATAATACAAAAAAAAAGTAATGTTTGTTTCCACACTTTGGTTCTATGTCATTTGATACTTTGAATTTTTTCTTACAGGAGTGTTTTCCACTCTGACAGCAATACCAAAGAAAGAAGGCTTCTTGGGCCTGTACAAGGGTAATGGAGCCATGATGGTCAGGATATTTCCATATGGAGCTATTCAGTTCATGGCCTTCGACGCTTACAGTGAGGTACACTGGGGGTACACTTTGGGGTTTTATGGTTAACTTAAAACTGCTTTGGCGTATGTTTATTTAAGTGTTTTTTGCTAAAACACCTCTCTGACAGAAAGTGTTTCAACCTGTCAGGTGAAACTTTATTTCATCTTGCATTATGTTCACTGTAGTTACCCTTCCATTTACAGCTGCTGAGAAAAAATCTTGGGATTTCTGGACACATCCACCGTCTCATGGCAGGATCAATGGCAGGTAATTTATCTCTTTCCTTGATAAGGCTCGCCGTTACAAACAGTGTAAATTGGACATCATGTACTGTTGACATACTGATATTAAAAAAAAGTTGTTTTTTTTACATTTGCATGCAAATGGGAGGAAAATGTTTTTTTCATTTCCTGGATCATGCACACTACCTTTCACTATGACATTTGCTTCCTTTTGTGTGCCCCTTTTTCGTAATGTGACAGTCACTACTTCTCCAGGATGCAAATCAGCATCAGTTCAGGAAGAAGAAAGAATGACTATTCACATCTAAATAGGAACATGCACAGAAAAATTCCGTTTGATATTTTGCTACATAATATGTAGCAAAATATCAAATGGAATTATGTAAAAATTATCCACAGATCATTTTGTGTGAATGTTTAAACCCATTTAAATTGCAAACACAAGTCATAAAAGTGTGTTTTACAGTAGTTTTCTTTTACATCTTTGTGCTTCCAGGGATGACTGCGGTAATATGCACCTATCCTTTGGATATGGTCCGAGCCAGGCTCGCCTTCCAGGTAAAAGGAGAACATCGCTACACTGGGATTGCCAATGCCTTCCAGACCATCTACCTTAAGGTGAGCCTCAGTAATTCACCTTGTTAGACAAGCAACAGTTTTTTTTTTAGGAAGACTCTGCTATGCTCCTCTTGAAAGCAGTACATGTTTTTCATTTACTGTTGGGACATTAGCAGCAATGAGGGACATTTAGTCAGCTTGTTGGTCTGTCTGTTGTGTGGTTTATACACCTCTTTGGTCCAGACTGTCTGATGAGTATCAACATGGTAACAGTGACTGTGAGCAAGTCAAGCTGCCTGTGTTACCTTCATAACAGAGAGTTATTTGGCTTGGTATGAAACAGTTACTATCTTCAGAGGTCCTTATATATGTGATGTCATATCTCATTCATTGTGTTCTTGCGTGGTGGCTACACCACAATGACTAGATCAAATGAATTATGAATTTTCAGAATAATTGCGGTCAAGAACTTTTAGTATTAAATATTCTTAGTCTGTGATTACACCAATCTAGTTGTTACTTGATGCCTCCATCCCCCAGTAATTGTCTCAAAATGAGAGGTTCCCTATGTAAGCGCTGCATGTGCAACATCTGAGTTGGAGTCCGTGTTGTGTCAGGAACCAGATGCCTGTTGACTTTAGCTGTCTGCATATCTAATTTAACAGTATCTACTTTTGCACACTGTTGCAGCAGTAGAGCTGCAGAAGAGATGCACTGAAGAAACCAAGGAGATTTTTGGGAAACGTCAATGTAAAATCAGTGTGTCTTGTAGGCAGCCAAGTCTACCATACTCTAAGATAAGCTCATGTCAGCAGACAAACAGACAAAACATGTAAACACAAACAAGCATTGGCAAAGCTCCATAGTACACCTTTAGAACTAAGCATTTTAGACATCTTTAACAAAAAAGCTGACAGTTTGTAAGTTAATTGCAAAATTGTACTCGTTAAATTTAACTAAACCTTAATTGAAAAAAAACCCAAAAAACTAACATCATAGAGTCTCTAGAACTCCTACTCACAAAAGTTTCTTACTCATTGTTAGGTCTGTTTGAATTGCAGTGTGTGATAGGATTGTACACAGTTTAATACTGTCAGTCTGTTTTCACATACATTTGGGATTTTAAGTGTGTTCACATGAAAACTCAGTTTAAGGAGTGTCCCACTGGTCACCAAAGTATGATGTGGAAATGTGATGAAAATATTTAAGAAAACATCTTGTATTCAGCAGATAAATGTTTGAAATAAACAGCATTTACATATTTAGTAACTGACTTTTTCGATGTGGGACAAGGAGGAAGTGGCATTTTAGGTATTTTTAGTGTCGTCCGCTTTTTATGGAAAAAAGTAATATCGGATACATTTTTATTTTCATTAAATGAATATTGTTGTTCTGTTTATTTAAAGGAAGGGGGCATGTTAGGCTTCTATAGGGGACTGACTCCAACTCTTATTGGAATGGCTCCTTATGCAGGTGAGCATTAATGTATGAATTCTTAACAGTGGTTGTTAGCTGTGCACAGCTTCACATGAGGGTTAAATGTCTTCTCTTTGTGCTTCTTCTCTCCAGGTCTCTCCTTCTTCACATTCGGCACCCTGAAGAGTTTGGGCTTAAAACATTTCCCAGAGATGCTGGGCCGTCCCTCTTCAGACAACCCTGATGTCCTCGTCCTGAAAACTTATGTCAACCTGCTCTGTGGAGGGTTCGCCGGTGTCATTGCTCAGACAATATCGTAAGTGTTGCAGGCAGGCAGCCAAAAAGGTTTCTGGCCTGAGCTCACATGAATAATGAACCAAATGATTTGAGCCCTTAATTTGTGCGATTTGGCCGGGGCTTCTTATTGACTGATTTGAGTTATTAATGGTTGGTGTATCACATTGTTGTACAACAACGCATATGTCCAGAGACAGTTTGTCTTTTTGACAGATACCCTTTGGATGTGGCGAGAAGAAGAATGCAGTTAGGAGGAGTGCTTCCAGACTCTGAGAAATGTGTGTAAGTATCACAAATGTAATGTTTGGAGTACACTACCTGTCTGTGTGTACATGGTAATGTAGAGATTTCTTTAATTGATGGACTCTCTTCAATTATTTTTCTAAAAGATGCATTTATCTGTGTTTTCATGTAATCTTATATTGTTTACGGGCTAGTTGTTGGTTATCTCTTGTGAGCAGAAAGAAGCTCACACAACACTATGTACATGTAGATCATAAGTGACATAAAGGGAAAAAAAATACTATTTATTACATTGTATGCTACTTAAATAAAGCTGAATTTTATCTTAATTTCTTAATGAAGGTTAATAAGAGATATCCTTTTGTTTCTCAGTTTGTCATGGTAATATGTTGCTTGTATACAGAACAATGGGAGACTGGTGAAACATTTAGTGTGAGTTACAGACACTGAATCAAAAGAAAGAAACCTTCACATGTAGTTTGAAAAAGACAAGCTACATTAAACACAATATAGATAAATACAAGCAAGAGCACTTAAATGGTAAAATCAGCATTAAACAAGATAATAAAACAAACAGTAAAACCAATAAAATAAAAAAAGCAAGTGTAAAATAGTGACATTTTGTTCAGTGTAGAAGAAGACAACGTATTACCGTCCATGATTTCATCTGACTTGTCATTCGAAGCAGAGAGGCTAAAACAGAAAGGCCCTGTCACCTTTAGTCATAAGGTTTGAGTGAGGAATGACCTTCCAGAGATTCTCAGTTTGCACTGAGGCTTGTATGAGAATGAGAGGTCAGCCATATTTTCTGGAGTTAAACCATCCTGTGTATTTAAAACTGATGATTAGGATTTTAAAATGTATTCTAAAGTGGACTGTAAACTAATGAAGTGATTTTAAAACTGGTGGGAATTATTTCCAGGTCATTATAAGAATGAAGATTGTTTTAATACTTAAACAGGCTTTATTTCCAACATCATTTATTTCATTTAAATAAGAGAAGCTCATGCCGTGAAAGTGTGTCCTCAGGGAGACATGAGTTAAATGAAAATTGAGTTTGATGAACTATGCACTGAAACTATACAGATAAATTCCTGAAATAAGGAAAGTATTTAGAATAAATAACCCTTTAGATTGGAGGACTTACTTGCATTTGAGCAGTTAAAAGCTGGCAGCATGCCACATACCTTTACCAGTCCACATGCTACTGATTGTTCTTAGCTCCTGTTCACTTTTTTCTTTTTCTTTTTTTTAATATCTCATAAGTACATGCATTAATTCTATGGTACACAGGTAAATGCTAGTAAAAGTTGTCTTTTTATACAGGTTATTAAAGTCAAGCAACAGGGAGTTCTCATGTTTCTGTAAAATTATTACCAAAACTAAAATCTTTCATTTTGTTTAAGTAATTTGGTCTTTTCACTGTTTGTTTTTAAAAGTACATGCTTTCCGTGTTTATCATTTTAATGCAGTATGATTTTTTCTTTTCCTTCTCGAACAGAAATCTGACCAAGACCCTGCAGTACGTGTACACAAAGTATGGTATCAAGAAAGGATTGTACCGAGGCCTTTCTCTGAACTACATCCGCTGTGTCCCCTCCCAGGCCATGGCTTTTACCACCTATGAGTTTATGAAGCAGGTCCTCTACCTCAACTAGCCATAGATTTTGTACCGTCCACCAAGTCTCCACCTGGGCCTGTACTCCTGAATGCTTCCTTACTGAATGACCTGAGGCTCACTCACTACGTCTTAAACCTTTTAATGTAGAAGCTGCTTTTTTTCCCGAGTCAGACTTCAGTTAGAGTCGAGATTGAGAGAGGATAGTCAGACGCTCTGCACTCTGTCCGATGTCCCTCTCATTCCCTCTTATTTCCAGCTTTTGTGACTTTGTCTGGAGGTGTTCTACTCTTTCTCTGATGTGGATCAGCAGGTAGCCACACTTTTGGTCTGATGTGGCTTGATGGCTTTGTGCAGCTTTTGGTGGCAATGTTGCCACAACACTTTCGTCACAGAGCAAACTCAGATTCTCACACACTTTGTTTTTTCACTGTATCTTCATTTAATTATTCTTTATACACATCAGGTAGAAATGATCTAAAAATCAACAATTTTCATTTTTACTTAAAAGCAGGGAACTTGATAATCCATGAAGCACATAGTTCTACATGCACCATATTTTTTTCTTCATTTTTAGCATACAGATTTGACAGACTGGTTTGTAGGTTGGTGGTGTTGGTGTTAACATGTATCTGAAATGTTAAAAATACTCTGATCGCCAATGTTTTTCCTTGTCAGGGTTTGGTGTGTTTCTAAAGGCAAAGTATGTAACATTTCTAGCTGTGTTTGTGAATAGACTTGGCAGCTCCTCTTGACTCGGCACATGAAGGAGTTAGAGCAGAATGTTGAGGGTTAGCAGGGTAGCAAAACAAAAAGATATGAAATAGATAAATAAAACATTATTTCCTGATCATACTTATATCCTTAAAACACAAAGGCACAAATACTTTTCCAAAATGCTTTGTCATTTGTTCTGGTTATCACTGACAAGTCTGTTAGAGTCCACAGACTCGAAGCGTTGTATGTGTTTCCTATACCCAGAGTTTTGTCCGTCAGACAGAACAGACCAAAGGGGGCCCTGTAGATAAATCCACCACCACACAATGACAGAGGGTCAGAAGTCATGACTAAGAAACATTATTGTGTGTGTATAGTGTTATATAGTATATATAGTGTTTTTTAAGGAAAATATTACATACTTTGCCTTTAAATTGTTGGATTATAATCCATTATCTTTTGAAAAGGCTGTTTGTGCATATTTGCTCCCCAATCAGTACACACATTTTCCTTTCTGCTTTCATACAGTAGGTTTTCTAAATGTACAGATGTGGGACGTGACTTAATCATAATGGCCTCCCATTTTATTGCCAAACCTTGAATGAATCAGTTACTGTATGCATTTTCATTTTGCATAAAAAAAAAAAATTGTTGTGCGCTCAGATGTAAAGTTTATAGCATTGTTAATACTAAATTATGTTAATCCATGCTGAGCTGAGACTGAGGACAATTTTAGGGTTTTTGTGTGATTACACAGTCATCTACTGTCCTGAGAAACTTGGGATGTACGTAGGTTTCTCGCATCTGAAGGGACATACCTGATGGTGGTGATTCAGGGCAGCTTTGCACTTTGACTGTAGCTTCTTCTTCTTGTATTTATTGATTTAACTATTGTATGCCACTAGGTGGCAGCATTGAATACAAATAACATTGTTTACCATGAGCTGGACACAAAATTCATCAAATTTTAAAGTAAACTCACATCATAGGATTTTTCTCATTTGTTTAAACAAAGCAGGTAGCAGGCATTGAGCACAATACATGCAGTATTTTTAACCCTCTTTAGCCCAAATCTTCGATCACTCACTGGAGCCATTATAGATGTTTGCATTTATTGGATGTTATTATTTATTGGACGAATGGAGAGGGGAGATTGCGCTGGGATTCCTCTGAGCCTCAAGTGCACCACAGGGCTTCAGGTCACTGCCAATGTTAGCCATATCTGTTTCTCCTGTCGTCAGCTTCATGCCTTCATCTACATATGGTGTCTTATGAGCACAGTGCTTAAATGTTTTATTTAACCTCACATTTTAGTTCATGCCTAAGCTTTTAGATCTCGGTGTAGGAGGGAAAGGAAACTACAGAGGGCAGATGCCTTATTATGTTGAAATATAACATTTTACACAGACTACTGAATGATTAAAAGGAACAGAGGAAATGGAGACAATAAAAATGCTTTATGCAGCGTCTTACCTGGATAGTTACCACTCATCACACAGTGCAGAAAAACAAACTTTCAGAAACTTTTCCGAAAGTTGACCAGAGGATAAAACTTCACTAGAGTACTAAAATACTAGTCCAGGTTTCTGAGCATTAATATAATAATAAAGGGACGTGAAAGACAGGTTTATGTGTTCCATGAAAATGCTGCATCCTGAATATGATGTCACTAGGGTACGATTTTGCATCAAGCACCATGTCAAACAAAATAACAGGTTTTATCCAACTCAGTTCACATGATCTCTCCTAATAGCACCCTTGTGAATTGTCTTACAAAGTACAAGTACAAAAGAGTTGTTTATGTAAAGCTGATTGTAGCTGTGTTATGATAAAGGTATCAGAGCTGGATGGGAACGTCCACCCTGCCTGCCTCTACAGTGTGGTCACAGTGGTTGGAAGTGGCAGCTGCCATAGTTCTCTGCAACATTTCCTGATGGTACATGAATAGACCAGCTCTGTTTCTGCTGCAACTTATTCGTTTTAAGTCATGGGGATTTAGTTGTTTATATGCAATGTTGTATCCTGTGATTCTATAGATGTAACTAATTACAAAGTAAATATTTGAGAGTGACCGAACAATGTAAATGCCTTTTTTTTTTTTTTTCAAATGTTTGTTAGGTTTTTTTTTCTCTTTATACATGCTCAGTTTTGCTTGTCATGCTTTGTGTAAGCATCGTCTGGATACATTAAATGATTAATTCTTGTCTATGCTGGCACAGAGTCTGATTTTTCATTTGTTGTCGGTTTAATGTGTGGTTGATAATGGAGTAGATCAGTGGTTCCCAACCGTTTTTGGCTCATGACCCCATTTTAACATTACGAGTTTCTGGTGACCCCAGACATTCAAAACGGTAAAATTAATTTGTTTTTTATCATGTAATAGTTTGCTATACTATGTTGCAAATAAAAGTTAATTTTATACGACATTTAGTCTATATAATGTACATTATTATGGATGGAGGCAGAAAAGCCAGGTGTTGATTACTGCACAAACTGAGAATTTTATTTTCCTTGTTTAGGATATCTACAGTCAGTTCAGCGTGGATTTACAAGGCTGACAATTAATACTGAACAAACAAGAACTCAAACTATGAATTATGAAAGAGCATCTTAAACTGGCCACAATGAACATTTGAAAGATAAGCAGTACCACAGTGCTTCAGTTTCAGCTTCACAGTTTGTCGTGTCTTTTTTGTACTGTGATTGTCTCACTCAACTCACCATATATTTTTTATTTGTAAGTTTGTTTTTGTTTTTGTTTTTTTTTAATTACCAGAAATTTCAGGCAACCTCATTTTTTTTTATTTCAGGTGACCCTACGTAGGGTTTTGACCCCAAGGTTGAAAAACACTGGAATAAATAATTTGTGACAGAAATCATGGCTTTCACGTTTAAACAAAAACGAGTAAAATTAGTGAGTTTTTCATGCACAACACAACTAAAATAAAAAACCAAGCCTTAAAACTAAATCAAAAATAAAAACTTTAACAAGAGTGCCTTTCCTGTTTTATATCACTGAAATGTCCATGAAAATAAGAATTATTTGGTTGTGACTAACAATTAGACAATATTGTTACAAGAGTGTCATATTCAAAAACCTAAAACGTATTGAATTTATCCTGAAAGCCCATTTGCTATTTCCACAAATATAAACTTTCAAAACACTGCCAAACACACACTTTTATATAAAAAGACTTGTTTGATACTTGAGGCAAAGGCCACACTTTGTGTTTTTCCAGGTCAGTGTGTGACGTGGAGAAGCATTTTGCACATGTAAGACATTCTTGAATACTTACTGGATCTCTGGTCAGCATGAATAATCTCACCACGCTCTTGGAAACATTTACAAATTCTAAAGAACTACCCACAAACCCTTACACCAAACCACATACCTCTTACAAAACTTTTCAAATACCTCAACAAATCGGTGTCTTTGCATCACTACATTGCACACGAAGCAACAACTAAATTACACACTCATAGTAGGCATGAAATACACTTGAGGCTTTTGCTTTTTCTGTGTGCAGAGTATAGGTAATAGTTTTTTTTTTTTTATTATTATATCTAGTGCAGCAAACACACAGGTATGAGTGAGTGTGCACTGGAGGAGAAAACAAACAGAAAAGAGATAAATGTTACTATACTTGTGGCTCTGATCATAAGATTAATCTGACTAATGTTTACAGCTTTGCCAGACGTGCACTATAAAAGTGCTAAGTGAACATTTATATTGCACTTTGTACACTTGCTAAATGCATTACCTACAAGTGTAAGTGGTTTCAGAAAAAAAAATGCTTCAAAGAAAAACATTTTAGAATCAAAAGGAACAGCTTACATTTGTATGAAATGCTACTACAACATTTTAATCTTGATGTCCGTCATCAGGTATGTCAGGGCTTGTCAAATAGGAATGAGCCTCCGTCAGCTTCTCTTTATGTTCCAACACGTTACAACCTCAGCTGTGGCATGTAAAACACCACAGGGACTCTGCTGTATTTGCATTTATTTCACTGAAACTGGACCACACTGTCTGTTGTTGTTTGGGGACTGATTTGACTGGTAAATATGATGGGATATATTTATACTGTATTCATTCATTTCCAGATGATCAGTTAACACGTCCACTCAGACATCCCCCCCCCCCCCCCCCCCCACACACACACACACACACACTTTCACTGTCTTTCATATTTATTCTATTATACTTCTATTAAACAGCCTGCTATTGTTTGCTAACAAAAAAAAAAATTTGATATCACCTCTTGGGATTATATTCCTATGTCAACTCTGCAATCTGCGAATCACATGTAGTAGCAAAGCTAGAAAGAATAGCACCAGTAGGAACAAAGTGTGACCTCATTTCCAGTGTGAGGGTGGAGATTCATACCTCGGTGAGCAGTGAGAGCTTACTGGTACCCTGCACCTCCCTTCTTCGCTTGATTACTTTACACTGTGTCATAGAAAGAGAAGTAGGGAGGTCTGTTCAGCACTAACAGTCCAGTTGCTTTTGATGCTAGAGAAACTAAAGGGGAAACTTCTTGTGGTTGATTGCGAGAAGCACATTTTCTGACTGTTTTCATCTCTTAAGGTCGTTTGGACATTGTTTGACACCTGTTTGACTGCCATGCCTATGTATACGGTGACTGTAGCTACAGGGAGCCAGTGGTTTGCAGGGACAGACGATTACATCTACATCACACTGGTGGGAACGGAGCGGTGCAGTGAGAGGACACTGCTGGACAAACCTCTGTACAATGACTTCGAAAGGGGGGCGGTAAGTGATGCTACACGGTGAGGATGAGGATTCAGGTAAAGTGAGACGAAGAAAGTTTTTGCACACATGAACGTTGAGTATATTGCACAATAAGTAAAAAAAAAGAGGAAGAACAATTAGAGGCTACTTCTGTAATGGTTCTAAAGTAAATAAAATCCTCACACACTTTGTAAGAGTGTGTAAATATGCTCTTACAGTTTAAAATGCATCATTATCGGTGAAATCTCATTTAATGGCAGCTCATTGTCCCCACAATATACATGGTGTAATTTATATTTACATAAACTGATGTGAAATTTACTTCATTCTTTTTTTTTTTTTAATTCAGCCTTGATAAAGTTACACTAATAACATATCAGAAAACACTAAATTACCTTAAATTTAAATACTTTTCTTTTTTTTTTATAACCAGTTCTTTTGATTACTTGTACTATCATATGTGTGACACGTCAGGAAACTAGATAAGAGTTTGTTCTGCTTTCTATTTTTTTCAAATACAGTTTGATAAAGTTACGCTACTAACATGTGAAAAAACACTAAATTACCTTAAACTTAAACACTTTTTTTTTTATAACTAGTTCTTGTGATTACTTCTACTATCACATACATGACACGTCAGAAAACTAGATAATTTTGTTCTGCTTTCTTTTTTTTCTTTCTTTCTTTCTTTTTTTTGTTTTTAGAAAAAATCAGTTTGATAAAGTTACACTAATAATGTCAGAAAACACTAAATTACCTTAAACTTAACTAGATTTTTTTTTTTTTTTAATATAGCCAATCCTTTTGATTACTTCCACTATCATATGCATGACACATAAGAAAACTAGATATGAGTTTGTTGTATGACTTATTTTCTTAGCTGTGCATATAATCGGACCTGAAACCATATTTACTTGAGTACTACACTTATATATAGATTTGATTTAAGTGTTCATTACATATATATTTCCATTTAATTTGCTAATTTATACTTCTACTTCACTACATCCTCGAGGGAAATTGTTCTTTTATTTACTGCATTTATACTTATGTGTTTCATACTTGATACAGAAAAAAAATAATGATCTGCTAAAATGATAAGTCAATACTACTCTATAACAGTATACAGAAGTACAGCTGGTTCAAATGCTGGCTACACACTGACACTGTGATACTTCTGCTTTTGAGGAAATGAACTGAGGACATCTTCTGCCACCCCTGCAGTACAGTTTTTGTCTTATTCAGTTCAGTTGATTTTGAATGTGCAATTAAACAAACTAAATAATCCTACCTTAGTGCCTAGAACTAACACAGATTTGAAGAAAACACGAAAACTTATAACATCAGACTTCATTCACATATCTGAGAAGGAGCGGGAGGAAGTGTAAACTTACTTAATCCCGCCCCTTCTTCACACAACAGCCAATCATTTAGCTTTGTATCAGTATAAGGAAAAATTTATTCCATTGAACCTTTTTGTAAATTGTAACAACAATTGTCATTTTCAGAAAATACATATACATTCTTACCTACACACCTTTATTGACATAAAATAAATAAAAAAATAAATATTTACATCCTTGAAGGCAACATGAGATGTGTAAACAACAAAATAGATAATCCAATAAAGTGAATATGAAGTGGTTTAAGAGTCTGGTTTAGACCAGCTCTATATGTAAAGTGTCATGAGATAACGTTTGTTATGATGTGGCGCTATGTAAATAAAATTTGATTGATTTGATTGATTGAAAAACAATCAATAACCGGAACAAATGTCCATGACTAGTAGTACTACTACTACAAATGCAAGTATTAACAGTGGATGTATTACTACTACAAATACAAGTATTAACAGTGTTAACAGTGGATGTACTACAACTACAAATGCAAGTATTAACAGTGGATGTACTGCAAATACAAATATCAACAGTGGATGTACTATTACAAATGCAAGTATTAACAGTGGATGTACTACCACTACAAATACAAGTATTAACAGTGTTAACAGTGGATGTACTACAACTACAAATGCAAGTATTAACAGTGGATGTACTGCAAATACAAATATCAACAGTGGATGTACTACTATTACAAATGCAAGTATTAACAGTGGATGTACTACTACTACAAATACAAGTATTAACAGTGCATGTACTACTACTACAAATACAAGTATTAACAGTGTTAACAGTGGATGTACTACTACTACAAATACAAGTATTAATAGTGCATATACTACTACTACTAATACAAGTATTAACAGTGCATGTACTACTACTACTACTACTACTACTACTACTACTACAAATACAAGTATTAACGGTGGATGTACTACTACTACAAATACAAGTATTAACAGCACATGCAGTACTACTACAAATACAAGTATTAACAGTGGATGTACTACTACTATAAATACAAGTAATAACGGGGGATGTACTACAATACTTAATGGAAGTAGTAGCAACCTCTACCATCTATGGAACTATATAATAAACACTATCACATTTATATGGATGAGTGAGTGTTGACAATGAAGGCATTAGAGGAGCAGGACCACAGCAGCAGGTCTAGAGATGATCCAGGGAAAACCTGAGAGGCAATAAAGCACAGAGACTCAGGGGAAGAAGTCAAGTCAGTAACATATATTTGCTGGGGCATAAATAGGAGAGAAGATTAGGAGAGAGAAGGTCAGAGAAGAGGAGGAGCAAAAAAACAACAATGAACAGACAAACAAACAAAAATAAACACAGTAAACATGTGATAGTAGTTATTAACACACACATTGTTGTGGGTGTCATAAAGACCCAGTGCTACTTTTGTGGCAGTTCCCAAATTAATTTTTCTCTATATTTAACCTTTCTTAAGTGATTTATCACCATTTATTGAAATATTATCCCCTTTAATTTGCATTTTTTCAGTGAAATTAATCTATTTCCCTATATTCCCTATATTCCCTGTTCAAGTCCTGGTTAAAGACACACCTGTTTAGGCTGGCTTTTAACCCTTTGCACAGAGACACTATTAGGTTTCAATCTGTGGTCTTTTTCATCACTGTGTATTGTGTCCTATTGTTTTATGCATATTATTGGTACTTGACTAACCTGTTTCTAGAATTCAATCATGCTTTTAGATGTAAAGCACTTTGGGCTTCTTTATGTTTTTGTACAGTGCTATACAAATAAACTTTAATTTTTTGATTGATATTTAATTGATTTGATTTGATTTATTTATTTCGAACATGCAAAGAAACCAAATAAAACAAAACAAACAAATTAAGACAAAAACAAAATAACATTTAAATGGACAGAATCTATCTCCAAGCACATACAAGTCTGAATTTTGCATGGTCAAAATTCACCGATCATGTAGATGTTCATAAAACCTCAGATTAAAATTGAGGGTTATTATATCAGAAACAGAAAAAAACTGAAGAAAAAGCGACTTTTTCATCAAAATCTATCATTAACTGAACATAAACCAAGTGTCTCCATCCACTGTCATTGATCCAACTCCATGGGTTTTACTGGTGAATCAATTTTGTAGAAGATGACGGTATTTCCACGTTCACTACAGAGCCTCTGAACGTCCAAATGGGTCATATCTGATGACCATGAAAAGATGAAAAACTGTATTTTACACCAATTATTTACATGTGTTGATAAGATTAGTGGATTAATAGGTATTAGCCATTTTAGATCATCAGATACTTTTGGTCAGCGGTGGATGTTTGGGTGCTTATAGGTTAATGTAATGGAACTCGTTTCAGGTGGACTCCTATGATGTGAGGGTTGGGGAGATCCTGGGAGACATTGTGTTGGTAAAGATAGAGAAGAAGAAGTACTGGGTGCAGGATGACTGGTACTGCAGGTACGTCACTGTGAAGACCCCGGCCGGAGACTACGTGGAGTTCCCCTGTTTCCGCTGGCTGGTGGACGACAAAGAGGTGGTGCTGCGGGATGGACAAGGTTGTCACTGTGCCATTTGTGTTGTTTTGCATAACTGATGTCCAGATGTGTTTACTTAACAGACTTCCTCTTTTCAATCTGTGTAAATGAAGCTTCTCTTGGTCTAACTTGGTGTGTCTATCTCAGCTCATCTGCCTCAGGATGAGAAAACCAGCTTGGTCAAGCAGCACAGACAAAAAGAGCTGGAAACCCGGCGAAAAACTTACAGGCACGTTTTACCCATAAAGACCCAGCGCTACTTTTGTGGCACTTCCAAAACAGATTTTTCTCTATATTTAACCTTTCTTAAGTGATCTATAAGCATTTATTAGATCATCATTGCGTTTTTTCAATGAAAATCAGGTATTTTCCTATATTTCATTTATTGTTCATAAAAGCTCAGTTTAAAGTTGAGGGTTATTATATCAAAAACAGAGAAAACTGAAGAAAAAACGACTTTTTCAGCAAAAGATATCAATAACACAATGTCTCCATCTGCTGTCATTTGTCAAACTCAATGGGTTTTACAAGTGAATTAATGTTGTAGAAGATGACATTGCTTCCACATTCACTACATAGCCTCTGAACATCCAGATGGGTCATATCTGTTGACCACAAAAAGACAACCAACTGCATTTTACACCAATTATTTCAACATATCAATATGTTTAGTGGTTCAGAAGTTATTAAACATTTTAGATCAGTAGATGATTTTGATTGCCACTGGCTGTTTGGGTCTTTATGGGTTAACATTCATCCATCCATGCTTTTAAAGAGATTCATTTTTGTCACTTCTGACACATCTCCACTGTCATTTATAGATGGAAAGAGTGGCAGCCAGGTTTTCCTATGAGCATAGATGCAAATAGACACAGGGATTTGCCTCGTGACATCCAGTTTGACAGTGAGAAAGGAGTGGATTTTGTACTGAACTACAGTAAGGCGTAAGTTTCCCCTCATACATTACAGCAGCTCTATTCACATTTTAATATACTGTCTGTATACCT
Source organism: Sphaeramia orbicularis (assembly GCF_902148855.1). NCBI lineage: Eukaryota > Metazoa > Chordata > Actinopteri > Kurtiformes > Apogonidae > Sphaeramia > Sphaeramia orbicularis. The sequence goes on along the minus strand of NC_043971.1, from coordinate 36,604,970 downwards.
CACCTCCTGAGCGTGGAACAAAAAGTCTGCAGGGTTTTCACCATCTGAAGTCTTTTTCATAGCAAACCATCCACATTGCTATGCTGCAGCCTGATGAACATAACTGACCTGAAATACAGAGGCATCATTGTGTTTGTCAGCAGGGACATTTGCATTGTCCGTAGGCTTAGACATATAAGGACAAAAATACACAACAGATCGGGATGAAGATACGTTCACACATGCAGCAAACGAAAACACAATGTGTCAAAGTCGTTATGTTGAAATGCAAAAATATACACAATGATGCTGCAAAGTCTAAAATATTTTTGTATGCGTTAGCCTAAACTACAGTAAAAGGGTGTGTGTATACAGCTCTGGAAAAAAAGAGAGAGCACGGCAAAACGATCACTTTGTCTGATTTGACCATTTATAGGTATGTGTTTTGAGTAAAATGAACATTTTTGTTTTATTCTCTAAACTACCGACAACATTTTTGTCAAATTCCAAATAAAAATATTGTTATTTAGAGCATTTATTTGCAGAACACGACACATGGTCAAAATAATAAAAAATGCAGGTGTTTTCAGACCTGAAACAATGCAAAGAAAACCAGTTCATATTAATTTCTAACCCACACAATACTAATGTTGTAACTTGGGAAAAGTTCAGACATCGATATTTGGTGGAATATCCCTGATTTTCAGTGACAGCTTTCATGTGTCTTGGCTCTCCACCATCGCCGTGGGATGACTTTATGCAGCTCCTGGCAGAGAAATTCAAGAATTTTCATTTTGTCTTCTTATCTTAATGATACAGGGGTTATTTTCTTTTGTTCAGACATGTCAGGTATGAGAACATCATTCTACTACTACTTTGTCTGAACAAAAAAAATAACCCCTGTATCCTGGCATGGAAATTCAAGAAGCTCAGTAATGTTCCATGGCTTGTGACCATCCATCTTCCTGCAGAAGTTCTCAAAGTAGGTTCAGGTCTGGAGATTGGACTGACCATGACAGGGTCTACATCTGGTGGTCCATCATCCACACTTTTATGGACCTAACTGAGGCCAGGAGCATTGTCCTGAGAGAAAAACCAGTCCTCAGAGTTTGGGAACATTGTCAGAGCAGAAGTCCAGTAGTTTTCAATAGTTATTTTTGGATTCCGATTACTTTTGCAGTCCTAATTTGCCTATTGTAAGAAGATAGTGATGGACACAGAAGTGGTTTTTATACTTCTTCTTAAATAAAACATGGATCAGGGGTTTATTAAGGTGGTCTCCTAATTTTTTCCAGAGCTGTATATTTGATGACTGGAGAGGTAGCTGAGACAGAAAATCATGTGAAATCTATTCAGGCATGCTTCAAAGCTGCATATACTGTATGAGGGCTGTTCAATAAGTTCATGGCCTCACCCAGAAATACTGGTTGTTATAATACAGGATGTTACATTCTTTCGTGATGGGATAGTGATGCTTGAACATCGATGGACCAAGTGCATTGCTGTAAATGGAGATTATGTTGAAAAATAAAATATAAATTATCAGTCTGTGTTGTTTTGTTCTGGGTGAGGCCATGAACTTATTGAACGGCCCTCGTATGTCATTATGAATGTAAATATCCTAATTATAATGATTATTTGTAATGTATTGATCCTAATCATGTTACTATTACATAATTCATTTTAACTACACTACCGGTCAAAAGTTTTATGATGGTGAAGGAAACTAGACTTACTGACACCTTGACTTTCTTGGCAATTTCTCTGTAGGAATTGTGTTAGGAAAAGTCTTATGATGGTCTGTCTCTCTTCTATCGTTAATTGCCTTTTCCTCGCCATTTTTATAGTAATGCACTACTTTCTGCAGTACAATACTGTTGAAATAATGCTCACTACTTTTATGCAGACAGAGGGGGTTGGAAGGAATTAAGAAATGTTGGGACACCTGTAGGAATTGGTAGCAGGCTTGATCAACCTCCACTGCTGCAGAACTGCTTTAAGTTGTTAACCCATTTCTTGTTCGCCTTTTTGTATAATTTTGAAATGTACATTATTTTTCAGTTTTGTTTAAGCTTTTTTTTTTTTTTTTTTTTTTTTTTTTTTACTTCTGGCAGTTCACCGCTTACCTTTGTACCATTTCAAGCTGTTCATTGGAATTGAACTGCTTGAATTTCAGTACTGAACTTTTGACCGGTAGTTTAAGTGTATTAAATTCATGTCCATGAGTTTTAATTGTTTTATAATCGATACATCACCCTCAGATACATCACAAACTTTAACATTGCTGAAGCTTGATAAAAATAGAAAGAAATGTGATAATAATAATAATGGAATGTAAGTAATGACAGTTGTGATCATCTTTTCCACCGTAGGATTGAAAACCTGTTTGTGAACCAGTTCATGCACATGTTCCAGTCATCCTGGAGTGACTTTGGTGATTTCGAGAGGATCTTTGTGAGAATTAAAAACACAATCTCAGGTCAGTTTTTACACTATATGACATAACAAGAATATGATACAAATATAAAATGACATTAAATTTTGCAGAGTATGTGATGCAACACTGGAAGGAGGATTTCATGTTTGGGTATCAGTTCCTGAATGGCTGCAATCCTGTTTTGATCCAAAAATGCACCAAACTTCCTGACAAGTTTCCTGTCACTCATGAGATGGTTTCTGTCAGCCTGGAGCGGGATCTGACTCTGGAGCAGGAAATCGAGGTATGTCTGCAGTAGCCATGTCTAATTTATCACTTCTTTTACTTAAACAGCTTAATCACCTTATTTATTTATTTATGTATAGCTTTGCACATCAGCTTGATTTTGTATTTTTAGCCTGAACACATCTACACATACACCATAAAAAATATTAAAGTACATTATCAACCTTTTATTTCTAACGGGAATACTGTATAAACCAGCAGGAAATTATTAAGTACATTAAAAGTACTTTCCTAATTTCAGTGTACACACAATGACAATAAAGACTATTCTAGTCTATTCTTTTCTAGAAGTTGACCGACATGGGTTTTTCTAAGGCTGATGCCAGTTTCTTAAAATTTGGTCAGCTGGTGGATGATATCTACAGCCGAATTTTGAAGCCGATATTTTAAGGCAGATTTTTTTTTAAAGTACATTGACTGTAAAATACAACTGAAACCCTCAGATAATTAATATTTTTATGCAGCAATATAAATGAAATTATTAAGACATGTTCACACAATACTCTTATAACATTTATTGAACTTCAAGTGCTGCCCACACAGGTGCCTGATCAAATATCTTATAGCATTTTTACTACTGATCAAATATCGGCTTTCAAAAATAAATTAAGGCCGATTGCCAATATTGAAAAAAATCAATATATCGGCCTACCTCTATTCTATTCTATTCTATTCTATTCTATTCTATTCTATTCTATTCTATTCTATTCTATTCTATTCTATTCTGTTCTATTCTATTCTATTCAGTAACCTGCTCTACCTCCCAGTATTTTAACTGAATGTGCAATAACTTGTTTTTTTTACCTTCCAGTACTTTTATTTTATTGTATTTTATTTTATTGTATTTTATTTTATTTTATTTTAATTTATTTATTTTTTCTGATACAGTATTCTATTTTACAAGTGTGTATTTGTGTTTGTCCATGCAATAACTGTTTTTATATGTTTTAGCTGTGTTTATGTTGTGTTTCTGTTTTTGTTCATGTCTATTTTCTTTGGATTCCGTGACTCAGGGGAACGCTCAAGAATTCCAATGTACCTATACAGTGATGTGTCTGTGCAAATGGCAAATAAAGTCTATTCTATTCTATTCTATTCTATTCTATTCTATTCTATTCTATTCTATTCTATTCTATTCTGTTTAATTCTAAAATTATATTCAAGTAGAGCATGATTGATTGATTGATTGATTGATTGATGTATTTATTTCTAACATGAATGTCAAACAGAAGAAAATAAATAAACAAAACACTTAAACATAAGACATATAATACATATTCGAAAAGGAGTGAGAAGAAGTACAACTTATAAACTCCCACCCCTTCTCCTTATAAAATTAATAACAATAATAACCTTCCTCATCTAATCATATCTACACACTATGCCATAATATGACTGATACTTACTAGTAAATAATTAGGTTTCTGGCTTTATATTATTATGAACAAATATAATATGATTTACATAAATACATAATACAATAATACATATATGTCAATACATATTCATACACAGATCTATACACACATATACACCTACATATATACACACACACATACACACCTATACATACACACTTACCACATACTTGTACATCTTTATCACACCCAGTGATCCCCAAGCCTTCCCTCATCCCTGTATCTCTGAAAAATTGTGTCTTTGTACCTCTTTTTAAATTCTTTCATGCATGAACGTTGCTTTAACAATATTGAATCTGTTCCACAGTCTCACCCTGCTGACAGAAACAAAAACCCTTCCTAGTTGTGCGTATTAAGGGAATTTTAAAGTTAATTTTCCCCCTTAAATCATAACCCCCCTCATGAATACTGAATAATTTCTGTATATTTGTTGGTAAAAGATTATTTTTAGCTTTGTACATTATTTGAGCTGTTTGATAGTCCACAATGTCTTTGAACTTGAGTAATTTTGGCTGTAAGAATAATGAGTTTGTGTGTTCCTGGTAGCCAACATGATGAATGATCCTGCATGTCCTGCTTTGTTAGGATGAAAATGTGAGGTCAATACTATACTGACTCCAGTGAATGTTTGATGTTTCCTCAGGCAGGTAACATGTATATGGTGGACTACAAGGTGTTAGACGACATCAGTGCTAACACTACAGATCCTTGCACGTTACAGTACCTGGCAGCTCCAATCTGTCTTCTCTACAAAAATGCTCAGAATAAGATCTTGCCTATAGCCATACAGGTAGAGTGATGCTCAGCTCTACTATGTGTCTCTCTGTGTTTTGCTTCCTTCTTGTCTCACGTTTCCTTCCTTGGTATCTCTTCCCAGCTTGGGCAGATTCCAGGCGACGACAACCCTATCTTTCTGCCAACTGATGGACAGTACGACTGGATGCTGGCGAAGATCTGGGTCCGGTCAGCTGACTTCCAGTACCACCAGACCATCACACACCTGCTCAGGACCCATCTGATGACAGAGGTGTTTGCTATTGCCATGTACAGACAACTAGCTGCTGTTCACCCTGTGTATAAGGTAAAACTCTGACCCATTCATTGGTTAATTCAGTGGTTATTTGATTATCTGATTGACTCACTGATGGATGTGCCACCTCGCAGCTGCTCATCCCACACATTCGTTTTACCATCGCTATCAACACCAAGGCCAGAGAGCAGCTTATCTGTGAATGTGGCATCTTTGACAAGGTGAGAGTGTGAATGTGTTTATCTTATAGTTCTTAGTCAGTTTCAGTTTTGTGTGAACGTATCTTTAATCTCTTTGCAGTGTTTTTCACAAATGCATCTCAGCACGTCAGCCAACCTTTGCTACAAAATGCACTTCACCAACTACATTACAAGTACCACCTCAGGCTCTCTGCTGTAACACCACCATGTCATTATGTGGACACTAAACTACAACACTCAAACATCCTTGCAAAGTTTAGTGTTGCATTGCAAAGGCTGATATCTCTTGCAGTGGGCTGCATATTGTAGTGCCACACAAATACAGTAAATCTGAAATGTTGCTGTTTCATGACAACTCTGTGCTAAATTTTCTCTGATATACAGGGTGTCCACAAAGTCTTAAAAAATGTATTACAACAGCAAGTGATGAGATATGTCAATCAGATGTGTTCAGTCGAATCATTGGTCCATTTTTCTTCAATGAGAGATCAATTACTGCAAATGTTTTCCTTGACCTTTTCACTGAATATGTGTCACCACAACTGGATGACCTTCAACCAACCATCATTTTCCAGGTAGATGGTGCACCACTGCATTGGGGTCTGCATGTTGATGGGTTTCTAAATCAAACATTTCCAGAGCAATGGATTGGAAGGGATGGTCCAATTCCCTGGACACCTTGTTCATCAGATATCGCTCACCTGGATTTCTTTCTATGGGGTTACGTAAAGCCTGATCAGCCCACCCGCGGGCCGAAAAAAATTATATTAATATTCATCTACTATAAAAATATAATAATTCAGGACAATGGATGTTTTTTTTCAAATTTTGCTCAAAGTTTAGACCCTAATGTTAGTAAAAGTACATCAAAAGTGTATTTTAGTGCAAACTTTAATGTTCAAACATGATTTTTAATCTTTGTGGAGTGAAATATATGCTATTAAAAATCTCCTACATGAACAATTAATTTATGCATATCATCGTCAATCCAGCCGGAAAAAAACAGGCAAGGATAAAAAAAAATTCAAAAAACTCAAATTTCTCTTTTAGTTTGTTACAGTTTACTCAGGCATAGTAATAGATACAATATTTTAGACAATGGGAATATATTCTGTGAGGTCTCTAAATGTCCATAGACACCAAGAACATCCATATGAACCTTATTATTGTCGAGTAATTCTTCATTTACTTTGGGTATGTCTTTTTAGGCGTTTTTCCCCTGAAAATATGGTCAGGGTTTAACAGGTTAAAGATATCGTGTATCAAATAAAGATATAGCACATCAGTGACCTGAAGTTAAAGATCACTGATGTCATTGACATCATTGATGAGGCTATGATACAGCCAACATGGAAACAAATCCAGCACCGTCTGGATGTGCTTCATGCAACTTATGGTGTCCATATAGAGGTGGAATAAATGAGGCAAAAAATTCAATATCTACTTTTCATTTTGTACTAATTTCCACAGATTTGTCTATTCATTTGCTTTTGTAATAAATTTGTTAAATTGTAAAGAGACTTTATGGACACCCTGTAATACAACAGGACTTTGTTCACATTTTAATTTCAACAGATATTGACTGGTATGATAAATGTCAAATCATTACTTCTTTTAAATATAAAGAGTGCATGCTTTTCCTTACTGTCAAAACATGACTCTTGCCAAACAGCGGAACATTTTGTAACTATTAGGCAGAACAACTGGCCTTCTTCCTCTTCTTGTTCTTGGTGGGTCAAATTGTTCAGTGTATAATCTTTACTGATATCTAGTGATGAGTTTGCTGTCAAGGTAAAAGTCCTTTACTAAAGCCTATTTCTGTGGTCTATTTCTGGGCTTTTTAGTTTTGGCTGTTTTGAGCTCCTGTAGAAAAATGGCATCAGAAGATGGTGCACTCTGTGGATACAACCTGCTTCCCCTTCAGACATAAATGTCTCAGTATGAGGCAATGAAAACACAACAATTTTACACTAATGAAAACACTGAATGCATGCAAGTATGCTTATTATGTTTTTATTATGTAGACAGATTCATCAAAATCTTTCACATTTTCCCTTGAGCAGACTTGATTCTACACTGTCATATGATTGGCTGATACTGGCTGATATACATATGTGTGGGGGTGTTGTTTGAATCCAAATCCTGACATTCAGGGGCAACATCCCGGTCCCCAGCACAGATATTAGTTGTGTTTTCACCCATGCTGTACCACATTTGTCCAGCAGTCACTGCCAAAGTGTTCATGTGATTCTGGGCATAGCGACATGATTGTGAGGCTATTGTATTCCAAAATTATTAATATCTCCCAAAATATCAGTCCTATCCACTTGTCATTTTTGCTAGTCTCTTCTTTGACCAAAAAATACATATATATGCCAAACTACAGCAGTCAGCTTTCTCTGGATTTTGTATGATGCCTGAGACCCACACACAAACAGAGTCCACGTCTGTTTTATAAAATAGATTTATTGAATATTTCTTGTTTTTATATTTAAATTATACACAGCCTGGCCAAAAAGTCTCAACTTAGCAAATAGTTCAGATCCTTCCATTGAATAATTACTGCATTGATTAGTATGTTTCTGTGAAATGTACAAACACTTAAACAACACATTTCTTAAATAACCATCAGTTTGATAGAGCATAAAGATTGAACTGTGTTTACACATATGTAAAGTGTCATGCAGTGGCGATTTCTCACAGACTGCAAGGGAAGCCCGGCTTCCCCTAAAATTCCAAAAATTAAATGGTTAAATATGTACAGGTGTGTTGACATTTCATTGACTACAAATGTGTTAGAACACGTTCATCTCAAACATGAGTTCATTCAGAATCAGCTTTATCACAAATCAACGGACGTGATGTTGTTCACTTCTCATACATTCCCGTTGCGCTGTTTTCTCATTCGATCTCTGCTCAGTGCATTTGTCCGTAGATGCCCGGCATCTACAGGCTTCAATGGGACTGAGTGGAACAGTTTTTTTCATTGCCTCAAAACTGGATGGTAATTGGATAAATGCCACGATGTTGTCCCGCCCCCGGACGCTGGGCATCTCTGGGGGTGAATGGAGCTGTGGGCGGAGCTCGGCCGGGCTGGACGCCAGAATCCCATGTGCTGATTGGAGGATCAGTCGAAAGGCTGAATCCCGTTTGATTGACAGCTATTTTCAGATCTCCTCCTTCACTGACAGAGTTCAGTTCACTCCGTCGTGCATTCTGCTGTGAAATCGAGAGAGAAACCACTACGAAATTACTCGTTCATTTCTTGCACTGTAAATAAAACACACTCATTTTACTTCCTTGTTTCAATTTAACATAATTTCAGCGTTTTCTTGTTTCAGTTACATAATTTAATCATTTCTTGTTCGAGTTTAATATCGTTTTGTAGATAGTTAAATCAGTCAAACTGTCGGCTAGGTCGGAGTGAAAGGAGCATCTCTAGTTTAAAAAGGCTGAAGTCTTACACCCACAACACAATGGGCCAAGGCAATCTAAGCAGCCCAGCTCTGCTGGATATTGAGAGGACACTGGTCCAGTCCCTGGAAAAGACGCCTACTTGGTACGATAAGGTCACTGACCATTTTCTTAAAAAGGAACAGAGGGCCGAATTTATGTTTAAATAATGACTTTTTTTTTTAAATGTAAGCCGACAATGAGCTTCCCCTGTCTGAAAGACGAGCAGCCGCCACTGGTGTCATGAGATAACTTCTGTTATGATTCGGTGCAATATATATCTAAAATTTGATTTGATTTGTTTCAATGGATAAAGGTCATGTGGTCTGATGAGTCCAGACTGACCCTGTTCCAGAGTAATGACCACATTATGGTGAAAAAAGAGGTGGATGAAGTGATTACACATCATGCCTAGAGCCTACAGTACAGTGTTATGATCGGGGGTTGCTTCAAGTTGGTCAGGTCTGGGTTCAGTAATGTTACGTGTCCATAAAATGATGGAAATAAATGTGGTGATAAATAAGCTTACTGAAACAATGCCAAAGTGAATGTGAGCTGTGATGGAAGCTACAGGCAGACCAATGAAACTTTAGGGGTCTGTGTATAGTATATCGAAAAGTGAGAAAACACTTCTCATTTCCTGTACAGCAAGTGACACAACTATGATTAGAAACCAAGTGTAGCCCTAATGCTCTTTCCTGTCTCCATTTGTAATCTGGTGTCAAACTGTTACATCAACTCCACATTTACCAGAACATTCTACTTTAACCTTTGATGCATGAATTATGAGAACCTTTTTCAAGATGTTTTTCCTGAGTATTTTTATTCCTCTTTAGGCATGAAAATAACAAATTGAAATTTTTTTAATGAACCTATTTTTTTATGGAGTTACAAAAATGTCCACTCAGCTGGACACCATGTGTTTAATTTTTGAAGCAAAGAAACATGTATTTAAAACCCATCATCAGTAAGTGATATACTGTGTGAAAACCATGAAATAAAAACGTTTTCTCACATTTTATCATACTCTAATACTAGTTATTACTCACTTCATGGAGATAATATACAAAAAAAACCCTTTTTGTTTAAGAAAACTGTTAATTACAGTTTAATACCAATTAGCAATTGATTTCCACTCAAACATGTTACTGCAGATCAGGTTTATCAAGAACAGCAAAGTTAGAGTAATTGTATGAATTGCAGCACAGCATATGAGATGGTGCATGAGTGTCCACTGTGTTGGCTGATATGGAACTAAAACAACAAAATTCATGAATATACAAGAGAACAGCTGGAGAATAGCTGTCCATTGTAGTGACCATTATGCATGGAAGGATTAAACTGCACTCTAAAAACCTCTAGCATGTTACCCACTCCTACAGTCCACAAGAGCTGTAGCATCATTACGCCATGAACAAACTTGAGATCTTTTGTTTTACAGTTCATAATTCTGTAAAACCATAGTACTGTCAAGGTCAATAAGAGAGGTAGTCCATCACTTACATATCATTGGCTTCATAACATAAAACTAATTGTGAAATACAGATATCATAATTTGGCTAAAATATGCTATGAGGCTAAATGACACAGCATTAACAGTAGAAAACTATTGACTACATCTATGTTTTGAATTTGAAGAACTGAATAACCTTTGGATAAGACCAGAATCATCACACATTTCAATCCTAGTTTTATTTATCTGTCAATATGTTGTATATTTGCATCTACAGGTGTCTCAGTTTTTCAGGTTTTGAACTGTTTTCTAAATGTTCGCCAAATCTGCTCTAGTTGTACAGAATATTGCTTGCAGTGAACATTGACTGAGAGGTATTCATGTGGTGATTGAATGCATTTTTTTTCATCAAAGCAAAGCCAAATGAAAGAGCTTATTCAGTCCATTTACTGATACAGTGAATGTGTTAAGTGTTAAGAAGAAGGGGCCATGTTTGTCAGACAAATGAAAGCTGTAAAAACTGTCAAATAACTATCACACAGATATGTAAGTGAACCAAATAGAAGAAGAGTAAGCTGCAGCATTAAATGAAAGTATCAATGCTTGATGCTTATAGTTGTACCAATGTCTCCAACAGGCGAATGCCACCGGTGGAGGTGGTCACGTTCAGCTGGTTCAGAAGGGCGTGAAGTCTCTGACCTTCAGGTCTCTGTGCTTCCCTGACAACATTAAAATGCGTGGTGTGGACAAGAAGGAGGACCTGCCCACCTACTTCTACAGAGATGACGGCTACCTGGTGTGGGAGGCTACCAAGAGGTGTGGATCACTCTTCCATACGTTAAAAAAAAAAAAAGGCTCTATATCCCTGCCACTGTCATGTTCTATCAAGAATCAAAAACAACTTGAATTTGTGAGGTTGTCAGGTTCTGCCACTATGTTAGCGTCCTGTGGTCTGGATGAGGGAGATCAGTCTCCCAACAGAAGTGGGTGGTACTTTTACTGGAGGAGAACTTAACTAATTAAATGAAAGTCCATATATGACTTCCTATCAGTGCTCAATAGTAACTATATTGATATCTGTAACTATTTCCATTTCATAAGTCATCAAAATATAACTATCTACAGATCTACTATTTTGTTGTGTTTTTTTATACAATGACAGCAAAGTATTGAATTGAACTGAATTGAATTGAGTTGAATCAAATCAAATCAAATCAAATTGGAACAAGACAAGCAATTGGAGAGCGCAGACCTCCGCCAAGACAGATCTGCTCCCCCCAACCCCCCCCCCCAATCACCACCAAAATTTAATCATTTTTTCCTTATGCCAGTATCAACATTTCCTGAAAATTTCATGAAAATCCATCCATAATTTTTTGAGTTATCTTGCTAACAAACAAACAAACAAACAAACAAACAAACAAACACACACACACACACACACACACACACGCAAACACTCAAGCACACAAACACACAAAGCAAAGTGATCACAATACCTCCTGGTGGAGGTAAATATGGGTCATTATAAGTAAAAGCACATTTTTAGTGTTTAAAAAATTTGTCAAAAATAATAAAGTCAAAATATCTCAAAACAGGTGTGAATGTGAGAGTGATTGTCTCTGTTCCCTGCCTTTGCCCATAAGTAGCTGGGATAGGTTCCAGCACCCCCCTTAACCCTAGTGATGATAAAGCAGGTTCAGAAGATGAATGAATGAATGAATGAGTGAATATCTCAAAACAGTGACCAGACTTTGTAGACAATGTCCCAAGGAAGATACATATAAAACTGAAACTAATGTGACCAGTAGTTTCGTCAGAGAAGAGCTTGCTAAAGAAGATGAAGATGAGCTTGAAGTCGTCACTGGACACAGCTCCTTCACTATAGCTCAGGGTGTACCTGCTGGTGAACTAAAAACTATGTGTGTGAGTCAAGCAGAGGAAAGTTACGAAAAAGGGCAACATATGGAAAGTGAGGAAAAAAGCCCAAGTCTAGCCTTACCTCTGTAAGAGTTTGATAGACAGAGAAGAGTTGCAACATTTCTCATTTTCTCTGTGTCTCTGTGCTTTCTCTGGTAGTTTTGTGTCTGATGTGGTTCACATTTACTACGCCAGCGATGAAACTGTGCAGGGAGACGAAGAAATCCAGGCCTTTGTCAAAGACGTGTGCAGCTTCGGTATGCAAGACTTCGACTACTGTGGTGGGTACACATTGTATTATTCAGAGAAAGATGAGAAGCAGCTGACTTTCCCTGTATTTTTCATTAGTTGAGGATATATGGTGAAGACAGGTTCAACAGGGAACAGGGGGCGTAACGAATTCTGACGCTTTCTGTCATAAGTGAGTGGTTTGAGTGTGAAGACAGGAAGCCACAGGAGTCTGATGGTGTCACTGACTCTATGCTGAAATCATGCATTTCTCCTTTGGATGTTCTAAAGTGTTTTGAGAGAATAAGACAAAATTAATCCACTGTAAAAGAGGGAAAAAATAAATTCAGTCTCTGTTTGTCAATGGTTTTTACCCACAGAGTTTCCAAAGTCACTGAAAACACGGGCAGAGCTGATAGAGTACCTGACTGTCATCGTGTTCACCGCTTCAGCCCAACATGCTGCTGTCAACTTTGGACAGGTGGGTTTTAGGGAGAAGGGAATCCAAGCCTATTTGTATTTATATGACAAACATTTTGAGAAATGCATGACTATTTTTTTTTCCAATTCCAATACTGAGTGCGACTCATGAGGCAAAAGCATCAAAACCTTCACTTTTGTAACTATCGCTTTGACAAAGGCACAGAAAGCACAAACATATTTTTTGCGTTGCACTTTGTGTGAAGTTCTGCAACACAAGTCTTACAAAACACCACACACAGTTTCTTACATTAGACAGTTTGCAATAACAGGGAGAACACCTACAGTTGTGCTCATAAGTTCACATACCCTGACAGAATGTACATGGGACGGTCATGAATGTTCCAACATGACAATGACCCAAAACACAAGGCCAAGTCCACCTGTCATTGACTACAGCAGAAAAAAGTGAAGGTGAAGGAGTGGCCATCTCAGTCTCCTGACCTCAATATCATTGAGCCACTTTGGGGAGGTCTCAAACATGCAGTTCATGCAAGAAAACCCAAAATCTTAAAGAAACTGAAGGTGTTTTGCCAAGAAGACTGAGCAGCTTTACCATCTGAGAAAATAAAGAGCCTCATCCACAACTACCACAAAAGACTTCAAGCTGTCATTAGTTGCTTTTCCATTGACCCTCAAACTGCACAAATATAACTTGCACATAAATATTTACCCAATGGAAAAACGACAATTTCGCCAAAACTCTCGTTTTTCGATTAAAAATTTTTGCGCTGGCATGAGGTGGTTTTTCGGGTGTAGCGCAAGTGGTATATCATGCAAAACTGCAATGGAAAGACCCTTTTTTGCAACTAGAGTCAGGTGAATTAAAAAAACAGATGTTAACGTACGTTACAACAAGCGAAAAAGAAGAAGAAACATGTCGCGATATGTGTGGACACACCAGGAAACCCAATCATTTTTTAATTTAGTATGAGATAGAGGGGTAATATACAATAATAATGAATATATCTGTAAATCAACACCATATTTACATTCGTCGCCATGTTTATGGAATGACTTCTCATGTCGTCTTGCAATAATAAATTAACAAATCATTGCATTTGTGATTTGATGGAAAAAATGACATTACGCACTTCTGTATTTTTGACAGAGTTGTCATTATTTATTGGCATAATGTAATATTACTTTTTTCACATGAAACCAAGAAGGAAATTTGGAGTCATTATTTACAGGTTATTATGCTGTTATTTTACTTGTGATCATATTGGTCTGTATGTGGAACCTGAACTAAAACAAGTTTGACACACTTGACTGTTAATATGCTTAGTGTCATTTTTGCACTTTGAAAATTCATCTCATAGGCCAGATTGGACCCTTTTAACGGGCTGGTTTTGGCCCACAGGTCACATGTTTGACACCCTTGCCCTAAACCCAACAGGAGCCAACGCTGGCCTTGTTTTTGCCCATTTCCTTGTTTGGACTTAACTTCAGAGGCATCACTGCTGGTTGTTGTCATCTAAAAATGCTGACTTTTGTTCAACAGTGTCACTGTGGTGATGCAGTTAAGTCCTTTCACCCAGAGAAAGGACTTGTCTTGTTTACCCAAACTTTTCATACTTAAGTCCGGGTCTGAACACATCTACATGTCAATAAAGACTCACAGTCATAGTGTCACTCACTGGCAACAGGAAGTCAGCCTTACGTGACAAACATCCTCTTGTTTACATGATAAACAGCACCAGAACCAAAGAGGTGTTGGGTACCAATTCCACAGGCTTATTAACAAACTTATTATTTTATTTCTTTAAGTTTAGAGTATTACATTGTGTTGTACTACAATCTTACTTTTTTTTTTTTTTTGTAGTTTGATATTATTGTAAAAACAGGCAACAGCACAAAACTGATCTGTATTTACATTATTTCTATTTTGATATTCATTAAAATGTGTACAGATACTCTACAGCACAGGTGTCAAACATTCAACCCCATGCCAAAACCAAAGGTTCCAATCCGGCCCCGGGGATGAATTTGTGGAATGCAAAAATTACACTGAAGATATAAACAATCGAGGATGGTTGAAAATCATTTTAGTCAAGATTCTACATTTAGACCAATGTAATCTCAAGTAGGTCAGACCAGTAAAATACAATCATAATAACCTATAAATAAGGACAATCCCAAATTTTTCTCTTTGTTTTAGAGTAAAAAAGTAAAATTACATGACCTGAATAACCCGAACAAATATGAACAATCTACGATGTCTAAAGAGAAATAAGTGCAAATTTTATCAACATTGTACCTGTTTTTAAATCTTTTGTGTATTTGTAGATCCACTATGATCTGTAAATTGTAATGTAAATGGGAAACTGAAGCATGATATTGTTAAAATTGCACTTATTTTTCCTAAGACATTTCATGATGTTTGTTATTCAGATTTTTAAGGTATCTTTGTAGATGTAAACATTTTTAAAATGGGATTTTACTTTTTTCATTGTTATTATTTTCCTGGTCAGGCCCACTTGACATCATATTGGGCTGAATGAGGTCCCTGAACTAAAACGAGTTTGACACCCCTGATCTACAGTCTTTAATGAAATACAGGACGCAAACTATGTACAAAGTACTGAAGACGGTAGTGTTTTGTTTTTAGTACATCTGTTTATTGTTGCTGCCTCCAAAAAGTCATGCCAGTGGAACTGAGGAACTGGAGTTTGGTTTGATTTTCATATTTATTCCCAATCATTGTGTCTTATTTTGTTTATATGTAGAACTTTGACAGAAATGGCCAAGTTCTGCAATAAATAGTAGTGGTAGGAGTAGTAATTTATTCGTCCATTTAACAAAACATGATATATACATACATACAGTTTGGATTTCTATACTAAACATGGGCAAAAAGGCATAGGCTGAAGCAACAGCTTATTTATGCCTACCCTATTTACAAGAAGGAAAGTTACAGAAACAAAACAAGATAACAAGATGGCACTGTTTTAAACAATAATATAATAAAACAAATAACATAATCTAAGCAAAATCTTACGTTCATACTGATAATTGGCTTACTTTATCCCAATTCTCAGCCTGATCACAATCAAGGTGTACAAGTATATTTGCATCAGTTATTAATCAGTATTGCAAAAAGATCCCCCCAAAACCATTCCCAAAATGTTTCTTTGGCTATCTTATTACTAGATCTTGCAATCCTCCAAATTTGAAGAAAATCGGATAAAAACTGATAAAATGGCGACCCAATGAATGTGAAAACATGTGCACAATTTTGTTGTTATAACAGAGCAAAATTATTGTACATAATGTTTTGTAACACAATAAATAATTACTAATAATTACTCTGTTTTATTACAAAATACACACATCACATTGCTTTTCATTTATTGATCATTTTTGTTGAACAGCTGTTTGATTATCAAATTCTTATTTTCAGTATTAAGACAATCAACCATTTTGTTCTGAAAACCCTTCTTTTACAGCCCTTTAATTGTAATAATAGAATGGGAACCTGTTATTTCAGTATTATTATGACTAAATATGCACAACTAGACAGATTTTGGTCTGCTCCCTGGCTGCAGAAAATTTGGTAACAATGTGATAAATGGATATTTACGTCGAACCGCATGTTTTCAATGGCGCGTTGTTCACCAAAATTCATGTAGTGTCCGTACACCAATATACTTCCATCAATAATATGGTGTATATGCCTTATAGATATATTGTTATAACTTGTTCACAAATGTTTATTTACTCCTGTACCAGAAAGACTTAGTTACAGATCTAACACAGATGTGACCATGTGGTAAGCCAGATTTCCATTCCAATCCTGCAGAGTCTGTACACCAAGTAGTGTCCGTACACCATATCAAAATATGTGGGTCTAATTTTATTGTTTCTGTCAATATATGGAATTTTTCAGCACGGATGCTTTGGACACGACATCTATGCAATAAACAATGCATGATTATCCTTTTTTTTTTTCTTTTTTTATGGGCTCAGCTGGCTGACAGGCAGCTGTCTGCACCGATAAGGCAGCAGCCGACACCAACTGTACTCCCAGTCATCATTGCCCATTTTTCTAACACCTTTGCTTGTGTATCCTCTTTTATTTGGACATTTTACCAGGGAGTATCTCACACTACTTTTTTTTTTTTTTTTTTTTTTCCTACTTGTCTTGTCCAGCGTCCTAACAGCAGAATGGTAGTCTGGTTCCTTTTGGTGATGAACAAATTGGCTTTTCCAAGGGTAACTTCATAAAGTATATGAAGCGCCCTTTGATATTCTACTGTGTTTATGAGTTTCGTTGAACCACATTTTGATGCTGGACCTGACATGGCGGGGGGTAAAAGATAGAAGAAGGGGAGAAGAAAACAAGAGAAAAGAAGGTGATGAAGACCCTCACTAGAAACTATCAACAATACAAACAGTAACAACCATGGAGACAATTATAATGGTAATAATAGCTACAACCAGAACTGAGTAAACGAGAGAAGAGAGAGAGAAAAAAACAAAACAAACAAAACTACAAAAAAAAACCCAACAAAAAAACAAACACAACAATAAAATACATAAGACCTATGAAATGATGAATATAAGAAAAGAAAGCATGAACAAAATATCGTATACCACAAATAATACCTATAACAAATAATACCAGTAACAAATCCACACATCCGTTGTTCACATTCATCTGCTGTGACAGAGTGAACAAGGCAAACAGACTGAGGTGAAGAACACAGGCATGCAACCACAACCGCACTCCCTCCGAGATGCATGATTATCCTGAGTGCTGAAACATTTGTATATCTTTGTAGGCATTAAATATGGAGGCTATTAGGCTGTAGTGTCCGTACAACCAATAATTTCTGATTTGACAGGGGCAAGCCTGTGAAATTTTTAGTAGACACCATAATGCAAAAATATTTTGGACTTTAAAAGAGAAATATCAGACAAATAAAATGGCCTGTCTGATTTTTTGATAGAGCAATGTTATTTTTTATCTATATGTGCACCCTTTCTGGTACCCTTGATTGTGATCAGGCCGTTTATATCTATTGAATACCTTAGTTTTAACCCTTTCATGCATAAATTATGAGAACCTTAATCAAAATTTTTTCCTGGGTGTTTTTATTCCTCTTTAGGCATGAAAAAAAAAAAGCGATTGAAAAAATTCGTCTGAAAAATAAATTCAAATAAAATTAAATAAAAATAATTTTTAAAAAAATACATTAAAAAAAATAATGAAAAAAAATAAATTCTTATGAACCTATTTTTCATTAAGTTGCAAAAATGTCCACTCAGCTGGACACTACACGTTTAATTTTTGATGCACAGAAACATGAATGTGGTGATGAATTGTATGAAAACTATGGGGAGGGCTTGTGATTCTGGGGGTTTATGCTCAGGAGAGATCTACATAATGTTACCAATTCATGTCAGAAAAGATATGTAGTGTCTTAAAACTTTAATAAATGTATGTGTAAAACAATAACAACAACAACAGCAAAAAGAACAACAAAATCCATGAATATACAAGAGAACAGCTATAGAATAGCTGCCCACTGTAGTGACCAGTATGCATGAAAGGGTTAAACATCCTTTTAAATGTGTGTGTTAAATGTGTGAGCAGTTGCCAAAAAGTGTAATAAATGCTCTGTATTTTTGCTCCAAAAGTACCAAAAATCTGTTCTTTGTGTCTCAGTACGACTGGTGCTCTTGGATCCCAAACGCTCCATCCACCATGCGAAAACCCCCACCCAATAAGAAAGGAATGGCCGATGTGAACCTGATCATCGAAAGCCTCCCTGACCGCGGACGCTCCAGCTGGCACCTGGGGGCCGTGTGGGCCCTCAGTCAGTACCAGGAGAATGAGGTAGGACAGGACACGTCAGGTCCAAACAAACATCAGTTGAATGTGTGTGTCTTCAGTGTGTGATCTGCCTTCAGGCTCAGTGACCTGCGTCTGTCCTCCCTCTGTCTACAGCTGTATCTGGGCATGTATCCTGATGAGCACTTCATAGAGAAACCAGTGAAGGCGGCCATGGAGAAATTCAGGAAGCAGCTCGCAGAGATCACCAGCGCCATAAAGAGGAGGAACGAGGGGAAGAAGCTGCCGTACTACAACATGTCCCCTGATAAAATCCCCAACAGTGTCGCAGTCTGAGGAAGAAAAAAAAAAAAAAGCTTTTTGAGGGAAATTGTCTCGTCTCTACTTTTAGGGACTGTATGAAAATTATAGGCAGATAAAAGAGGTAATAAATGAAGACAGCTTGTGATTTTTCTGTTTGCTAAAGGAATAATAGTTAAGGGTGGGATTTTAATACTGTATATAATTTACTTATCCAAAATGAAGAGATGTTCATTTGTTTTGTGCTGTTTTTGCTTGATTTACTTGATTACATTTCTTACGTTTACAATGATTTAGCGTGTTTTAATAAAGGATGTGTCAGAAATGATATTAACCCTTTCATGCATGAATTATGAGAACCTTAATGGATCAAAACACAGTAATGTCCAGTCAGAGAACGAACTTTAATTGATTGCCATTCCAACATTTATTTCACTATAAAGTAGCTCCTTGTTTTGGATAATCCCTTATGGTCCAACTAAAGCAAAAATAAATTTAAAAGTAAAAATGTGGGTCAAATTGTCTCTAAAATGTCCCTTCAGAGAGATTTTAAATACCATTTTTTGACCCTAATCAAGTTATTTTTCCGGAGTGTTTTTATTCCTCTTTAGGCATGAAAAAAACAATGCAACTGAAAATTTTTTTATGAACCTATTTTTCATGGAGTTGCCAAAAATATCCACTCAGCTGGACATCATGCATTTAATTTTTGAAGCAAAGAAACATGTATTTACTGATACACTGTGTGAAAAGTATGAAATCAGTTTTTTTAATGCTGCTAATCTGATATTTTGTCACATTTTAACATACTGTAATATTAGTTATTGCTTACTTTATGGAAATAATATGCAAAAAAACAAACAACCCCCCACTACAGTCTAATAACAATAACAAACAACTGATTTACACTCAAACATGTTACTGCAGATCAGGTTTGTCAAGAACAGCAAAGTTACAGTAATGGTATGAATTACAATGTGTGAGATGATGCATAAGTGTCCTCTGTATCGGCTGATATGGAACTAAAATAACAAAACCCATGAATATACAAGAGAACAGCAGTAGAATAACTGTCCACTATGCATGAAAGGGTTAACCCATAAAGACCCAGTGCTACTTTTGTGTCAGTTTCCAAATTAAATGTTCTCTATATCTAACCATTCTTAAGTGATTTATCATCATTTATTGTAATATCACCTAATGTATTTTGCATTTTGTCTGTATAAATAAGGCATTTTTCTGTATTTAATTTACTGATCATGTAATGTTCACAAAAGCTTAGATTAAAGTTTAGGGTTATGATATCAAAAACAGAGAAAATGGCAGAAAAAGTGACTTTTCAGTAAAATATATCATTAACTGAACATAAACCAAGTGTTTTCTCCATGGGTTTTACTGGTGAATCAATGTTGTAGAAGATGACAGTGTTTCCATGTTCACTATAGAGCCTCTGAATGTCCAAATGGGTCATATCTGATGACAATGAAAAGATGACAAACTGCATTTTAGACCAAATATTTACGTGTATTGATAGGATTAGTGCACAGGTGTCAAACATGCAGCCCGGGGGCCAAATCCGGCCCGCTAAAGGGTCCAGTCCGACCCCTGGGATGAATTTGTGAAATGCAAAAATTACACTGAAGATATTAATCACTTTAGTTCAGGTTCCACATACAGACCAATTTAATCTCAAGTGGGTCAGATCAGTAAAATACTATCAGAATAACCCATAAATACTCACAACTCCAAATTTTTCTCTTTGTAAATGTAAAAATTTTCCATGTCATTTTACTGTATTTACACTAAAACAAACTAACATTTCACAAAAACATGAATAACCTCAAGAAATACAAACATTTTGAAATGTCTGACGCGTTTACATGTTTAAATGATAAACTAAGACATAATATTGTTAAAATTGCACTTAGTTTTCTTAAGAAATTTCAGTTTGTTCATGTTATTCACATTGTTTTAAAGAATAGTTGGTATTTGTAAACATTTTCATCACATAATTTTACTTTTTTTTGCTCTAAAACATAGAAGAAAGTTTGGAGTTGACATTATTTATATATTATTATGTTATTATTTCACTGGTCCGGCCCACTTCAGATCAAATTTGGCTTAATGTGGCCCCTGAATGAAAATGAGTTTGACACCCCTGGATTAGTGGATCAACAGGTATTAAACAGTTTAGATCAGTAGATGGTTTTGGTCAATGATGAATGTTTAGGTTAAGAATGTATAATGTATAGAGTAATTTCATAATAGCAATGCCACATAGTAGTCTGTATATTTAAGGTGTTGCAAATAACAGTAATTTTCATAATTAAAGCTGCAGTGGTTGACAGTGTTAATCATCTCTGGGCAAAAAAATCCACAATTACCTTGCAGAAAATTGTAATTCAAGTGGTGTGAGAGGATATGAGACCTCTGCATTTTTGCCTGTGTATTCACGCTGTAGAGAATCTAGCAAAAGATGCAGATTTGGTGTTATCACAGGTGTCTCCAGACAGATAAGAGGGTTAGATATGTGAGTGACAGCTGGAATTACCATCTGCTTTTCAGATTCTGACAGATGCATCATGGATGTTATTCTACTGCTCTACTCAGTATAAGGATACAGAAGCATGGAAATGTTCGTTTTTCCACTAAAGGCATGAAATATCAGCTTCATTTATATTAATATTCATTCTTCTGGTTTGGATGAAAAGAGCTGCAGAAGGAAGGTGGGTGTTTTCAATTCATGGTCTTTTTTTTCCCCCAGTGATTTTGGTTCTGGTCGCATTAAAAAAAAATAACACAAGAAACCTATTAGATTTTGTCAAAGAAAAAGTAACTAGTGTCTTAAAATGTCAGAAATCTTAAGGTACTCCAATGAGTGATATAGCAAACAAGGAAAATTAGATGTCATAATGTCTCGGTAGCATGCACAAAAGACTTGACATGCAGAAAAGGAGTGAAAAGTGACAGTGATTAGTTAATTACTGCATGTCTTTCAATAGTTGATAAGAGCTAAAAATGTCCCTATTATGGATAATTAGAAATAGGAAAAACCTTATCCATTACCATATCCTGTTACAAAATCTAAAAGTTAAGCAGAGTGCAAGTTTACACATTAATTTTCTTACTGAATTGTTCAAATACTGATCTAAATATTAACTTAATTCACTGATTATAACACAAATAAAACAGCTTAGTGTCAAATAGCGACTTTGCCGTTAACATCTTCACTTTTCCCCCTTAAATAGACCTAAAAACCTTTTTTATTTATAGCTACAGCGTGTCAGTCTGCCACCTCTGTACTCTCAGTCAGCCTCATTAAAACAGTTATACAAGCAAAAAGTTACTCAAATCCCACAGGTTTAAAAGCAACTTAATTTTTATTTGGTTCTTTTAATTCTACATACTTTGTTCAAACATGGGAAATTAAACTGAAAACACATCAATATTTCTTTTAAAAACATAAGTACATTTTACCAAATTCTTTACAGTTACTATTTAAAAGAAAATTCACAGACAAACTTGTGGAATGATATCATAAGACAGGGGAACAGTCATATATGTTCAAGTCCAGTCAGTAGTAAACAAATGTAGTTTTATGCAAGTTACACTTTTCCCAGACATTAGGGAATTAAAGGAAAGGGAAGAGATACAAACAAGAAATTAAGCCTTAAACCTAAAATAATAAAGGAATCAGGTCATGAATGCATTAAGAAACAACATAAAGTTGGCAAAGCTGCTCTCACTTGTAAAAGTGTTCTCCTGTTGCATTTACTTCCAGCCAGTAGAGCATCAGGACAACTTTGTCCCATGAAAGGAGCCAGCTCCTATGACTTAAAAAGAACACAAAGGATGGCCTGCAGTCCATCTTTAATCTTTCATCTGAGAAGTAATGCAGTAAAGATGATTTTTATATTAATATTCCACGTTGCTTTTAATGTGACGATCTAAAAAGGGAGAAATAAAACAGATGAGCTGCTTCGATATTCCATATATGAATGAAAAAAACAAAGTGCCACTAAGAATCACAAAGCACTTATGCCTGGGAAAGAAAAAAAACAAGTGTATATTGCATAAAATTACTAATGAAAGGGGGTTTTAAATGAACAAATTCTGCTTTCTTTAAAAATAAATACAACACAAAATGAAGAAATAATCATTTTATACCCAGAGCTGACTCTGGACATTAAACACCAGTACATAACTATAGAATAGAATAACAACAAAAGGGTAATTGCACTTTTAATCTGTCTAATTGCACAGAGCCTCGTGGGTACTGAAATTTGAAAAAAAAAAAAAAAAAAAAGCCTCATTACTAGGTCTTAATCCAAGTTGACACAGAAACAACTCCCTCGGCTCATAGTATGTGTTAAAATTATATTCAGCTCCAGATCTCAAGTCACCATGGGGGCATATACACGAGTACAGTATGCATTTTTGCAAAAATCAAAGCGTTGATTTCAGTTATTGCTGCTGCTGAGCAGTAATCATCAGGTATGTTGTTGGACCATCGTTGTTCACAGACAGTATAGTGGTATCAAAGACAGTTTTTAAAAATGTGTGTTGCTGTGAGGCTCAACATGAGCCTGGCATCGCTGTGCTCTCACATACACAAAAGCACTTACAATGACTGTAAGCCCAAAACACAGCACCCTGAGAAATCAACAGCTCTCTATTTGACTGCACTTTTAGCCTCACACCAGCAGGTGGCGCTCCAGCCAGCTCCTCATATACATATCCACCTCTGAAAGCAAACCTCTGCATGTATTTCATTGTGTTCATTGCAAAATTAAAAAACATTAATTAATGCTCTGATCAAGTATCAGCTGTGCTTCTTCTGAGAAATGGATTAATGAAGTGTGCAAAAAAAAAAAAAAAAAAAGCTGAGTCGTCTTCTCACCTAAGCCACATAAGGCCAGTCGTGAGAAAAACACTACCCAGTCTAACTGCAGTGAGAAGCAAGATGTTGACTGTCTTGTGATTAAATACTAAAATAGACATCCTCCACCATGTGATAACAGCCTGGCAGGAAACAAGACATTTTTACAGAAACCAAGACATTTGTTTAACTGAAATGTTGCAGTACCGTGCTATTTAGGTGTCATGTCTGCACATCAGATGTCTGATACATTAACACTTTAGGTCTGAAGAGAGCCAGTGTCCCTGCTCGTGGTAACCTGCAGATGAAAGCCCGCATTTGGAACAGACTTTGTGCTGCAGATCAGAAAGACACAGTTAGAACATGCCTTTAAAATAAAATAAAACATGAAAGTATGACTGACGCACTGCCTGAACATGGGAGAACTGGAGGTACAGACGAATAGGCAGCTGTGGATTTCTCAAGGCAAATCCCATGACGAAGCAAACAAGTTAACATATTAAAAACTGCACATGGATTATCACACTGTAAATACTGTGTCATTCACATGATAGAAAAACATGAGCGATGCTGTTTATGCCCAGAGGGTCTTGTTACGATCTCAAGACATGGAAATTATCTCGCAATTTCCTGTGATCAGTAAAAAATGTTTTTTTTTTTTTTTTTGTAACATTTTATTTATTTTTTTTAATCATTTATTTAAAAAGTTTACATTCTCAAAGCCTTCAGAAAGTTCTGGTTGGGGCAGAGAAATCATGTGGCTGGAAATTTCCACGATCTGTTTTCACATAACATGTTGAGAGTTTTCTGTTTTTGGCTAAAAAAAAAACAAATAAACAAAACTCCAATGTTGATCTCTGCAGGTTTCCTTTTTTGTTCCCCAATTCCTTTTTTGTCATCCTTGGGAGGAGGGTTGTACATACACGTATGTGCGTATGAGGAAATGTGACAGTAAAAACAAAGTAAGAAACAAACATTTCCGAAAGTTGTCTTAAGTGTGCTCACCCCGTATACAACATAGAGGTCATTTTAAAGAAAACAAGAGGACGTAGAGGGACGGGGTGTGTGGGATCTAAAAAACAAAAGTGCTTCGATGCATGTCCAAATCAAGGCCCGGTCAGATCCAGATAACTGTGGGCGGCAAATGTGGGCAGACCGCCACAGCGGCGATGGCAGTAGCTGGAATGATCCAGAGTGTCGATGTGCCGCGCTACATACTGATCCACGGCAGGTTAGCCCATGACTCACAGGAGGTAAAAACAAACAAATCGAAACAAATCCACAAGCAGACAAACCACGCTTCAGAGATGTATAGACCTTCTGGAGATGTTTGTGAGTCTGTTTGTCTCAGTTTTGCTCTCCCAGAGGTGTACATGTAAGAGTATATGTGTGTGTGTGTGTGTGTGTGTGTGTATAGAGTGGTATGCTCCAGGCCTCTTCTGACATTCACAGTAAAAACAGTCCAAGAAAAATGGAGGAGAGAGTTTGGATGGAGGGGTGGAGGAGGGGGGCGATGTCCAAAAAGGGAGGAGGAGAGAGAGAGGGGGGGTGGGGGGTGGCAAGACTGGGTCCGCAGTCAGAGACCAGAGAGGGTCAGTCTGATGGAGGATGGGTCTGGAAGGTGAAGCCAACATCTCCACGACAGCTACTCCTCACTGTGGGCCTGTGTATGTGTGTGTGTGTGTGTGTGATATCGTGTAGGATGGCGTGGGCTGAGTGGAAGTTGGCGGTCACACGTTCAGCACCTCCATACTGTAGTCCTCTGTCTCTGTGTACTGGGACGAGTTTGTGTCCGACTGGGTGGGGGCCAGAACCTCTTTGTTCTCCAGACTCGGCTCCATGAGCGGCGGCTTCTCCAGCACCAGCTTTTTACACGTGTCGGGTCGGTTCTGTACGTATATGACCCGGTTGTAAGCCTTGAGTCTCCTCCACAGATGGATGTAGACTTTGCACTGCACGTACATGAACACCAGTCCGCCCGTGAAGCCGATGGCCACCACCACCAGTTTGGTCCAGAAGGGCCACTCCAGGATCCCTGAGGAGCAGACGAGACAGAGGGAATGTGCACACGTCAAACAAGCAGCCACGGAACTTACCGCAAAAACAAACTCACTCTTCTAAAGTCTAGCAGATGCAATTAATCTAAATTCAAGGACAGGAGGTGAAAAAGGTCAAAATACCAAAGGCAAAAACAGGGGAAGGAGAAGAATGGCTGCTGCAAGTTTAATAGATTTTTCAGTGAATGATTCGACATCAGCCTGAACTAAGATAAGGAAACTATACTGTTAACATACAATGTAACATGCAATACCTCACTGTATGGAAGACAAATACACATCATTACATTGTATGCAATAGGACATAAGCTACTTCTAAGGACTACACTGGTTTTTGCAGGTTTGAGCCCATTTACATTCTACACATGTGCTTTACTTCACTGTTTAGCATATTAGGGTCTGATATCCAAATGGTTTTAATACAGGATGGAAGTTAATGAACTTTGTGAGGTTTTAATTAATGGATCACAGCATCTGTTTTTGTCAAACTTTAGCCAATACTCTGCAAAATAGACTTTCCTTATCAGTGCAAAGCCTGCACATGCTGCCGCTGGGTATGTCTCGATCCAAATAATAATAATAAGGTGTTGGAGTAGGTGGTGTCATGATGTAGCTGAGGATCATGGGAAGTTTTTTCCACCACGACTACTACTAATAAACTCAGGTATCAGTCAGTCAGTTTTACTAACATATATTCATATTACATCATTTCATTCTAATGAAATCACTGCAAATATAATTAAATGTCAATGCAAGTAAAGGTGATTTCATGCTGTCACACTGAATAAAATGACCATGTTTCTGAATTTTAACATTGGAGGCCTTGTTTTTTTTAGCTATTTGTGAGAATGTTACATATTATAGCTTGAATATTTCATTAAAATAAAGAGAAGAACAAATCCCACTGGAATATAGTCAAACTTAAGGTATAGAAGTTCTTGCAAGCAGAAATTCCTGGAAGGTTAGAAAACACCACTTGAGTTTTAAAAAAGGCTCAAAAGCAAAGTGAAATGTTAACAACTTCCAGTAAATGTGATGAAATATGCAAACTCCAGAACATTTGCGTAAGAGTTGCACTATCTCTGCAAATTGAAAATACCCTACATCGCAGGGCTTTTCACCGAAAGATTTTGCAATTTGAACTTTTAAGAAGGTGCAGCATCACCAAAAGAAAAGTCAGAGATACAAAGAGTGTTGAAATGAAAGAGCAGAAAATCATCTGAAAATACACTGCTGACGTGAAAGTAGCCTTTTCACTTTGTTGTATTTTAGATTGTTTGAGATAAAGCGCAGGAAAAGTTGGCATTTCAGTGATGAGAAATCCACAACACAATAAACAAATGTCTGAAATTATGAATATTGACTGAATATTAATGTGAATCCAAAATAACATAGTGGATAAGACATAATATCTAATTTTACGCAAGACTGTGTATTCAGACGTTTGGGCTATATTCAGGAGATGAAATTAATACTTTATTTTCTGTGTCTGAAAATGTCAGTCAGCAGAGTTTGTTGTAATCCAAACCCACTGTCACAGATAAGACGGCAAATAACTCACAGCATGTTTCTCCACTCTGTCTGTCTCTGATTGATAAAGTAAATATGAAACTTTATTTAATCTCTATCCTGAAATAAAGGTGAAAAGGGAAGGAAAAGGATAAAAAGTGTAGTTGGAAAAAACTGGATACACCTGTCAGAAAAGCTGACCGGGTGGGGGAAAACACAATTTAAAGGTCAAAGGTGAAAGGGTTTACCTGGGATTCTTCCGGCTGCATGAGTAAAGAGAGTGTAAGTATCATGTATTACCAAAAAAACCCACACAAACAGATTGATAAGAAAAGGCAAAGGGTAGAAAACTGGAGCACATGTTACAGTTTCACACTTAATGATGAATTCAACATGCAATCAGACATTAAATCTGGACAATAAAATACATTTCCAGTGTGTCGAGAGCGAAACTGGGCTGCAAAGTGAGAGAAAAAACACGACAGTGACTGTGTGTGTCTTGGCAGAGGACAAACAGGACTGATGAGCAGCTATTTGGCATCTCCATGGTGATTAAACCTGACAGCATTGAGAGACTCTAACAAGTCTGAATCATCAGGTTGAGCTAAACAGGCACAGCCGGCTCTTCCATCTGTACACCGCCTCTGAAGCGCCAAACACGCCAGAAAGCAACGACTGGCAGTCCACGCAGCGCCAGGGGATGTTACAACAGCTCATGTCGAAAGCAGACCTCTCCATTTTTAGTCCGACTGGTGAGACTGCAGCACTCGCAGAATGACAGCGTCGTACAGTAGTGTTCCTGCACTGTGTTCTCATAGATGTGGGGTTCTACCAGCTCAGGGGTTCCAAAAGTGGGGTATGCGTACCCCTAGGGGTACTTGGAAGAAGCACAAAAGGTACTTGAAGTTTTTTTTGGAATAAATGCATTAAATAAATCATCATATAATGAATACAAAATAAATAATGAGAATTATTGCTTAAATATAAAACACAATAAATACATTCCTATGATAGTTTTATTGTCAATCATCTTGTTTATGCTTTGGTAACATTTTACGAACATTTCTATTTTATATTATTTAAAGTTAGTTTATTCGAGTAGAAAAGTAATTATTATTATTTTTTTTAAATCAATGAAAAAGGGCACTTTTCAGTTTATACAGTCGCAGAAAAAATTATTAGACCATCAAAAGTCATCAAAAACAATGGCTATGCAATCAAGTACTAACTCCTGTGTGTATCATGTGACTAAAACAGACAGAAAAGAAAACATGGAATGCCTAAAAGCACTGTTTTTGTCAGTATAATGCTATAGATATTGATGTAAGAACTTAAGTGATTATGATTTTTATCCAGAAAAAATGGAAAAATGTCTAGATATCAACTCTGAAATTAAACTCTTGTGAGCTATTTTTGTTGTTATCATTATATTTGCCCAAACAAATGTACCTTTAGTTGTACCAGGCATTAAAATGAACAAGAAACTGAAGAAAACAAGGGGTGGTCTAACAGTTTTTTCCATGATTGTATTTTGCACGCAAAATTTACTTTAAAAAGATTGTTTTTTTTAATATATATATATTACAGTTAAATAGATATTGTTTGCTTACAAACTTCTGAAAATATAAACAGACACCTTTGGCACAGGAACTAATTTTGCCTCATTTTTTTCAATCAAAAATGCTCAAGTGAGAGTTGGGGGTACTTGGCTAAAAAAGTTTATTTCAGGGGGTACGCCACTGTAAAAAGTTTGAGAACCACTGTACTCGCTGCATTATAACCTCTAACAGGTTCCAGCTGAGTATTACAACATGCAGGAGAAGAATTAAGAGGCTCATTTTATGCATTTGATGAATAGCCACATAATTTGAGAGGATGTAATGAAGAGGGTGCAAAAACAAGAAGAGTAATCAGAATACTGGCTGTCACAGAAACAGATTAACCCATAAAGACCCAAACATCCAAAAGCATCTACTGATCTAATATATTTAATACCTATAGATCCACTAATCCTATCAATACATGAAAATAATTAAGGTAAATATAGTTTGTCATCTTTTCATGGTCATCAGATTGGACCCAGAGTCTCTGTAGTGAACATGGAAACACTGTCATCTTCAACAATATCGATTCGACAGTAAAACCCATTGAATCTAATCAATGACAGGTGTTGTAGATGCTTGTTTTTATATTCAGTTAATGATATATTTAGCTGAAAGTCACTTTTTCTTCATTTTTTTCTGATTCAAGCCTATAAGCTTTAATTTACTATGAACTTTTATGAATATCTACATGATCAGTGAATTAAAAATAAAAAAAAATACCTGATCTGCAATGAAAAATAGAAAATGCAGAGGATAATATAACAAATGGCGATGAATCCCTTGGGAAAGATGGAAAAAAAAAAAAAAATTGGAAGTCGTGACAAAAATAGCTGTGGGTCTTTAAGGGTTAAGCAGAAAAATCTAGGCTGCAGAGGCTAAGCTATGCAGCATTAATCTAAAGCACTATGCACCCTACACCTCCAGCTGATGTCATGGTTTTATTTTCCTATACTGTATCTTATGAATGTACTTGGACAAAATGAGAACATCATGGGGTAGGTTTTCTACAGCCTGAAAACAATGGGGAAAGAGTAGGTACCGAAGTCTCATGTTCTTTCAGACTAACTGAATTACAATATGCCAAAAGGGAATTATGCAATTTTTGCCCTAAAAGACTATCAAGCGCTGCAGTTTTAATTATAATAAACCTCAAAAGGAACCGTTAGAACACTCACAGGGTAATGAAGCTGCACGAAAGCACAAAATGTTTTCACAGGTTGAACTGACCTCTCTGCTAAAGTGGCAAAAATTAGCTGACAATAAGTTTACTGGAAAAAAAAAAAAAAAAAGCAATTAGTTTGTGTTGAAGTCTGTGTTTGTCCTTTGTAGACGCTGGCCGACTGTTTGTGAGCCAGTAGCTGGAGCAGCACGTGTTGTAGCTCTAGAGGAGCAGAGACGAGGCTCTGAAGAACTCTACATAGACATCAGCACACAGGCCGTTATCGAGGATGGAGGAAACAGACGCAGCTTTTACTTCAGAAATACATTTAACAAACACCACAAATGACCATCTCCCAGCACAGACCGAATATAAGAGCATGGATGTTACAGTACATAGGTAATATTTCAAACAGAAATGTCGCAGCTGTAGGATGCTGATACTTTTAATGATCAAATCTAAAAATAGACGATATGTTAAGACGGCACCACATATAATTTACTGTTCACTTATACTTCTTTATATGTCATATTGTGTAGGAGTTTGGGGCTCGACGTATAAAACACCAGTAAATACTATAGTCCTACAAAAATGAGCCATACGTATTATTAATAAGGCCGGTGACTATGAACATACTAATCAATTGTTTATGAAATCCCATATTATGAAATGTAATGATTTGGTTTACTTTAAAATAATGCAAATAATGCATAAAGCAAAATTAAAGTTACTCCCCGTCTGTGTACAAAGGTTTTTCTCAACACGAGTCTACATATGATTTGCGAGATGTTTGTAAATTTGTTGTACAAAAAACAAGAAAAGAGACTAAAAAAAGATGTATATCTGTTGTTGGAGTTAAACTATGGAATGAAGCCAGCACGGATTTAAGAATGTGTGGCTCATTTTTGTTTTTTTAAAAAATGGTATGTAGGGCAATTTTTGAAGGTTACACTTGTTAAGATCTAATAATTAATAAGTAAATAATTTATTTTCTACTGTACATTAAATTAAAATTAATTTGGTCGGTTATGTTTTCTGTTTTTTTTGGTTTAGTTTTACTTCTTTCTGTTTTTGCTTGTTTGTTTGTTTGCATTTTTGTTTTTTTTCTCCTACATAGAACACTGGGTAGCTTCATTTGTTCTGTAGGACAGGCATTAATATAAACATTCTGCTTCTGCCTGTGCCTTTTCAGTCACTAACATGTTGGTAATGTTTACAGTGTTGACAGTGGTTATATTATGTGATGACTGAATAAAGAATTTCATCATCATCGTTTAGATTGCAGGGTTCCTACAGGTTTCTACAGGTTAAATTTAAGTCTTTTTAAGACCTTTTTAAGACTACTTAGAACAGAATTTAATGTCCATTTCACAACCATACTGGCAAAAATACGTAAGCCCTAGAATTCAGGAAAATTTATTTATTTACTCCAATGCCTTGATTCCCATTGTTACGAGCCTTTTCTCACCAGGGGGTGCAAAGTTAACGATAATCGGTTCTTAATTTCAGTGTAAATTGTTGGGTTGGAACAGGTGGAAATGGGTCGACTAAAACTACTTTCATTGCAGCTTGGACATTTAACAGACACATTTGAACGCAACACAGCCAACACGTTTATGGCAACAGAACTTAAAACCTACTGTATTAAATTGTATACCTTTTAAAGACTTTTTTAAGCTATTAAATGCAGATTTGTAAATTCAAGACTATTAAGACTTTTTAAGACACCGCAGGAACCCTGGATTGTTCTAACTTACACATTTTTATGCTATTTTGGGATATTTTATCAACAAAACAATCCATTGATTGACTGTGACACATCACGAATAAACATTTTTATTCGTAGCTATTAGTCTGCTTGGTTTCACCTGATTTCTTATATTCATCTGTGATGACTGTCATCAGGTTGTGATGTCATCTTGGAGGTGTGTCTCCAACTGGTGGCTGTGAGTTGCAGCTCATTAGAGTGATGCTGCACACCTGGGCCTGGTGTGCACAGATGACTTAAGCCCCTCCAGTGGTTCACCCTCTCCCCCTGACCTGACCTTCTCTCCCCAGGTAACCACGGTTGTTGTTTGGTTAGGTTAATTCATTTCTGCACTTTCACACACACTATATCCACTCATGCATATTCTATACCACCGACTTAACTGACTTCCACATTTCATATTACTAAATCTTTAATTTGGTCCAATTTAACTTATTTAAGATTTGTTTGATCATTTAATTTGGTTAAATATGTTCATTAGAGATGATTTGGGAAAGTTTAACATGGTCTCTTTTAGTTGTAACCTTTTGAGCCGGGTCATGACGTCATGTCAGTGATATTATTCATACTTACTGCTCATATTTTCATGTGGTTGAAAAATGTTTGAACAGCTTATGGAAAAAAGAATTTCTTTCAGGATTAATATTTGTCTTACATGAGTGAAAAAGAAACCAAATAAATAAATATTAACCCTTTCATGCATAGTGGTCGCTGCAGTGGACAGCTATTCTACAGCTGTACTCTTCTATATTCATGGATTTTGTTGTTTTAGTCTCATATCAGCCACCACATTGGACGCTTATGCATCATCCAATACTCTGTAATTTATAACATCACTGTAACTGTGCTGTTCTTGATAAACCTGATCTAACATTTTTGAATGTGAATCTATTGCTTGTTATTGTTATTAGACTGTAATTAACAACAGTGTGTTTTTTTTTTTAGCATATTATGAAGTGAGAAATAACTACTATTAGAGTATGTTAAAATGTGAGAAAACATCAGATTAGCAGCATTAAAATCTTTTTATTTCATAGTTTTCACATAGTATATCAGTAAATACATGCGTCTTTGCTTCAATAATTAAATGCATGGCGTCCAGCTTAGTGGACATTTTTGCAACTCCATGACAAATAGCTTCATAAATATTTTTTCAATCGCATTGTTTGTTTGTTTTTTTAATGCCTAAAGAGGAATAAAACCAACCAGGAAAAAAAAAATCTTGATTAAGGTTCTCATAATTCATGCATGAAAGGGTTAAGATACCTGTGTTACATTATAAATATTTACAATGCAGCCCCTACAATCAACTGGATTTCATGGTTTAACCACTGATTACAGATTAAAACTAATAATTACGAGTGCACATCATAATAATTTAACACAAATAAATCTAAGTTTCAGCTTCACCAGTCTCTTAGCACAATATTAAATGAGAACTAACCAAAAATTCACCCTTCAGTCTGGATCTGAACGTCAGTTTTCATTGCGATGAATGTAAAAATCCATTTTTAAAAACGTCTCTCCTTCTTTCCTTTTATCTTTTACCTCGCCTCAATCTTTTATCTGCTTCCTGCGCGTCGGCTTCAGGTCTGAAAACACAGAACTCAAAGTCCAAAAAAAGCACTCTGACGGAAAAATCATCTGCAAACTCTCCTGCATATTTGTTCAGTCTGAGCCAAAGCCCACTGAGCCACTTCGAGAATGAGAACACCCACTTATGTCCCAGTGTCTCGGAGAACGGCGCGTACTATTCACACCACTCGACGAACACTCCGCGTATGCAGATTTGTCCTTAAAAACTTCGCATGAATGACTGGAGCACGGTGCGGATGGATGAATGGGTGAGGAAACAGATGGGACGTTACGTTACAACACTGCTAGTCTAACAGCGACGGTGTGTACGATAACGGGGGTGTACGTCGGCGCTGACCTTGCTTGATCTCCTCCGCCGTCCTGTCGATGAGCACGTACAGCGACCACACCACGCAGGTGATGGCGATGACATGGAAGGTGACCGAACACATGATCTTCCTCCTCTCACTCGCTGTCATCTGTAGCTTCTCCCACTGCAAAAAACAAAAAGAGAAAAAAAACAAAAAAAACGCTGACATTTACGGGGGTCGAAGAGGACAAAGAGGATGCATTTCAAACACAAATGCAAACACTTAAAACTAATTAATCTGCTGGCTGTTGGCTTTCACTGCATGTTTGGGAGCAGCTCGGAGTGTGAGTTAAATATTTAATGGAACAGGATTCAGCTACTGTGATCTAGATCCAATAATACATAATGCTTCTTGGCAGAGTGAGAACAAAGGGGAAGGAGGTGGCATTCAAAGGCCAGGTTCCAGTAAAGGAACGCAGCCAAAAAGATGTACTTGAACCTCCTTAAAAATATCCTTCAACTTGATGCATATGGAGAAGATTTGATCCACTGTTCCTCTTAAATCTGGAATCTTTGATGTGATGTGGTAACCATTCCTATTGTATTTGTCAAAACGATTCTGAACACATTCTGATGCATGTCCGTAGTTGTGCCTCGTCTCTCTAGGATCTCTCCTTCACTGTGGTTCTCCCTGAGATTTCTCTTTTCCCACTGGGTTTTTGGAGTTTGCCTGGGACATTAATCCATTCCCTTCATCTGTTTATTTGACTGTTTTCTTTTTTTTTTTTTTTTTTTTTGCAATAATCTTAGTTTTTAATTTTTATTTTCAGTCAGCATTATTTTAGCATTTTACATTGTGTACATGACTTCCAAGTACATAAAGAAAAAAAAACCAAACCAAAACAAAACAAAACACAAAGACATACTCAAACAGGGGAGCATTGACAGAAATAGTAAAAATATACAAAGCAACCGAAAATATAGTCAAAGGGAAATGACAAGTATATTTCACATTCCATTCTTTTCCCCTGTATAAGATGAACATTGAACATTTAAAGTATAGCACAAACAAAGGGTTTACATGGAACTATATGCACATTACTCTTACCAAGTAAAATCCACTCTTAATAGTATTATACAATCAACCTAGTTTTTCCCAGTACTTGGTGAATTTGTCTGAATCAAGTCTGACCGAGAAAGTCAACTTCTCCATCCTATAGATGTCATGTACAGGGTGGGGAAGCAAAATTTACAATCAACATTTAGTTGTTTTTTCTCAGCAGGCACTACGTCAATTGTTTTGAAACCAAACATATATTGATGTCATAATCATACCTAACACTATTATCCATACCTTTTCAGAAACGTTTGCCCATATGAGTAATCAGGAAAGCAAACGTCAAAGAGTGTGTGATTTGCTGAATGCACTCGTCACACCAAAGGAGATTTCAAAAATAGTTGGAGTGTCCATAAAGACTGTTTATAATGGAAAGAAGAGAATGACGATGAGCAAAACTATTACGAGAAAGTCTGGAAGCGGAGGAAGCAACAAAAAACGTACCAAAGCTTTTATTAAAACTCTCAAATCCATATCCTAAAGGATCCAACCAAATCCATGAGAAAAATGGCAACTGAACTTGAGGTAGACAACAAGACCGTTAGAAATGCAGTAAAATATGATTTGAAGTTAAAATCTTACACAAGAACACCAAAACACTTGTTGACAACAGCAACAAATCCAACTTTAGCAATTTTTGGGAATCATGTTTATGGCTGCCTTCTAGCCCAGATCTAAACCCTCTGGATTCTGCTATTTGGGGCGTTTTAGAACATGCTACCAATAGAACATCACACAGCAATGTCCACTTTCTTAAAGATACTATTAAAGAAGAATGGGAGAAGTTGTCACCCGAATATTTGAGAAACACTTGCGCAAGTTTCAGGAAGCGTGTGAAGGCAGTTATTGAGAAAGAAGGAGGACACATAGAATAAAAACATTTTCTATTGTGTAAATTTTCTTGTGGCAAATAAATTCTCATGACTTTCAATAAACTAATTGGTCATACACTGTCTTTCAATCCCTGCCTCAAAATATTGTAAATTTTGCTTCCCCACCCTCTATAACCTCTATCCAGTTCTCCATTTTTGGTGCATTCTTTTTTTGCCACTTTCTAGTGATGGCTTTTTTACCTGCCACTGACAATATTCTGAGTAGATATTTATCCTGTGAATGTGTTATCCCCTGGTTCTCTTTCCCCAAGTATATAGATTCAAATGTGAATGGAAATTGGACTTTGAAAATTTTCTCCATGCTTTTCTTCAAAGCCTGCCAAAAAAGCACAATATAGAGGCAGTCCCAAAATATATGAAAATGATTGGCTTTACTTTCACCACATAGTCTCCAGCATCTTGTATCCTGAGATTTCTGCGCTGGTGTAATAAAATATCTCAAAATGTTCTGCCATCCATATTCCCTCCATGATAGGGAGCATGTTGTTTTCCATTGTTGCTCATTGACATACTCCCATTCCTCCTCCGATAACGTTCTTCCCACCTCTTTTTCCCCACTTTTCTTTCATATATACTGTATTGTTTCCTTTTAAATTTTCCACTTTTTTTATACAGTTTTGATATTAATTTCTTGCCTGACTCTGATTCATATGCTAAAATGAATAATTTAATTATCCCTGTATCTACCTCCTTTAATTTTTTCATAGTTTGCTCCATATAATGTCTCATCTGAAAATATTTGTATAAATCCTGGTTGTTTAAACCATATTGATTTTTTTAGATGCTGAAAACTTTTAATAACATTCTTCTTAAAGAGCTCCCAAAATATTGTTGGTCCCCGGTCCCATCTATGAAACCTACCATCCACTGTGTAAAATCTGAATCATGTGCAATCCATCGCAGTATCCTACTTTGCTCTGTTATTTGACTGTTTTCATGTCTATATTTTATGTTATATACCTGTTGTGAAGCACATTGAGTCTCCCTTGTGCATGAAATGTGCTCTCTAAATAAAGTTGAATTGAATAGTCCATATACTGTATATTTACTCTCATGGTTACTGTGATTTTTTTTTTTTACTCTGGACTGAAAATCATTGCAGACATCTACTCAAAGAAGGTGCTGATTGTGCTGTTTTCATATTTTTCTTTTGTAGCCTATTAGAGAAGATAGTTCTATTGTTATTTTTGCTTTTGTTGTTGTCCTTTGTTTTATTTGCTTAGAGGTGGGGGGAGGAGGGTGAACTTCCTTCCTTTTTTTTTTTTTTTTTTTTTACTTTTTCTGTTTTGGGATATATCTTTTGTTTGATCCTGAAAATTAAAAAAATCTATACAAAATATAAATCTATGTCATCCAGACTCTCATGTGTTCCTATGGGGTTTTCCTATATGATTTCCATAAATTTAGCTGCTGAACAGAACTTCTTTCCTCTCCTAGAGGAGTTTTAATTCTTTCTGCAGATACACCACACATGTTGAAAGTTACATCAGAAACCTTCTATGAAAAAGAAAACATGCTGTAAGCTGAGCCAATGGTTTGAAATGGTCCACTTCCTTAGATCATCTTGTGGGTGCATGAAAGTAGATTAATAAGGGCTAGATTAAATAATAATACAACATTAGGCTACAGTGTTTTTTTGTTGTTTTTTTTTTTACTGGTAGCTAACAATATTTTATTATAATTATCATTGGCTTTGGTTCCCCACCCGTTTTCACCTCTACATAATATTTGTGTTGCCAGAGCTCATAAGAAAGGCTTTAAAATGATGACAATTTACTCCTGACATGTAACTGAAAACTGATGATGTGTGGGATAGGGTCTAAGGCTAAGATTAACTCCATTTATTGTTTCAAATTTACCAATCCTAATACACGTAAATGCTGTCTTCACATGCAATCGGGAAAGTGACCCTTTCCACTTATGAATCTGAAATTACCAGTGTGCTGTGTTCAAGTGCTTTTGTTGTTGTAGCAAAATGAAAAAGGTCTGACACACAATTGATCATGACCTGCTACTTTGGTAAAACACTTTTGTTAATTCATCTGCTACAGCATTTATTTTCATTTGTTAATTTATCTTCTGAACTTGCATCCTTGAGAGGGTTGCAAGTTGACATATACAGAGACGAACAACCAATCACTCTCACATTCACACCTATGGGCAATTTAGCTTAAACAATTAACCTATTAATGCAAGTCTTTGGAAGCCAGAGTACCCACACACATGGGGAGAACATGTAAACTCCACTTTTTTTTTTTTTTTTTTGCAAATTATGTATACGGGGCTCTCAAATGTTGAACTGAGTTCAGAGTGAGATTTTGGTGACAGCAGCGGGGGTTTGGTTGGGCTGGGGACATTGATCTGATCTGATAAATACACATAAAATCATACAAATAAAAATACTGTTTCAATTCAGCATTTCTTAGTGCCAGTGTGTGCATGTGTGAGCGAGAGATAACACTGGGTTACAAAAAAATGTTTTTTGCAAGTTGTCTAGGTTTTTTCAACTGAATTAGGACCATTTTGCACCGCTAAATCCAAAAATGACATCTGTTTTTCTCAATCAGGTCAGGTGTTTTTGCTAATTGGATTTTGAAAAATTTGATCTTTTCACAAAATCAATTACATTTTTGTGACTTTATCAGTTGATTTTTTATATAGTTCTCACCTAAAATAGGTTTTAAGAGAAAAAAATCATTTGATCACTTGATTCCTGTTAGGTACAATGGTGTATTCACCGCAGATGTAGCAGAATACGTCAGGCTTATTTTTGCAAGATCTTCTAGTCGAAGCCATTTCATTCACCTGTAATATTAAAAAACCCATTAATCATAAATTGGCAAAAGTAAAATCTTCAGAACTCGTTTATTGCAAGAAATATGAAAGAATTTTGTATCATATGATATGAAAATGCCCATAAATGTAAGCCAAAATGTTAAAAAGCCAATATGTAGCATAGGTCAGAAAGTTGACCTGATTGAGCAAAATTAATGTGATTTTTGGATTCAGCACACCAAAATGATCCTAAATCAGCTCAAAAAACTTAAACAATAAATTTGTTGTTGACCAGTGTAATGTTAGTGTTGTTTATTGTACTTCAGTGTGACAGCTGTCCTCCTCTGAATATCTAAATCTTACCTGGATACAGCAATGCTATTTTTTGATTGGCTGTTCAGTGGTTATATTCTTTTTATTTATTAACTGGTGCGTGGCAGGCGCCCTCTGAACATTACGGGGTACCCATTTGATTCCAACCTGTTCCACTGTTAAAAAAAATAGCAGCGCAACTTGGTAGACGTTATCCTGGTAATTTCTCTGCGTTAGAAACACAAGGTGTGTGAACGGGTTGAAATGCATGTCTCACACCCAATGCATGAGACTTGAAATCCCTGTGTATACTATAAATGTGCACAATCATCAGCTAACAGCAGCAGAATGTTAATAAAAGCAGTGTTTATCATTCGAGATTAATCCCTTGTTGCTGTACGCCATGTTGAAAATACGACGTGCAATTTTTGAGTTCGCAAGTAATATTTACTATAATTTCCATAGAACATAAAGGAAGCGTAAGTACCTAGCATTAAGATTAGCAGTTAGCATTAGCTTGTAGCACATTAGGAGCAGTGAGCTGCCACTGAAGGCATTCAGGGATCACCTTCAGATCTTCATGAGTACCTTCGTGAAGGACACTGATGGGAGAATTAACTTATATGTACACATTTTTGGATCTGTCTCCTAAAGGGGCAGGACAATAGTATAACACGTGATATAGAAAAAATAGGCTTGATATCTGATCATCTTTGGTTATGTATTGGATAAGGACCTGCTCAGTTTCTTGTGACATCATAAATCCTGTTTCTGAAGCGGTGTTCAATTTAATCAGAAGTTGGTGAAAAAAAAAAAAAAAAAAATTGAGGGAGGAAGATCAACTCAGGATGCCTAATATGGACGATCTAATGTTATTGCATCCAGGGCTGAGGGTGAAAAATTCAGTTTCTTTCAAACTGTAACCCATGGCTAATCAGTGTAATTCTATTCAGAACATAATTATCTACTTCTAGTTGACAATGTGAACTCCATGTACTATGTTCAAGTATGTTTCGAGGACGCTGCTACATTGAATGACACAGATTTTCTCCTTCTCATGGACACAAAGTACAAGAAATTTTTCATCTGAAATTTCAAAGTTCAATAACACAAGATTTCAAGTGCCGCTGCATCACCAGAATTCACAAAAACACACTTTTTCATCAATAAAGTAGAAGTACAGATGGTTTTTGTACTTATCTTTTATGGTGTAAAAAGAAACTTGAAAGTACAAATTCTTTACTTAAGTAAAAGTGAGAGTAAACTACAAAACTAAAAACCATTTACTATTTAACTATGCAGTTCCTTGTAGTTGTAGATGTGATAGCATCTTTGTCTTTCTAGTCCTTTACCTCAACTATAGAATAAATGGCTGTCTGAGAAAAACAATCATTATTAAAAAAAAAAAAAAAAAAAAAATCAGAGTTGAGGAGCAGGAAGCGACCAAGCAATTACACCTGTTAATCAACATATCAAAACATCATATCAACCTCAAAATCACATTAACTTACAAAATGACCAGTAGTACACTTATTACAAGGCCCAAATAATGCAGAGAAAGAGGACTGGAATTACTTCTGAAGAAAATAAAAAACATTTTTCTAAGGCTGTGAACAGGAGTCAGTGGGGTCAGGGAGGTTTTGTCAGTGTTTAGCATCACTATAGCAGCATTACATTTAGAGATCTGTGAAGGCTTCAGCTTCCAGTTGTACTGGTTCTGCAGTAGAGAGAAGGACACGGTGATGGTGGTGGGTCAATTTGACTACATATATGTTTTTTGTTTTTTTTTTAAACATTTATTTATCATTTTTTGGTGCAGATTTAAGTTACATTGAATATTTGAATATTCAATTCCAGAGGCAATAGGCTGTTTTCCACCGCAGGAACTTTTGCAGGAACTTTGAGCATTACCCTGAACTTTGAAAAACCCTGGTGTGTTTACACAGAAAATTACCCAGGTAAATAACTTTCCCTTGGCTCCAAACTTTCCCCAAAGAAGTTCCTGGTAGGGAGGTAGTACTTTTCAGATTACAAGGAATTCTTAGGGTTGGGGCTGTGTGCTGGAGAACGCTGATTGTTGGACTACACTCGCAGCGTTTCCGCATTTTGTTCACCCGCCATAATTTCATTCATTTCTGAAGAAGTGGACAGCTGGCGTGTGAGGGGGCTGTGGAGGGATGGGTGCATGTTGGCCAGAATTGGGAAGGGGCTGGCTGAGTCCATGAACCACAACGGTCACAGAGGATCCAACTGCTGAACAAACCGATGGTATATGTATCAGAAATATTCACAGTTTAGTTCTTTTTATGCTGTAACAGTAGTCAGCAGCACATCAGCTGTTTAGTCAAAACTCGGGTTAATCTAACTAGCAGCATTGTACCCGTGGTGCCATTGTACAATAGCATGAGAGGCTAAAACGTCCTCCTGTGGTGCAACAGCGGCACTGTACCCAAACGCCCTCCCGTGCTGCAACATCGATCAGACAACGTGCATTATATAGTAGGATGCTAATGCTAACTGGTCAATAGTCTGACGCTAAACCTAAATCAGAGAATTGCATTTGTGTTGTCACCGTGAGCGGAACACTGATTTATTCTTTATGTTTGTGATTTCCACCTAAAATGGACCAGACGGACTCGCCTCTTTTTCCGAACCTGTGGCTCGTTTGTGTACTAGTCTATCGTCTCCTGCTGTTTAAAACGGCCCAGGTCAGACATGTCACATGACACTGGTAGATATCTGCCGTCATGTGTTCTGTTATTCATTTTTGCATTTTTTTTACTTTTCATGTAGGAAAGTGAAAAAGGGAGCGGGACCATGGAGTTCCAGACCTGCTGTCCTGGATCAGCTGGTCCACACACTGGTCCAGAAGCCTGAACTTTTCACACATGTTTATTTCCCTTTAAATCTCAAGGCACCTTGTTTTTTTTTTTTTTTTGCACCTTACGTTTTGTTTCAATTTTTAATAAAAAAACAAAAAAAACAAAAAACTAACCTAATACTGCCTGTTCATTTACAAGGCATCAAAATATAAGTATTTTATAAGTAATTTACAGTCGAATTAAATGCAGGCATTTGAGTAAATCTGTCTGACTTTAGGGTTGAACCTGGACTATATCTATAAAACAATAGAAATGAAACAGAATCATCCATCACATTTAAAGTTAGATGTGATTTAGTGTAAGAAATAAGTTGAAAATATATGTTCTACCATTTTTAAACAGAAATTAAGGATATGTAATGATGGTTAACTTCATTTAAAATGTATTCCAGAGGGATTAAGTGATTCAACAACCAGTAAAATGTTAAACCCAAACTGTCCACTTACAGTACTGTGTCATTTTATTGAAGTAGAGCTTAGTTTCTGAATGTATATGAACTGTACTGCAGTTTCTTTTACTGCTCCCTCATACATCATCAACCTGATTTGAATAAATTACCCTGAACTTTGGGGGTGTGATGGAAACGCAATTACCAGGAACTCTTTTACCCAAGTTCCTGGTAATAAAGTTCCAGGGCTTTTGGTGGAAAAGGGACTATCAGGCATATCCCATTCTTCCCACCCTCCCAACCCTGGTCCTACATGACATACTTGATGATAGTAAAAAAAAAAAAAAAATAGCAAAGTACTCATAGAACAAAAAAGGTAAAATAAAAAAAAGAATAAAATAAACTAGAAGCACTCGGAGAGCGCAGACCTCCGCCAAGGCTGATCAGTGGCCCCCCCCGTGGGCCCCCCCATCCCCCATCCCCCATCCCCACCAAAATGTAATCATTTCTTCCTTATCCCATTTCCAACAAACCCTGAAAATTTCATCCAAATCTGTCTATAACTTTTTGAGTTATGTTGCACACTAACGGACAGACAAACAAACAGACAGACAAACAAACAAACCCTGGCAAAAACATAACCTCCTTGGCGGAGGTAATAAATAAAAAGAAAATAATAACAGCAAAGAAAAAAAATTGCCTAATGGTAGACAAATATGTTTATTCACAATTACATCCTACACGCAAGATACGGACATGTAGTGTTATTAATATTATTAGAGAGTTCACAAGTACATATAGCACACCAAACAGGAAAAAAAAAGAAACAAATGTGTGTATGGGAAAACTGCACTAAAAGCATTTTTTTTGTAGTTTAGAGTGTCTTACTTTTTTTTTTTTTGTTTTAACATTTAACCATGGAGAACCATACTACTTGAAATTTTGATGGCTGACCTCTAAAATTGTATTTAATGTTCTTTAAATTTACAAAAAGCATGAGGTCGCTGACACATGAGGAGGGTTTTGCTGATTTCCATCCAAAGAGTATTTGTCTTCTAGCTAATAATGTTGAGAATGCAATAATGTCCATTTCATCTTTTTTTTGCATAATTTACAGTTACAAGAGACTCCAAAAATGGCTAATCCAGCAGATGGTATTAGTGCAGTTTCCAAAGCTTGAGTCAGGTGATAAATAATGTATGATATATTTGTTTAATTTCATATTTAAGTGTTATATATTTGGTAATATTTGCATTATGTCACCATTATATTTAATGGGAAACTGTAATTACATGTAGAGTGCTACATAAAAATCATAGGTTTGTTGTTTGTGCAAGGTTACAATGCAATTTTCCCTCTTTGTGCCTAAATACAAATAGGAAAATGCATAATATGTAAACAGCATTAAGAGTAAAAAGATCAGATCATAAAATGATTTTTTAACAAACATATATAATATGATCCATTTATCATTTTAGATAAATGTGAATCATAGGGACACAAAGTCATTGCATAGAGTAACAGGATCAGCCCACATACAAACAATGACGATCATATCAAATAATTAGTTTGCAC
This sequence comes from Sphaeramia orbicularis, assembly GCF_902148855.1. Lineage (NCBI taxonomy): Eukaryota > Metazoa > Chordata > Actinopteri > Kurtiformes > Apogonidae > Sphaeramia > Sphaeramia orbicularis. The sequence goes on along the minus strand of NC_043971.1, from coordinate 36,561,187 downwards.
ATCACACTTAACCTGCATTCCACTCTTATGTTTGGAAAATATGAGATTTATTGCTTTAATCATCTGGGCTTTTACAGTTTTACTCACCATATGTCACATATTTCTTACTTCACCTGCTTTATTCAAGGGAACAGAAGTCACACTAAATATCAGTGTTAGCCTTTATAAGCCATTTAGTTGTGATTTTCATGTCTTTAATCCTGTGAACATATTTCCTGTATTTTCTTGTTGAATTTTAATGAAGAGACTGAACAATAAATATGAATGATCATCACAACCCTACAAAAACAACAAAGACAGGCGCACAGCACTGTAACATTCTGAAGAATTTTCATTAGAGCTTATAAAATGAGCTGAAAAGTAATAAACTACGTAGTGAGTTTGGCTGTTTTATGCAGAATGACAACACCGTAGGAGGGAATTTGGGACACGACATTCAAGGACACCTGAACTTTGACGCACAGCTGCTAAATACATTCAACGCTCTTAATTCAGGACGATTTTCAATAAGAGGACATTAAGTTTTTAGTGACTTTTTTATGCTTTAAAATGTTTTATTGGCACTTTTACTCATTTAAATAAAAGTCTGTCCTCCCCTGTCTACTGACCTTGTCAACTCCATTAAGTCGCTGTGTTCGTCTCCGGCTGTGCGTTGTATCATCAGGAAATGAGCCCTGATGTACAGTCAACGCAATATACTCTGTCAGCATCATCAAATCAACCCCTGCTTCGCAAACACGCCTTATAATCTCATGTTGTACCCAAATTCATTACTCATTTGGTGCTAAAAGAAACCGTAGCGTCTTGGTGTTCGTGCCATGACTGCAGACATAAAGAGAAGCAGCCAAACATACTTTAATAAACACTTCATACCAATACTAATATCTCCATCTCATCTTGGAGTTTTTTGCGCACCGGCACACAGGCGTGTTTGACAGTCTCCAGTGGGATCCAAAAGCTATTAACAGAGAAGTATTTGTTTAAGGCCTTTTGTGCAGCTAATGAAGGGTGGAAGAATTTTAATTAGAGTGTCCTGCTATCTTTAGGCCACAGCGATTGATAAGAGCTTTTAATGGAAGTGTACAGCCTCTAAACCAATTGAAATGAATCACATCCTCTGCCGTGCGCGCACACACACACACAAATACATACACACACAGACACGCACACAGGCTGGAGTTCTGCTCATGAAAACAGCTTCAAAGCTCAGTGTCACGCTGGTGTTATCTGCATGACAGATTGAAGGCAGCTTCTGGCATTTTCGGCTTCGTAGCAGAAAGAAAATACAGCAGCTTAGTTGGGACATGGTTAGCTGAGCCGGTAGCAGAAATTTATTAAGGGAGGGAGTTAATAAACACACATTCATTTTCTCACCACAACACACACGAGTCATAGTTTTTGCTATACTGGTAACATTATGACCTTGTATTAGCGGGAAAAAATTATGTTTTTCAAGTTCTTATCATTTAATCAGAGTAGTGATGTGTTTAACTTTTATGAATACAATCAAAAAATAGTAATCAGAATAATGAAATCCTAATAGGACAGACTCAGTCCTGTTGTAGGTATTTTAGATGGTCCACCCTGTTCCAATTAGAGTCAATCTTGTGAGTGACAGTCAGCAGTGAACCATTTAGAAAGAGACTTTTATAACAATATCAGATAAGTCTTTAAATGTTTTGCTGGACAAAGATGCTGTATTAAAATACTCTGTCACAGGAGGGACTACATTTTTCTAGAAAAAAAAAAAAAAGTCAGTTGAAGCATCAGTTTGTGCAATTGAATTATGTAGAAAAACGATTTATGTGGCTTCCTGAAAATGGTTTCAGTGGAACGATTAAGTATCCTTTTATGAAAGGTGACAAAGTCCTTGACTTCAAGTACATCCCGTGAACAAAAAACAGAAAATATAACTTTACTTCATGTGATTTAAATATACGACTAGAGGCAGTTTAGCCTTATCTACTAGAATAATAAAAAAAAGATAGAGATTTTTATTATTTCATGGTTTGTAGTTGTGCAAGCTGATTGAATGCTCTACAATTTTACAGTTTTTAGAAATGATCTGCCTCAGACATTAAATATGCTAAATCTCACACACTTTAATAAAATGAACTGAAAAACAAATGACAAAATTGATGGTCAGCTGATATTTTCAAGTGTTGTTACGCATATATATTGGTTTATGTACATTTACACAACAGGCTTATAAACCTTCCACTAGAAAGAACCTGTAAAGTGAATCTATTTTAATGTGCAGACTGTTTTGAAGTAGATCTGGTAGCTCTGAGGCAAACATTCCTTTGGAGTAAAACCCTTTTTCTCACTAATTCTCAGAATTTCACATTTTGACCTGAGACTTACAATGGAAACTACATCCAACCAGTATTTTTCATTTCAATTTACCTTTTTTTTGTGACTTACACTTGGTAACATTTCACTACTTTTATTCTGAAGGTATTTTACTTGTAAACCAGTGTTAACATGCACTTGATAATTAATGCATACATCACTAAAAAGTGTGAAAAAGACAAACTAGTGTTTTAAACTATCTCAGTTCAAGTGAAGAAAAAGATCCAAACATATATATAATATAATCCATTTGTCATAAATAATAAATCTGAATCATAGGGACACAATGTCAGTGTATCGAGTGTATATAGTATATAGTAACAGGATCAGCGCACACGCAAACAAACTGTGTCGTACCTTGCGCAGAGGTTTGAGTTTCGTCTCCATGATGAACTCGTATTTGCAAAGCTCACAGCAGCGGGTGTCGGAGCTCTTGATCCACTGCTGTAGACAGGCCTGGTGGACGAAGCGTAGACTCCCCGTGCAGTGGCATGGTGTGATCAGAGGACTCTCGTCATCCCCTTCACAGTGACAAATCCTACAGGAGCCAGAAAATACAGTCAACACTAAGCTACAAGGAAGACAGCTGTAATAGGCGGAAGACAGGGGAGGAAAGATAAAAAAAAAAAAAAATCTACAAAAAAAACAGGAAAAGATGTCAGGCGAAGCTGACAGTCTCCTAAAATATAATAAGATTTACAAGATACCCGAATGCAAACCTGCAGCACAATGTGTCTATTATAAGTACAAGTATTTTTAAAAGTATTTATAAAGCAGTGTGAGAGGGAATTTAATTTCACAAATAGAAAAACGTATTAACACCTTGAGCGCAGAGGACAAGCACGGGTCCCACATGAATAAACTCAATCATGGCAAACTGATTTGAATCAAAGCACTTCATTTTCAAGTTTGATATAATGATATTTTCAGGAAATTATCTTCTGCACTCTTGTAGCAAAGAGGTACAAATGAAACACAGGTAATCCAAAGCCACGTCTCGTCTCAAGGAGAGGGACTTGACAATTGGCAACAAACAAACATGGTGTTGCCAACAGTGAAAACAAATCCATACAAGACAGGAGACAGTAATATACACTCAATTTGAACTCATTACTAGCACATATTGTTTAAGAAATGAAGGAGTTATTTCTTACAGCAGTATTTACAAAGCCAGCAGGAAGTGTAATGCAACAATTTGGTACAAATGAAAATGGAACAGGTACAAATTAGAGGGAGTTTTTATATACATATACATATATATATATACATATATATACATATATATATATATATATATATATATATATATATATATATATATATATATATATATATGTGTGTGTGTGTGTGTGTGTGTGTGATGAGAATGTGATGTCTTTACTTGACAGTAATATATGAAAATGTATTTATATATATTTATTAGGGCTGTCAAAATTAACACATTAATTCAGATTAATCCATTTTCATGATTAATCTGATAACATTTTTTGACATACTTAACCCATCTGCAGTGCAGAATGACTCTGAACATCCCTGGCAACACATTTGGGGCAGTTTGTCGAAGTAGAGTTAGTGTCAGGCATGTGCAAATGGACAGTTGACCTGGTAGTGACAGGCAGCAGAACCAACCCATAAAGATGGAAGACACTAAACAGCACGTTGGTCCTCTGGATGGAAATATGAGGACAAAAAAAAACCCAAGACGGAACAGCTGTTTCAAGTTGTTTTGTTGAAACTGTTGAAGGTGTTTAATAAACCTGTTAAGTACATATATATTCCCGTCTTTCTTGGGTCTGTTTGCTCATGCAAAATGAAATGTAATTATTATAGATTAAAAATGAATGATATTTAATCGTGATTAATCAAAATGAACCCACAGCAACCCTGTGATTAACCTGATTAAATATTTTAATCGTTTGACAGCACTAATATTTATGTAAAAGCAAAGAGCAGAAACAAAGACAGACCAACACAGATAAAGACTGAACTGGAGGACAGGAGCAATAACCCTGCAATAAACAGTTTTGTTGCACAGCCACTGCATGAAATTGCATTTGATTTTACAGCCATTTTTGTGTGATTTTGTGTCCGGGTCCTGTATTTGTGTGCAGGATATTCTGAGCACAGACAACTGGAACATTTGATTATGCGTCTGCTCCCTCTCTGGCAGACTAGTGGACAGTTTTCTCTGGGTGAGGGGAACGAATCAGTTTTTAATATCTCTTCCACTCTCGACCACATATGACGGCATTTGGCAGCACAGATATTAGTCGCCCACAGTTTGGGCGAGTGTGTTTGTATTCATGTACGGAGGTAGTTGTGTCGCCTTGACCGATAAATCCTGCTTTCATTGTGTCATATCCAGGAAACACACTGCAAAACCTAACACTGACACGCGATGAGTCCGAATAATCATTAAATCACCATGCATTCAGACAGAGCTCCAGGTTGTGTTGATGGATAGGATTAATGATGTGAACCTGACTAACAATAGCTGAAAGTCAAGTCAATGTTACATGCAAGTTGAAGGACATTGTGTTAGCATTCAACATCATGACTTTGACTGTGTTCTTGGGGATCCTTAAACTGGGGCAGGCTGGGTAATGAATGCAAAAGCAGCTGCTGTGTCTTCAACAACAACACAAACAAGTATGATTAAAGGTCAGGCTCATGTCTGGGTTTACAACCAAGAAACAGTAAAAATATATTGACTGCTATTTGTGACAAATATCTTTTTGGGCTGCGGAAACACATTGGATTATTAAACATATGCAGGCAACTGTAGCTCCAAACAATTCTAGATGTTTGTTTCTAGACTAAAATTTGACATAACATCCCTTTTTAATCAATAAATTATCCCTTTTATGGTGAAAGAATAAATGTTTGCATGTCATCTCCAGTGACTGAATTAACACATCTGATTTCTGTCACATGACGACTTGATGACTTTTATATGGGGCACATGTCTCAACTGGATTTCATGCTTTGAGTTGAAACACATTAGTTTGTCCATGATTTAATAAAGGATCAGGATCAGATTCAACCTCAGATTCCTCCCGACTGCCAACCAATGCTGTGACCTTTTGTTAACAGTAAACAGGACGGTCATTATATTCATGTACATTTGACTGACTATCCTAGATAAGCACCTGATTTTCATGTTTCCAAGACCATTAAAGACCAAAACCAGATCAGATAAACCACCAGGAGTACAGTCTAGAATGAGGGAGTGGTATTACATTATGTCGAGTTTATGTCAAAGCCAATATAAGCCGACTTTGACTATATATTGACTTGATATTTATACACTTTTTTGTACAAATGTTTTTTTTTTTTTTACTTATTTATACTCCGTTTTAGTTATGTTTTTTTTAATGCTTGTTTATTACGTTGTATAGAGAGACTGTAGTTTCAAAAAACCGGAGTAAATTCTTTGTATTCTTTTGAAGATATTTAGCGAATAAAGGCGATTCTGATTCTGTACACACACATATATAACTTCAGGTGAAGCAGTTTTACATGTAAAAAGCTACAGTAATGATGAGAACAATGGGTGTGCACTTGAAAAAAAATCCAGTCTCCTATGTGTGAGAAAGAAAAACAACCAAAGAAAAATACGGGTGATTTCAAAATGAGACACATACCTTCAAACGTGGTCTTGAAACCAGCCTCAAGACCAAAACTGGTATTTAAAACTACACCACTACTGCACATTTTTTCCTTTATTCTTGGTGAAAACGCTTAGCAACTGCAGCTCGTTCAGTATAAGCACTACTTTTCTTTCTCTTACATGACAGTTAAGTGAATATTTTAGCTTTTGGGACTTTTTCTGATGAGCTTTAATCATTTAATGAGTTGATTAAATGATAAATCTAACAATAATTTAAAGAGAAATGCCAACAAATCACATAATAACAGCATTTTGGATTGTTTTCTGATTCATCAACCAAAATATAATCAGATGATTCAGCTTAAAGAGATGTTTTCTGCAGCGGTAAAACCCAAGTTACACAAGAGCCGGGGCAAGTGTTAAACCTGACTTCCGTTTCAAATCCCTCTTTTTGCCAGTTTTTAATATACCGTCCCATGAGTGCGATTCAAAGACCGGCGGCACCTCTAATACTCTCACAGGAGACGCGGAAAAAAAAAAAAAAAAAAAAATCAACAAAACAGAGACAGAGGGGGAAAAAAGTGAGAGTGAAACGGAGGAAAGAGCCGGGTGCTCAAATGGGATTGTCTTTATCCGAGTTCAGAGGAGGATAAGAACACATGAACACACATGTGCAGACGCTCACGCCCACACATGTTGAAGAGTGTGCGGGATCATGACTATTTGCAGACTTGGCTGATCTGGCCAAAGCGTTACAAGATTAAGAGACAAAGTGAACAAAGGAGGATAAAAATAGGTCATTTGGATGGGTTTCTCAAAGAGGGAGGGAGGTAGAGGGAGTGAAATGAGGACTGAGGGATTAAAAGATAGAGGAGACACAATTAAACATCTCCGTAAGAGTTTGTTTTGGATGTTTTTCCTATCGATTTTGCCTGCTCGGCTCGGTTTTTGTTTGTTTGCAAGGATCAGATGATGATGAACTGCAGATTCTCATCCCACACATACTGTACTGTACGTGTTTTTCAACAGACATCAGCCTCAGGACCTGGATTTGCAGATCAAGGGTTTGCTGGTGCCTGCTGAAATGGACAGATTAAGAAATTATTCCAATGTTAATGTGGCATTAAAAACCAAAAAAATAAATAAATAAAAAAATCCAAAAACAAATGTAGGAGAGGATAACCACAGACGAATCCTTACACCTCCACCACCAGCTGTGGTGTAAATAAAACGATCAGAGAATGACATTAGCATTCCTGTTGCAGAGTTTTGTAGAAGATGACAGTTAACTACCAGAAAAAAATCAAACCTAAGTCCTCACAAATACATGCTGCTTGTTTACTCCATACATTAAATGAATTACTGGACTGAAACATCTTGTACATTTGCAGCTGAATTAAATGGGTCCGTATTAGCAGCAGCAGCACATTCCAGATGCTCTTAGGCATGGGAGGGAAGTTAAAATTTAATTTGCATCGCTTGAGCAGCCTAAACACACCCTGTTTTTAACAGTAATTTCAAGACGGCAGAGGCACAGTTCGAGTGTGTCAACATTAAAATATGAGACGCAAAACAGAGCCAGGAAATCAGAGACAACACAAGCCGTGAGGGAAACCAGCTCGGCAACATTTCAGCCCTGGTGAAGACTTTACTTTCTTCCTGTTCTCTCTTGTCTGTTTCCTCATACTTTTTTTTTTTTCTTTTTTCCTGCGGCATTCACACAATCTCTGCACTCTTCTCTCTGTTCATGTGTCACTCTAACATCCTCCTCCCTCCAGCTGTTCCCTGTGCTGCCTTCACTCTCATGTGTTTGCGTGTTTATTTTCCAAATGATTTTTTTCTGTTTCTTTTCCACAGTTGTTCATGTGCTACACAGTGTGATATCAACAGTGTTTTGTTCACATCCTTTTGTCAGACTGTGTCATCCTGAATAGTTTAAGCTCTACATTGTGCAAGAGACACAATAATCAGAGAAAAACACAATTCAATTAGCTGCAGCCCCACTGGAAGCCTCCTCTTTCACACCCTCTGCACAACCAAAGAGGTTTCTCATTGCCTGTGTTTTCCTTAAAGACTATTACACTTCCTGAGGGGTAATCTTATCCTGGAGGACGGTTCTGGTCCATATGTGAACCACACCCACACACTTGAAGCTGCTCTGTTTCTTCCTTTACACTAATGATGCTAAGAAGCAATATTTTGATTAAATTTGATCACAAAGACAGCAATGAAACTAAAAGAATTGCCCCAATATACTGCAAAAAGCAGATGACTTACTCAATATTACACCTTTCACATCATTTATCTGTGACTGATGAAAAAACAAAAGAACAAATATTTTTATTGTCAATCTGTTATTTTGAGTTAAGTGATTTATTCCAAACGTGCAACGAAATTTAACAATATATATGAACAAGCAAAACATAAATAATAATACAAAAATCAACAATTAAGACAATTTTAGACAGAAGAACAACGCAATAGTTTCATTTACATACCCAAAAAGGGGTGGGAACAAGTGCAACTTATTTACTTAAACTCCATAAAATATTATTAATAAAATATATTTATCTCCCTCTTCCTTTTACATTACTGTTTTATATTTATATATCTATTTTATCAATTAAGTGATTAACTGATTGATTGGTTTGTAAAATGAGTATAAAATGAGGTGAGTTTGGTTCATAACCCAAAGTTACCAGAATTACCAGACTTTTCTGTCAAAAATTACTCAAACTGTTTAATTGATAATCAAAATGATTCAAAGACAGTCAATGATTTCCTGTATTTTTTGGTAAATAAAATAAAACAAAAATAAAATAAAATAAAACTACAGGTGGTATAAAAGAACTTGCTCTGTTTTCTACTCGGATATCCTTGTCAATCTTTGGCATAAAACCAGTCTGTGACATATGAATATAAATGAAACATTAATATAAATAAAATTCAGCAGTGTTTGTGAGGCTTTACACATTCACAACCCTACATCCTACAGGGGCTTTGGCCACTTGGGTGCAAAACAACAAACTAAAACACCACAAAAGTGACCTATCACACTGGAAAAAATGTTGACGAAACACAGGAGGCTATTTAAACATTCAGAAGATAGACAGCTACATTTATTTCACTTATTTGAACTTGTTTTCTGGTAACTTGATGGATCCTCTATACATTAAATCCACCTACAGAACAAAGTCTCCATGTTCTATCTGACACAAAGTTAGTTATGCTTCTTTTCTGTTGAAAACTGGAAATTAGATTAATGACAGTTTCATCAAAAAATATGCAAAGTTATTCATCAAAATAAGATGAATTGCAAAAATGGTGGGTTTTTAGATGTATCTGGAGCTGTTATTCCATTAGTGGGTGTATGCTTTTGTTTTATGCTGTCTGTCTGATATTCAGGCTGCAGAAGAGACAAACTGTGCATCAAATCTAGAAATATTAAAGACTGTATTATTTAACATGGAGTTGATAAAACCGAAAAAAAAACAAAAAACAAAAAAAAAAACCTGTGCTAGAATATATACAGGGTGGGGAAGCAAAATTTACAATATTTTGAGGCAGGGATTGAAAGACAGTGTATGACCAATTAGTTTATTGAAAGTCATGAGAATTTATTTGCCACAAGAACATTTACATAATAGAAAATGTTTTTATTCTATGTGTCCTCCTTCTTTCTCAATAACTGCCTTCACACGCTTCCTGAAACTTGCGCCAGTGTTCCTCAAATATTCGGGTGACAACTTCTCCCATTCTTCTTTAATAGTATCTTCCAGACTTTCTCGTAATAGTTTTGCTCATAGTCATTCTCTTCTTTCCATTCTAAACAGTCTTTATGGACACTCCAACTATTTTTGAAATCTCCTTTGGTGTGACGAGTGCATTCAGCAAATCACACACTCTTTGACGTTTGCTTTCCTGATTACTCATACGGGCAAAAGTTTCTGAAAAGGTATGGATAATAGTGTTAGGTATGATTATGACATCAATATATGTTTGGTTTCAAAACAATTGACGTAGTGCCTGCTGAGAAAAAACAACTAAATGTTCATTGTATATTTTGCTTCCCCACCCTGTATGTCAAGTTGGCTTTGATGGTGGAAATTCAGTTGCATGTGATACGCTGATAAGAGATCCTGTACATTTTGGGAAGTGACACCGAATGTAAACATGGATCAGTTCAATTCCAAGAAAACTCCTGGGGGAAGTTTGGTGCAAAGTTGGGTAACAATTCTCACTTGTTGTTTGTCACTATATGAAACTTCTTTCACATCGCATACAGTCATTTGAGCCTTTGTTTAAATATTGATTTGAGCGGCTTTAAGTCTCTCTGAAAGGTGACATTTCTGATAAGGAAAAAATCTCCTACTAGACTGCCAGCTTTGTACACTGCTGTCAATAAAAGAGCCGGCTAATGATTAACCTGCTATTCCTCTGAGAAAACAACCACCACCACACACACATACACACACAGGTAAGGTCACAGTGTGTTCAGAGCTCACGCTTCAAGCCACCTGACAGCTGAAGGCTTGTTTGTGTGTATGTGCATGTGCCGTCGGAGACTACGTGAGCTATTTGGAGCCAATAATCTGCCTCCTGATCTCTGGCCTTCACCTCGCCATTTCTAAGCTTGTGTTTCTCCCCGTCGTTCCGTCAGACCACAGCTGACGTATAAGGCTGTTTAATCTGAAACACACTACATGCAGCTCACGAGAGAGAGAAAAAAAAAAAAAAAGAAAAAGAAAAAGACAGATGTATGTAATTGGTTCTCAACATGTTAATGGCTTCACATCAACTTATCCATTGAACTACTGCCAAGTAAAGCAGTGGTAGATGGACACTGGACCTGACAAGGGCTTGTTCCTGTCTTTGTGTTAAGTCCTGTTGAAAAAACTTCACTGTTTATAAGAAGTGGTCCCTGTGTGCAGCCACAGCCAGGTTCCCTTTGCAGACAGGGATGCATAATGGATGAAATCAACTGCTGCTTGAAGCCAGTGGGATAATGATGTGTTGGAAAGTAACAGAATACATCTAATGGTGTTGCAGATTTAGAAAACAACATATGAGTAACTATATTAAATTACAGTTACAATCTAAATAAGTCGTAATCAGAACACACTTATACTCAAATCCATAGATCATTGATGGGATTGTTATTTAAGGCTGTATTATTTGCTTTAACATATCATGAAGTATGACTGCTCTCTTTATTTAAGAGACAGAAGGCTAAGCACAGTGAACCTCAGAGTTGGAGAGAATACTGTCCTGCACTTTGCTTTGAACATTAAATTGAGGCTTTTGATACGAGTAGATTCTATATTTTCCCACTCATCTTATGCTCAAAACAGAGAAGAACAAAAAGAACAAAGAAAAACAGAGACTGCCTTAGCAGCCGGTGTTGTAAATTTTAAGAGGATTAGATGCAAGACAAAACAACACATTTAGAAATCAAGTGCACACCGAGTGTTCTACCATTAAGCTGTGAATTCACTGCTCTGTTTTCATCTTAGTTTTTTTGATTCTCATTCTAGCTTTATTCATTCAAATAAAAAAAAAAAAAAAAAAAGGAGGAAACGTTCGAGTTTTCATTCTTTTTGGAGAGAATATCACACTACTCTTGTATTTACATCTGTTCAGTAGGTGTTCATATACGTTTATAGTGATGAGGATGCAGTCTTCTGTAGGAGGTAGTGTTGTGTGAAGAGTACAATAATGCTATAATATTTCATAGTGATCCACGCAGTAACAATGTAAAAAAGTGTAGGAGAAATTGCTGTGTATCCTCGAATTTAAGCATACTTTAAAAGAAACCCACCCAAGATGCCTCCAAAAACACAGGTCAATGTATAGAAATGTAGAACCATCAATCCTGTGTTTATTTAACAGAAGTAATTACATCAGATAGATAGATAGATAGATAGATAGATAGATTTTTTTTATTTATTATTTTGCTATTTATTATATTCATTATTTTGAACAAAAGATGAAGGTGCACAAAAGGCAAAAAGAAACTACCAATTTAACCCTTTCATGCATGAATTGTGAGAACCTTAGTCAAGATTTTTTTCTTCAGTGTTTTTATTCCTCCTTAGGCATGAAAAAAAAAATACGATCGAGTTTTTTTTTTCTATGGAGTTACAAAAATATCCATGCATTTAATTTTTGAAGTAAAGAAACGTGTTTAAAACCCAATATCAGAAAATAATATGAAAACAATGAAATAAAAACATTTTTAATGCTGCTAATCTGATGTCTTCTCACATTTTAACATATTCTAATGCTAGTAATTACTCACTTCATAGAGATGCTATGCAAAAAAACCTTCTTGTCTAACAAATATCAACTGATTTACACTTAAACATGTTACTGCAGATCAGGTTTATCAAGAACAGCAAAGTTACAGTAATGGTATGAATGTCAGTGTATGGGATGGTGCATAAGTGTCCACTGTGTTGGCTGATATGGAACTAAAACATCAAAACCCATGAATATACAAGAGAACAGCTGGAGAAGAACTGTCCACTGTACTGACCTATGCATGAAAGGGTTAAACAGGACACTCCAATATATTGATGGAAATAAGTCAACCAAAAAAAAAGAAAAATAAATGTCACACAATCTATAGCTATTTCATTGGGGCTCTTTCACAATACTTAATGTCCAAAAAGCAGTAGGAAGAAGCAAGCTGATATTGTCCTACCCCAATTTTACATGACTTGGCTAATCAGCTAATGTATACAGTCCATATGCTTTTTGATTTGCTTAATTTGCTTCTTTTGTGACACTGAACTAAGAGGAAAAAGCCCTAATACAGCTCAGAGTAAACAAACCATAGGTTTAATTGTGTAAGCGTCATCTGCAGGGGCTGCTCGGTAATCAGACATTATAAACTGTCCTGTCAGCTTCGGCCAATGAGACGGCATGCAGGCTGCCATGTGCAGAAGAATGATGACCGTCGCGCTGACCCACCCCGGCAGACTCCACTGATTCAATGCTCTTTATTGCCCTTGTCTGCCTCAGTCCCACAATTTCTCAGACACGCTCCGGACCTCAATACTGTTTTATTTTCTACCCAAACTGCTCTGCCTCTCCATCTTTTCCTTTAACGTTGTATATTCCTGCCTCTGAATGTCTCTCTCTGGAGCTTTTACCGCAAATCTGAATCGTAGGGGCCAGATCAATCACAAATCTTTCAGGCCATGTAATAAAACCCTTTAATGCCTCATCGATCTGGCAAGGATGAAAAATTATTTTTAACAATCACACTTTGACAACGCGATGAAAAACAAGGCAGGGTGTTTTGACAACAAAAAGTGAAATGGAATGACATGAAATTAAATGAAGTCAGATTTCTGTTCGGGACACACACATATATGGGGTTGATTCAGGACATGGTGTGTGTGTTGTAGAAGTGTGTGTGGACTGAAGCATCTACTCCTGTGGTTAACAGCGACACTCTATTTTGTCATTTGGTGACTATTTCAGGTGGTTTCCTATCTTCCGCTACCTATCTGTGAGTGTTTTTAAAGTCCCCCTCGTTGCAACTGCAACTACACAAAAAATGGTAAAAACATATGTGTTTTTATGTGGTGTTTTCTTTTGGTGGGATTTAGATGTGTTCCTGACCCAATTTTGCAAAGACACTGAATCCTTGGCTTTGCATCGCCAAAGAGTATACAGTACATAGTCAAACATTCCCTCTATTCCAGGGGTGTCAAACTCATCTTCTTTCAGGTTCCACATTCAGCCCAATTTGATCTCAAATGGGCCGGACCAGAAAAATAATAATAATATAATAACCTATACATAATGGCAACTACAAATTTTTGTCTTTGTTTTAGTGCAAAAAAACCCCCATTAAATTATGAAAATATTTGCATTAACAACATTTACAAATTATCCAAACAAAAAAGATGTGAATAACCTGAAAAAAAAATTTCTTAAGGAAAAATAAGTGCAATTTTAACAACAAAGGCACAAAACATTTACCCATTATATTGTTGAAATTGCTGTTAATTTTCTTAAGACATTTCAGGTTGTTCATATTTGTTCAGGTTATTCACATTTTATTTTTAAAGGACAGTTTGTTAATGTAAATATTTTCATAATTTAATGAAATTTTTTTGCACTAAAACAAATACAAAAATAGAGTTGTCACTATTACACTATTTATAGGTATAATGTAATTTTTTTTTTCACATTAAACAAGAAGAAAATTTCGAGTCATTATTTAGAGGTTATTATGCTGTTGTTTTACTTGAGATCATATTGGTGGAACCTGAACTAAAATGTGTTCAACACCATTGACCGTCAATATCTTCAGTGTAATTTTTGCACTGTGCAAATTCATCCCACGGGCCGGATTGGACCCTTTGGTGGTCCGGTTTTGTTTTTGACACCTGTGCTCTATTCCATCTATTCCAAAACGATGCACACTACATGGGTGAAAGGCTCTCTGCTACTCTGAGGGTCACTGCCACGTCACGGCACAGGGGTGGTCTGGATTCTACCACTGCACAGGAAGGGTGGATGTGGACTACACCATCCAGACAGTCACCCACCTGCAGCAGTCCCCAGATAGTGAGTAGGGTGACAGCGGCTCAGTTTTCTCAGACAGAGGGGTCGCACAGCAATCCAGGTCACTGTCCTCATCCATATAGCACATGGGAGCTTGGAGACTGCACGACCCGACCTTGGCGCCTGTATCTGGGGTCTCCAGATGGCTCGTTCCCCTGGGAGCCCGAACGGCTTGATCATCCTCAAACACGTCGTCATCTCCCAGTAGGTCCTCGGGGGCGAACCCGGCCTCGCTGCCTTCGTGCAAGGCGCTAGAGGACTTGGTAATGTGGAGGTGGGAGGCGTAGCTGCCCAGCTCGGAGCACTGCAGGCTGGCCGAGGTAGAGGATCGAGAGAAGGGGAGGAAACGAAGCAGGAAGTTGGAGCTGGGAGGAGGATGAGGGGGATGAAGGAGGTGGTTACTACCGACCGGGTCAGATGGGACACAATGGGCAGGAGGGACCACCAGCATGTATTTGTAGTTATTGGTGAAGGAGGGGACCAGGTGGATGTGGGTGCGTGTTGAGGAGGCTGGACTGGGGGTCTGCTGCGCGGGGGCTGAGGCCAGCTTGCCGTTGAGTGTGTGCGCCCTTCGATCTGTGCTGCATGGCTGCTCGGGCTTCAACTCCAGCTCTCCCTCGGAGCATGTGCGATCGATAAAGTTCAGCCCACGACAGAGACTATCCACGCGCTGTCCGACATCGTTCAGCGACACAGAAAATCTGAGTGAGCCATTTGGGCGGATGTTGACAGACGAGGGCCGGAGCAGGGACAACCAGTCTCGCTGTTTTGCAGGTTTATACTGTCGGTCTATGCAAAGCGTGGTGACTGAAACATCCCCTGTATCCTGACACGTGTTACCGTTAGAATTTAACAGAACCACCGCCGTCTGCTTCGGACAGTCCTCATTCTGACTGATGGTGTGAATGTATGCGTGTTCATGAAAGTGGAACATGTAATACAACAAAGGTGGAAGGAGGAGGGGAGAAGTGGCAGGAGAGAACAAACAAGAGAAATGACAGAGATGTCATGCATTTGAAAACAAAGCAAACTTGGAAAAGAAAAAGGATTTCAAGGTCCTGTCCTGGGAAGACTTCTTGAATTATCTAAGGTGTACAAAAACAGTTTTACGACAGGGTAAAGGCAACCATGTGATAGTGCACTGCAAGTAATAAAGCAAGTGATAGTAATAAGATAAATCAAATTACTTTTCTCAGGTTCATATCACTGTTTGCAAAGAAACACTTGGGTCAGCAAGAGTGCAGCCAGGAAAAGAGTAAACTCAGAGAGGTGAGGTAGACTTTCAAGTGTGGTACCTTCCTTGCAACACAATCCAGACCAAACAGCTGAACTTTAGTCCAAAGAAAAGAGGTGGCCCAAAATCAGATCTAGTCATCTCTAGTGTGAAAACATATGTTTGTACTGTTTGTTGTTTTGGACCAAAAACATGAAATAACAGCAACTATTATCAGCCATTAAAAAGAACCAGAAGGATAAATGAGTCGCAATCCCACATGGAGAGGAGGAGATGACATTACTAACAGAAATGTAGCCTGACAAAGTGAGAAAAAGTCAGAAAAGTGAAAACACATCAGACACCTGCACGTCTGTCTACAAACCAATCTACAGTAGTGGAAAAAATAATTTCAGACACCCTTAAAAATTTACCCAATCTCAAATTTTATCATGAGATATTTACAGACAAATCTTGTTTGTGATATAAATGGTGTGGCTGCATCAGACAGATAAAATGATTATTTTGTTTATTGTTAACGAGAAAAAGATAACAAAACTAAACTCTTGACAGTTTCAACTTCGTCACCGGGATTGTTTCTAGGGGCATTATCTATCTGAAAAGATTTGACCTCAAAGGAAGAGTGCACAAGCAGAAGGGAGCATGTGGGTTTAAAGAGAGGCACTATAGAATTCAGTGACTTAAGACTGATTCTTAGTGCCAGTGTTTCTTAACCTTTTTTGAACAAAGGCCCACTAACGGCACCATAAGCCTCCTGCTGCACCCCCTATGCCCGACAAAATTTGGGATCAAGGTGGGGGGGGGGGTTACATTATTCTAATAGTAATGCAACAAACCTGTACTAGTGATGGGAAGTTTGGCTTTTCTCAGAGAGCTGGCTCTTTTGGCTCAGCTCCCAAAGAAGAGCCGGCTCTTTTGGCTCCCAAACAGCTCTTAATTTAGTATAATTTGTAGCCCAATGTTTGAGCCTATCTTACTGGTTTACGTGTTAATAAACACTTTGGCATTTGCTGTTTTTATGAGAAGCCTTATAAATGCCTCATTTTGTGCATTTATTCTGTCACAAAAGCATTCTTACTTCTGTTTAATATTGGAGTATGTGCCTCTGTTATATGCTGGAACTTACACACGGTCTTTATGCGGAGCTATGACCCCCATACTAACCCTAAAACTATAATAGTCCAACTCCTTGCATTTCGACATGTGGGGAATCTGCTGCATCTCCTTTGTGCTAATAGCCTGTGAGTGCCTTTTCGTAATTTTTTTCCCCCTCCCATCCTGTGTTGCGCCTCCCGCCCCCACTCCCCGGTTCAGAACCACTGCTTAATGCAATATATGAGAAATGCATGGGGTGTCCAAACACTTTTTTTCCACTGCTGTATGTGAAGTAAAGGGAGATGGACACACCTAGGTGATGACAACTTCAGTGCGCTTGTAAAGTTCCAGTGTGAAAGCAAAACTAAAAGGATCAAATGTATATAATGCAACAAAACTGTGACCTTTGGTCCCTGGTTCAGATGGGAAAAGCCCCATAGGGTGTAAGCAGATGTCGAACTCTTTACCTGCAGATGTCCTGACTGGAAGGAGAAACCGATGTTCTTGAGAAGCTGCAAGGAGCATTGACAGAGGTCGGGCTTCCCGCCTGAGGGAAAAAAAAAAAAAGGATTAACAGAAGGCAATATAATCATTCAAATATAATGTAAAATACCAACCGCATTATTCGACAGTTCATTTCAAAATCATATTTCCTGTGTGGTGACATTCATCAGACTCTTCCTACTGTCATTTACTTTTCCTTTTCTGATTTTAACAGAAAGACTGAGAACAAGTCACACACCAGCGCACAGGATGATATAAACAACAATGACAAAAAAACATAAGAGTGACGGTTAATCCATCTGATTAAAGCAGTGCGGGGTAAAATCTGTCTCAGTGCTACTCAGAGCTGACAAACCACGGCTACACAAAGACACAATGGGAGACAGAGTTAGAGGGAGAGTTAAAAAGAAAGAGTCGCAGCTGGAAGACGCAAGGCTACAGACAAGTTATAAACAGAAGTCCTTCAATGCAGCACCAGCATCCATGGCACTTTCTGACAATTAGTAGCAGAACGTTTTGTAAAAATGGAAAAGTGAGGATTTTATGGAGCACTTGGATTTGTAAAGAAAACACTGGTTTAGTACAGCTTTGGTCTTATTGTCATAGTTTGATTCCATCAGTTGACTTCACTGTCCTCATATATTGCATATTTGCTGAAATCTGTAACGACACTGCAATCAACTCCCAACAGAGCAATAAACACAGTGAAGTAAACCCCCGAATGAGAGGGAATCTAATGAGAGAGGAAAAAATAACAGCGCAATATGAGTAATATTCATTTTGTAATCATCTTGGCTATAAAAATTCACTGTACATAAGCATATAGTGTATAAAAGAAATGAAGCAGCCATGGACCATATTAGGGCTGTGGGTGGATGGACCTGGATCTGTGCTGCCACTTCTGCTAATTTTCTGAGAATACTGAGCACACTGGTGATTAACACTGTGTGAAACTCCAACTAACAATACCGTTTCATATGATTGTGCCTGTATAATAGTAATGTACATTATAAAGCTCTATTTGCATGAGACTAATATAATCTGCAAATACATGTGAAAATTGCAGTGGTCATCTATGATCTTAACCCATAACGACCCAGTTCTACTTTTGTGGCAGCACCCAAATGAATTTTTCTCTCCATCTAACCTTTCTTAAGTGAATTACCAACACTTATTATAAAATTATCCTCTTTGTTTTGTCTTATTTCAGTGAAAATCATGTATTTTCCTACATTTAATGTACTGATCCTGCAAATGTTCATAAAAGCGCAGCTTAAAGTTGAGGGTTATTAAATCAAAAGTACAGAAAACTTAAGAAAAAGTGACTTTTTCAGCAAAGATATTAATAACTGAATATTAACCAAGTGTCTCCATCCACTGGGTTTTACTGGTGAACAGGGCTGTGTATTGGCAAGAATTTGGCGATATGATACAAATCACAATTCTAGGATCATGATACGATATATCACGATATATCATGATACTGTTAAAAAGACAATTTTTTTGTTGTTTCTTTTTTAAATGATTATTTCCTGGAAACATTGAATTACACCAGAAATCTGCACAAATACTAAACACATTTTTATTTGATCACAAAAGGATTTGATGCTATATCACAAAACGTTCCTGTGTTAAAACTTAAATTCTGTTTTACAGGCATCTTGTTCAAATGTTTATATTCTATTAGTTCAGAACTGACATCAGAACATTATTTTAGTTCAATCCCAACAAAGGAACTAATATTATTGAATAAAAGAGTGTTAAATAATAATAAATAAGATATAAACCACTAAAGAAAACCAAAAAAAAAAAGAACCTCCACCATATCTGCATTTGAATAAATACCTAAAAATATCAATACAGTACTTTTTAATATCAATACAGTACTGTGAAAAGAACTATCACGAAATATTGCAGAACCGATATTTTCTAACAGCCCTACTGGTGAATCAATTTTGTAGAAGATGACAGTGTTTCCAAGTTCACTACAGCGCCTCTGAATGTCCACATGAGTCATATCTGATGACCATGAAAAGATGACAAACTGCATTTTACACCAATTATTTCCATGTATTGATTAGTGGATCAACAGGTATTAAACATTTTACATCAGTAGATGGCTTTGGTTTATGTTTGGGTCTTTATGGGTGAATCAGTGTGAGCTGCCCATGTCTGTGACTTGCTGGAGTAAAAATTCTACCAAAAATCCCCTATATCAGTGAATACAAGGGTCCTGTGATAATATCTGACATATCCGTAATTTGGTGGGATATGTTCCATGCATTTATTCCATTTCCTGGAGGATGATAGAAGTTGTGCTGATGATGACAAATGAAAGCTTAAAAGTGGTTTGGATGAAAATTCAGGAGGCTCATGTCGCAGTGTAGAATTGATATTCACTGAAGGAATGAACTTAAATCCTTTAGAAGAGTGATATCTCAAAAGTAGATGAGATGGATGACAGCTACGGAGCATTTTTTCTGTCTTTCAGTTTTATGTAAGTGATGAACCTGCCCTTAATATCAGAACAAGAGAACGGAGAATGATGCCAGTAAATTCAAGTAAAAACCAGACTTCACTTTGCGGAATAAAACACATACATGGGGGTGTGAATTTCCATACTGCATCAGCAGAGGTCTACAGGTCACACTGGTCCTGTGAGAATATGGTGTAAAACATACGAATTAGCACTAGCTGGCCTAATGAGTAGACCTAATAGTCCAATACTGCACTCATGCCAACATCTGCTAATGTAGCTGGTATTGTACTACCAGTAAATTTTACAGAATATTTGTGTGATGAAATCCTTTGGCATGGTTGTTAGTGTAATTTATTAACCAGAGGTCGAGTAGACCTGTTTGTCATGGGGAAAGCCAGAAGGCCGGAAAGTCCACGAGAACAGGTAAACGAGCTCGCAATCATAAGCAACACAACACATATTTTGGAAGATGATTATTTCATCAATAACATTTTCGCACAAGTACAAGTTCACCAACAAGCACATTTAATAGAAGGTTGAAACACAGGAGACATCTTTTAGTGCAATTATGGTTTTATGTGCAATTATACTAACATTTCTCTATTTATTACTTATTATATTTATATTGTGGTTTTACTCTATTGCCCTTTTATGCTTTATTGTCTTATTTATTGTTCTGTAAACTGTTCTTACATATTTTTGGCTGCTAAGGCGTTTTTATATTTCTTGTGTCTATGCAAGAAGTCGATGAAATGTAATTTCATTCTGCACTGTATCCGTGTTGGTATTGTGTTTGAATGACAATAAAGTGAATCTTGAATCTTGAGACCAGAATGACTACACCGACTTTGTATTCCTACCTGGCAGACATGTTAGCTGTTTGTGGAAGGGCAACACTAAGCCTGTTTACATGACCATAAACATCCAGTAACTGGGACTAATCAGATCTAACGTATTTACATGTATTTAAGAAATAGGATAATCAATAAACCCTGGTTTAGATGCTCCAGTCCATTATCAGATTTCTTTCGGTGTGTGCACGTACATAGTGATGGTACACAAACTTCCTGTTGTCTTCCGTTACATTTGACTCTGTAACTTACTTTATAATTTTAATTGTGTTGACACAGACGTAAAAGAGCGAAATAAATTAGATTAACCATACACGCAGGAAGATATTGGAGTATTGGGGAAAAATCCAGGTATGTTCATGTCATTTCTCATAATCAGATTACTGCTGTTATCTGAAAAAGTATATCAGATTATGCCGTTTACATGATCACTGAAATAATCTGAAAACTCCAGAAATCAGATAATGATCAGACTATTAGTGCATGTAGACAGGCTTATTATTATACCTTAAATCAGAGGTGTCAAACTCATTTTAGTTCAGGGGCCACATTCAGCCCAAATTGATCTTAAGTGGGCCAGACCAGTAAAACAATAACATAATAACCTGTAAATAATGACAACTCCGAATTTTTCTCTTTGTTGTAGTGCAATCAAAATTAAATTATAAAAATATGTACATTTGCAATCTATCCAAACAAAAATGATGTGAATAACCTGAAAAAAACTGAAATTTCTTGAGAAAAATAAGTGCAATTTTAACAATATTACACCTCAACTTACCATTTATACATGCATATTAACGGATTGGATCTACAAAAGGCACAAAATACTTAATAACAGGAAGAATAATGTTAAAATTTCACTTTTAAAATTTCAGGTTTTTTACATTTCATTGTTAAGATAGTTTGTAAATGTTAATATTTTCATCATTTCATGTAAGTTTTACACTAAAACAAAGAGAAAAATTTGGAGTTGTCAATACTTACAGGGTGGGGAAGCAAAATTTACAATGAACATTTAGTTGTTTTTCTCAGCAGGCACTACGTCAATTGTTTTGAAACCAAACATATATTGATGTCATAATCATACCTAACACTATTATCCATACCTTTTCAGAAACTTTTGCCCATATGAGTAATCAGGAAAGCAAACGTCAAAGAGTGTGTGATTTGCTGAATGCACTCGTCACACCAAAGGACATTTCAAAAATAGCTGGAGTGTCCATAAAGACTGTTTATAATGGAAAGAAGAGAATGACTATGAGCAAAACTATTACGAGAAAGTCTGGAAGATACTATTAAAGAAGAATGGGAGAAGTTGTCACCCGAATATTTGAGGAACACTTGCGCAAGTTTCAGGAAGCGTGTGAAGGCAGTTACTGAGAAAGAAGGAGGACACATAGAATAAAAACCTTTTCTATTCTGTCAATTTTCTTGTGGTAAATACATTCTCATGACTTTCAATAAACTAATTGGTCATACACCGTCTTTCAATCCCTGCCTCAAAATATTGTAAATTTTGCTTCCCCACCCTGTATTTATAGATGTAAAGTAATATTATGTTTTTCGCATTAAACTAAGAAAATTTGGAGTCATTATTTATCGGTTATTATGCTATTATTTTAGTTGAGATCACACTGGTCTGTATGCGGAGCCTGAACAAAAACGACTTCGACATCCTTGATTGTTAGTATCTTAAGTGTAATTTTTGCGCTTTGCAAATTCATCCCGCGGGCCAGATTGGAACATTTGGCGGGCCGCATATTTGACACCCCTGCCTTAAATCCTTCTGAAAGTGGTTAATGACAAAGAAAATGCAGCAAACTCAAAACGTATGGGTGAGATACTCATATGATGTTTATTTGCTCGTATCTTTTGGCATCAAAAGTGAGCAAAGTAGTATCTATAAACTGGGATGTTCAAAATCAACATTCTGGATAAGATATTTCCTGTTTGTCTTTATCTTATAAAAAAACTTGGCTTTTATCTGATTTTGTTAAAAACCCATTTGATCATATCGTTTTTGTCCAATTCTTTTAAGCCCCGTGTTTCCACAACTCGGCCATTAATTAAAATTACTAGAAACTGTGGCACGAGTTGTTTAACACTGTTTGAACAAGGCATTTTCTTAAGCTTTCCCAGTGCTTCTACAAATATACAGATTAGATGTGAGAGTAAAAAATGGGTTAGTGAGTTGGAGCCTGTGTTTACGCTGCCAATGTAAAGACACAGAGCAGGCGGTAATTCCAACAAGAAACTAATTACCTATTGATTGAATTTCTAACTGAGGGGAAATATATAGCCCACGGGCTGACACCAATCAATACGAATTCAATGTCGATCTCTGCCCTTCACTCTATTGTTCTGCCTGTGAACGCCACAGCTTTTATTTTCAATTAAAGCAAAAGAAACCAAAACATACTGTCCTTCTGTTTTGTGTTCAAGTATTTTTTAATAATTCTTCCAGAGCAGCACTTTAATCCAGAGATTTCACTTTCTCCCTAAAGTTTTATCTTGTTTATGTTTTAGATCATGGTCAGGTCTGTTCTTTGGACTTTTAAGAGCATGGACATACATCTAACTCTGAGAACAAACAGTTCAAACATGACAAAAGGATAAGATCACAGCAGTAAATTATTGTTACGCAACTATATTTATCTGCTTACAGTAAATGAAACAGTGGGTTTCCTCTTATGAACCCAAGAGAGATAAAGAAAAGCAACAAAAACTGTCTGACTTCTGTAAAAAAAAAAAAGGATTTAACCCTCAAAGACCTAAAACTATTTTTGTGGTGCCTTCTAAAGGTTTTTTATTCTATGCATTGAACCTTTTGATTTTTCACCATTCATTATAATATTATCATCAGGGTTTTTGTTGTCAGAAAATAATAGAAAATGTTTTCAAAAGAAATTAAAACTTTTTTTGTTTACATAACAGGCATGAAATGGAATGAGTATTGCTAATATTGAAAGATGTTTCATGATTTGTGTCAGAAAGCTACTGTTTGGTGCAGGAGTACAAATGTATAGCATTTATTTTGTTTGTCCCATTTGTATCAGACAGCTATTATTTGGTGAAGGAGTACGAATGTATAGTACTTACTTCGTTTGTTTATTTATTTTGATTGCATTGGGCTGTTGTATATGTCCTGTTTGTGTGTGTGTGTGTGCGGGCGTGAATGGTGTAAGATTAATGTAAAAATTTAAAATTGCAATGTAATGTAGAGGAGACCCCAGGAAGAATAGCAACTGATATCATCTTAGCATCTTAATAAATGAAATGAAATCAGCACTTTGTATTTTATGTGAAAATGAGGTATTTTCCTACATTTAATTCACTGATCATGTAGATGTTCATAAAGCTTGAAGTTTATTTTATCAAAACAGACAAAATTGAAGACAAAAGTGACTTTTTCAGCAAAATATCATTAACTGATCAAAACAAGCATCTGTAACCACTGTAATTTATCAAACTACATGGGTTTTACTGGTGAATCAACGTTGTAGGAGGTGACGAATTTATGATGGAGCCTCTGAACATCCAAAAACCTCATATCTGATGATGATGAAAAGTCAAGAAACTGCATTTTACCTGAATTATTTAGTTAAATTGATAGGATTATTGAGCCAAAATGATTAAATATTTTAGATCAGTGGATGCTTTTGGTGACTGTTCTGGTCTAATTACATTCAAGCATTTTATACTTTATATTTTACTTTCCAGAAGTAGGATTTAAATACTTTAATGTGCAATTGTATTATTATCTAGTTTAACAGGTGTATTATGGAGGATGATGTGTTTCTGTGAACTTGGAGTCTGTTTCGTGCTGGAAGTCGTTCGTCGTAAACTAACAGTGGATTACATGCACGGTAGTGGCTCCAATACACTGATTCTTGCATAACGGAAGTTGAATTTTCTGCGATTTTCTTTTTGTCAAAGCTTCTTTTTTCTCTTTAGCTGCAGCAAAGTACAACATTACTCTACTGCTTATAAAGATGATCAGCCGTTGAAACGTCCAACCTCATGCACAACACAAACATCACACAAACATAATACACAAACAGAATCTTTAACTCTTTTTCTTTTTTTTTCTTCTTTCTTCTTTTTTTTTACTTTTCTCTCTTTTTAAATTTTTTTTTTTTTTTTTTACAGAATCTTTAACTCTTCAATAGTCTAATCACAGTCCTCATAGATAATCATGTGACTTATACAAATACAAATATTAACTAATACCAGTGTTTTGTGTTTACTTTTTATATACATTTATTTGTAATATGTAACTTTTTTTTTTTTTTTTTTTAATGTATTAGTGACCTGACAAAACCAAATGACCGTATTTGTGAATGGAAATTAATTATTTAATTTAATTTTGGGCTACTTTTCTTCCATAACAAGGGAGGTAATAAGTAGATTTTTGCCTGTACAAACCATTCAGTTAGGAGGTCTTACTGTCCATGTTTGCTGTGTTTTCATGCTGTATCCGAAAAACAGGAAATAATCTGGTAATTAATATGCATGCTCATTACAGTCCAACAAAAAAAACAAAACAAAATAAAAAAAAAAAAAACAAGCCTTATTCTCACGCTACTGTACTTTAACCCAAAACGTAATCACTTGATAAGCCTAAACCAAGTTGTTTTTGTGCCTAAACCTCCCACTGTCTCTGAAGCAGTGATGTGTGACATTATCATGTTATCTGGGGGGGGTTCATCCTCTATTCTTTAGTGGCACTAATAAATGCGAAGCTCTTTTGGATGGTATAAGATTAAATATGTATTACAGGTTGGAAGGCGATTTTGGCTATGGATTTTTATTAATCATTTTATTTTACTTGGTTGAATATAATGTTCCTGCTTCACCATTTCTGTTAATCATTCATGCAGTTATCTTGAGTGCGTTAGCCAAAAGATAACCAAGCAGAGTTAAACCACGGGACGATAACAGACTGTAAAGATAGTAATGATTAACTTCGCAACTGCTAGTATCTCTCTCTCTTTTGCTCTGTCATTCAGACAGCCAGACGTCCATTTAACATCTGCTCTCACATAACAGCCAGTCTCTTATGACAAGGACCTTAGCTGATGAGTAAATGAATACCTGCTCTGAATGGATAACCAACACTGCAGGCGACAACTTGTGAAAAAACTGGTGAAAGGAGGCGTCAGGAAGTCTTAGTCTGGACACTTAACACTTTCCGCGTGCATTGTTGAAACTGTACATTGCGATAAACGCCCATCTCTGCACTCAATCTGTCTTTTTTTCCCCCCATGATATTTTCACTTAACACCTATTTATTGTGTTTTCTGTAACAATTGTCTCATTCATTATCATAACTTCCTATTTCACGAGTGTCTCACACACATCTCCACCATGAATTAATTATCATCCCCTTTTCCACTTGTGTAACCTTCACCACTTTTCTTCTCACATCTCTTCTCCCTCTCTCTGTCTTTACCAGTGGAGAAATACAGCTCCTACTAACTTTCTTGCCTTGGGGGACATTTGAAAAATAACCCTTAAAGTCTAACAGAGTCGATGCATGGCCTCCCCTCAGTGAGAAGTGGGAGGCATCTCTGAACAGATGAATTAATAAGACCAGATGTTGACGAGATATTAACCCTTTCATGCACGAATTAGGAGAACCTTAGTCAATATTTTTTTCTTGAGTGTTTTTGTTCCTCTTTAGGCATGAAAAAAACAATGCAATTGATGAACATATTTTTCATGGAGTTACAAAAATGTCCAATCAGCTGGACACCATGCATTTAAGTTTTGAAGCAAAGAAACATTTATTTAAAAATCATCATCAGAAAGTGATATACTGTGTGAAAACTATGACATAAAAGCATTTTTAATGCCGCTAATTGCTAAATTGCTACTGTTTTCTCACATTTTATCATACTCTAATATTAGTTATTACTCATCTCATGGAGATAATATCCTCCTGAGACCCAGGAAATGGACAGTTTTAGCTTTTTTACATAAAAAAAAAAAAATGTCTTGATTGGAAACTGCATAATGCAACAGTTTTTTCAGATAGATTTTTAAAACTTTTTTTTATTTACAGATTGATTTTTTTTTTCATTGGAATGTCCTTTGTAATGGACAGCATTTCTAAAGTAAAACTGTCAAACTTTTGTCCCCTACAGAGGACAAAATGCATTGCTGGGTCTCAGGAGGATATGCAAAAATAAATAAATAATAAATTTTAAAAAATTGTTTGTTAATTACAGACTAATAACAATTAGCAATTGATTTACACTAAAACATGTTACTGCAGATCTGGTTTATCAAGAACAGCAAAGTTACAGTAATGATATGAATTGCAGTGTTTTGAATGATGCATAAGAGTCCTGATATGGAACTAAAACAACAAAACCCATGAATAAACAACAGAACAGCTGTAGAATAGCTGTCCACTGGAGTGACCAGTATGCATGAAAGGGTTAAAAAAAAACAAACTACCCTTAAAGAATAAGAAAATATTTATCTTAATTAAATATAATGCAAAACATTCAAATTATACTTAATACTGATCATTCTTACAAAGATGGTACAGTGTGTACTTTGTCAATGATATGAAATGGTTGACTTCATTTCTCCTAATTGGCTGTGGTTAGAAGGGTTAGGAGGGTGTGTAGATAGTCAAAGATTAATTACATTGTAATTAAATAATATTACACTGATATTACATTTTTTTTAAATTTTTTTTTTTTTTACAGATAACCAGAGGTGGCTAGAACTAAACAGAAATACATATGAACACAGCAGAAACTGAATACATGTAATTACTGGCTGGCGAAACCTTGACTTAAAAGGGTCATATTTTGCTAAACCCACTTTTATTAGTCTTTGGTACATTTATTTGTATATTTGGACCCTAACAGTTCAAAAAGTTTGAATTTGAACCCTCCAGTGGCTGCAAAGTTATCTTTATATTCATTCTGGCGAAAATCGAGTGGATTTTTACAACCTGTTCGAATTCCTGCTTAATTTGTTACGTATATAACTAGTTACATCACAACATTTGCACAAATAAGGTCAAGACTTCCGACGAACATTTCTTCAAGTACACCATAATTGTTTGTCAGCAGTAGTGGTTGTAGTAAAAACTGAAAATATGTCCAAACTTCGAGCCAATTACCAAAAATGTTCAATTGTTGGTTAAACGGGACAGAGCAGCACAGCCAACAACCTGGAGGGGGTGGGGCATGAAGTGGCTCATTTGCATTTAAAGGGCCAGTGCTCAAAACGACCTGTCTCATGCCATTACTCAGAAATAGGGCTGAAGATGGACCTGTGGAGTTAAATTAATGAAGAATTCACACCCAAGCATAGCATTTACAGTTCATGTAGACCACAGGGAAATATTCTAAAATGCATAATTCATTTAAAAAAAAAAAAGCAAAATATCACTCCTTTAACTCATTTCTTTCTTAGCTGTCATTTTGAAACCAGTAGTTGTGATTTGGCCATCACCATGTCGGCCAGAAGTGATAAAATTTGTACAAAAGAGGAAGAAGCAGCATGGGATTTTTCCGTTTAATTAGCGCAACACTTTAACCATAACTACATCTGAGTTTTCTTCCAGGAAAAAACTTGTTTTATTACAAACAGAAACTCCAAAAGTCTGACTCAGCAGGAGGTTGACTCACACAGACGACAGGTCAAAGCCAAATCACAGCCTTTGTTCTGACCCGAGATCCGATTAATGGAGGGAAATTTTACAGATGAAACACCAGATAACTTATTAGAGGTTCCAAATAAAAAATGATGAGAATGAAATGAGTCCTGGAAAAAAAAAAAACTTCATAAAGCCCTTGCCCCTGGGGTGTAAGTCAGCTGATAATATTTGTACGTTGGTATGTCATACGTGTTTGGGTTTTGGTTGGACTAAGCTGCACCTGAATTTTAGGTCATTTCCACGCTTAAACCTCCTGGCAGACTTGGTTTGATTGAGGTTGCAACATTCAGGTGGCCCAAGTTTGGTTTCAAACTGCACTTTGTCAAACGAACTGAACCTCTTAAATAACTTATTCCCCTCCTCGCATGTGGTGGTGATGCATCAAGAAATACTGAAGGAGAAGACAAGTCAAACAATGAACAAGAAACCTCACTCATCTATTGCTTAATTCAGGGCAATTTCTGTTTGGACCACATGAAAACAAAACATGGAGGTTGTGTTTACCCACAATGTCCTGTGTTTGTAGTCCACTTCCAGCATTTGGTTCATTTGAAGTGGACTGTTTTTTAAGCCTTTTTCTCCTTCTTTGATTGGTGTTTTGGTGCACACAAACTATAGGTTGATTAAACACGACTTGTGTGAACACACCCTTAGTCGTTTATGTAGAAAAAAAAAATGGAAAAGTCTATTACTTGTGATTAGGGATGCACGATACCACTTTTTTCTGGACCGAGTACAAGTACAAGTACTTATATTTGATTACTTGCTGATACTGAGTACCGATATGAGTACTTACTAATACCATTACAGTACTTAGTTACTTTTGAAAATGTGCTATATTGTCATTAGTCTGACTGTAACAAAGTGCTGCTACTGACATTTAATGCGTTGGAATGAGTGTTTCTCAATCAATCCACCAGAGGGCGCTGCTTTTAATTAACCATACTGGACAAATACCACAAAGAAGAGTAAAGTTTTTTGAGAAGAAGAAGAAAGTCTAATAATAAACATGGTGACGACAGAGGAGGTAATACTAATGTCGATGCTAATGTTGATATTGATGAGGGTAGTTGTCATAAATATGTCAGTAGTTTTTCACTAACTCACACAGTCGCTCTTTGAAAATATCCACTACCTCCACGGTTCCTGGTGATACTGCTTCTCCATCTGTGTACGCACAGAGTTTTATATATAAAATAATATGAGGATCTTTATATGGCTCTGGGTATGCATCTGCTAGCTCCAGGAAAACGGACAGAATTACATATGGAATGTAGGCAGAGGACGGACAATACGCTCCATCCGTATCCGTCTGCATTTTTAACACAACTTTCAGTCACCATTACTTTTGTCACCATTGTTTATTTTGAAAAATCTCCACACTGCTGACATTACTCCTCCACTGTGTAGCTGCTGCATGATGAGGCGAATATCACGCTGCCATCAAGTGGTATCGGTGTTTGTATTGGAGCACTTGTACGAGTACGAGTATTAGTACAGGCCCTCAGTATCGGACCGATACTCAATACTGGTATTTGTATCAGAGCAACCCTACTTGAGATAACTGAACCCATATCTCCCAATAAAATGGGCACAACCAGGTGCACCATTAAATGCAAAACTTTAATCCTCCAATAAGAACACAGCCCCAGGTCACCTGGTCACACACAGACACTCATTTGGCCAGTGTAAATGCAGTTCATGTCATGATGTCATCATTTTCAGTAGACGTACAGTTTGTTCTGAGCCATATTTGGTGATACACAATAAGTGCAGTGTCATTTCCTGGAGGACTGGCATGACTCATTTAAAAGACATTAGCAAGTAACATGATATTCCTGTCATGCACAGTGTGGCCACATCATGACTTGGAGATATGTGAACTCCACGTAGCAGTTTACAGAAACCATGTGAGACTCAGAAAAAGGTGTTATAGAAATGTGTCGTGTATCTAATCGTAGTACGACTGCAGCAGGAAGAAATGTCGACCAAATTCAATCACAGGCCTAATCTCTCTCAGTGACTCCAAGCACAGAAAATCTACTGTCAACTAATGTCTTATTTTTTCATAAGCCACTCAGAGAAATGGAAGTCAAACACTGAATCGTCATTAAACTACACTACATTACAGCATTAATCACGGTGATTTGGTAGCAGCAGTGTGTACGCAAGGTCGAATGTAAGCTGCTCGATTGGCCAATCATTTTTACTGCCACTTGAGACCGCCTTCAATCATGCCTATCCATCTGTTTTGATGGTGCCTCATGTGATTTTTACAAGTTGGCAATCACTTCCATCTGCTGCGGAATAATATCCAGAGTGTGGCAGCTCCAGGTTTCTGCAGCAGGAAAACAAACAACATTCTTTGTTATTTTAATAATGAGGGAACTTAATTAAAAAGTGTCCCGTCCTGAAACCAACATGGTAAATTTATGCTGGCAGAACAACAAACAAGAACAGCGGTGGAATAGGTATTCAGATCCTCATGTACAAGTAATTTGCAAATAAAAAAACTACATGTAAAGGCTTTAAAACCTTACTCAAAAGAAAAGTACTAACAGCAAAATATATTCAAAGAGAAATTTGTTATTATGCAATAAGAATCATCCTTGTCAGTATTTTACTACCATGTGGAATGTTTTGGATTCATATTACTGTTTCTTACATTTTAAAGTCAGAACTACTTAATAGTTGCTCTTGGCTACGTTAATCTATAGCAATGCATCACATTCTACAAGATTGACTTATGTCTCTAGTGTTGCTGTTCTGTGGGAACTCCATTCATCTCTAAAAAGTCAGCTTTTCAAGAGCTACCACTGTACAATTAACTATAAAAGATAAACGAGTCCAATCCTGGACGCCTTTATTCTTGCAAAAATGGACATGTCGAGTGGACCCTGTTTGATTAATAGAAAACCAAAGTCCTGTCCCTTCCAGTTCTGCCCCATTGGACCTTATTACAGAAAAATTGTGTTAGAGTCAATGGCAAGAGACAAGTTTCAAGTATGCACCATTTACTCACATATTGTTTGCCAATTAAAGAGATAATTTTACAAGTAAAGAACGTTACAGTTACTGACTATGAAAATATGTGACTATAGAATTATAGACCCAAATGTCACAGACGAGACATCACTGTGATGATCTGATCTGAGTCACTGAAGATGCCTCTAAAGCAGGAGTCACCAATCCTGGTCCTTGAGGGCCACTATCCTGCATGTTTTAGATGAATCCCTCTTCCAACACACCTGATTCAAATGATAAGCCTATCATCAAGCTCTGCAGAAGCCTGATAATGACCGTCAGGTGTGCTGGAAGAGGGAAACATCTAAAACATGCGGGATACTGGCCCTTCAGAACCAGAATTGGTGACCCCTGCTTTAAAGCAACAACATGACCAGATATGTGAGGATTTCCACATCTTTTAATACTTCATAATTCAACCAAATGTTACTTTACTACAGTGTTTCTCAAAGTGAGGGGTGGACCCCCAAAGGGAGGGCGAAGGCTTGCCAGAGGGGGCATGGGATCACTTCTGGGTGTTTTTTTTTCTATCTTCAGATTAGAACATGTAGCAGGTGGAACTAATGTTTCAGCGTTGGAGCACCCTGGACTCATTTTAGGGATGTACAACAAACCAATCTATTGCCATGGTGATCTGTCACTAGACTAGACAAAGAGTTTAGGTTTGGAGAATGGACAAGGATTTTACTGGTAAAGAAAAATGTTTTTGCACAGTTGGTACTTTAATATTCTGAGATGTGCAATGGAAATGGTCTCATTGCAGCTACTAATACTGTTAAAATGTTCATCTTCGTTACCAAAATGTGTTTGTTGTTCTAAAAAATGTAACTTTATTGTCATAGTTGTAAGATAATTGCACATTTCTTATTTTTATTTGGAAAAACAGTCTCGGGGAGCAGTCGTGTTGAGTTGCGATTTTTAATTTGCACAACAAATTATTCAAGGAAAAGCAAAACGTGTTGTTACAATATTGATGTTTCTTTCAATAAAAGTTATAATTGCACCACTGTTATAATGTTGTTGGGGGTTGAGGGGGGCCTGGAGATTTTTCATCCTCCAAAGGAGGGTCCAAGAGAAAAAGATAGAGAACCACTGCCTTATTATAACATTCTTGCCTTGTAAACTTATCTCTTAAATTGGCAAAACATGTAAATGGTGTCAATTCAAACAGGATCAAAAAATAATTTGTCTCTCTCCATTAACCGTTGTTCACGATTTTTAACTTAATTGTACAAAAAGGGTATAAAAGATTGTAAAGATACTAAATTGCCCATGAGTGGTTGATCGTCGCTATATACAGTATGTCATCCACACAGACAGATTAATGTACTACAAGAAGAGAAAAAAGGTTATCATGGCCGATTTTAAATGACATTAGTCTGTTTTAAAGCAGTGTTTGTTAATCCTTGTTACTCAGTGAAGTGTTGACATTACAGCTGGAACTGTTTAATGGTTGAAAAATCCTTTAAATGACATTTAAATCCAGATGTGTATGTTGCAGCCCAATCCTTTCCAATCATTCTCCTGGCTTTTATATTAATACGCCTTTTTTTTTTTTAATAATAAATGCAATTTCCTCACATAATAGACACAAAGGAGCTTGTAATGAAATATTTTAATCTGTTTTCCTCCAAAGACTAGTGCTAGTTTCGGTGGCCGCATCGTAAAAATGAGCAACGCTGCCAGGACGTCACCAAAGAAAATACATCAGACCACGATGTGTTTCTAAGAAATTAACAATTAACTTTTATTTCTTCAAAACAGCGGCTTGGCTCTGTGCCTGGAGCTAGAGGACGGACTCTGGTTGGTCTGTGCAGCAAAAAGAGTCTCAAATAGTGCAAAACTGCAGCAGCTTGAATTTTAGAGCACCACCAGATGTTTGGCTGACTCTCAACAGGAGCCCACTGAGCGGTGGGTCGCTGCCTCGTGCCTTTATGAGGACCGTAATGCTTTAATTCCTTCCCAAACAGTGTTGGAGGCATCACACTACTCCCTGGCTCTAAGCTAAAGAGAGAAAGGGCTCCAGCTAAGCCTCCTGACCTCGTAGAGTGGAAAGTCAACTCGCGCCAAATCAGCGGGCAATCCTCAGCCCACACTATGTACGAAGATAAACCCCACAGAGCAGCTCGTGTGTATTCACAACTGACCTTTTTACTGTATCCTCCAAAAGAAATGCTGATTTTTTTTTCCTTAAGAAAAACTGTTTGAATCCTTAGGTAAATGGATAAATGGATGAACAAATACAGAACTGGCAGAAGATAATTAGTTTTTCTCTTTCTCTACATGCATGGATTTATATCTACACGCATTCTTTAATCTGTCACAACTCACTGATGGAGGCAAAGTTGTTTTTTTTTTTTTTTTTTTACAAAACAATTTACCTCTTGGCTAAATGCTGTAGCTTGTTTTCCCTCTTCTATATAAATCTCTCCCTGCCTGAGATACATGTCTGATGATGGGTGCTCCTGTGGGAATGAAGCAAGTAACTAAATACCTAGACAGTAGCTGCTTTTCTGAGTCATCCTCAGTGAGGGGAATATTGTTCGATTAAAGAAAATGCTGTTATTCTTGTAACAGTTCACGGGTTAAAAAAAAAAAAACTGCTAAAAACCAGGAAAGACAACAAATAATCTGTCTAGTCATCAACAGAAACTTGAAACAGACTGACTAAATTCTTGTATTTCTGAGCCTTTGCATACAAATGATGAAAAAAAAAAAAGCTCTAACATATATTCTTCCCTTGTCAAAGCTGAGGTTATTTATGTTCAAGGAGATGTTTTTCAAGTATGTCAAACAACAGGATTTGAGCGCGTGCATTTCTGATTTAATCTGACATGAAGTGATGTGATTTGAGTTTGTTCCATGTGAAGGTACTCGGCGTTTGTTTTCATTTGGAGACCGTCTCATGTTAATGTGGAAATGAATGAAAACAATCAGACTTCGACATCTCTTCAATCTGTGGACCACCGCTAATGACAACATGACATCTCCCAGCAGCCTCAGCAGCCACAACACATATATGTGGAAAGTCTTATCAGCCGTGCATTTCACTATGCATTACCTTGCATTTAGTGGGATTTTACAACATAAATTAACTTGACCTACATTTTATTTTCTTTCAGCAAAAGGAACATTTGACTCACTGCTGGAAATGTGAAAATCTTCCATCCGATCCTGCCAATACTGCAGAGACAGGGGAACTTATAAATGCAATGCATATATGCATAAAATCATCTTCTGTAGTCTTGCAGATCATATTCTGATTTAAGCAGCTTGCGGGGAAAGCGGTTGGAGGATGAAGATGGGGTTACCAAAAAATATATTACCCACGGATAAAAATCTGCAGTTAAATTTGGGCTGTAAAAGTACTTTTTAGAATGTGCTCAGACACGGTAGCTTTTTAAACTGGTAAGATTATTCAAACCAGTGACCTTTTCAGTCACAAGCTGTCTTTCCTTAACCATCAAACCAGTCGAAAAGGGAATTATTAATACAGACTTAAAAACTTGCCATCAAGTGGAATTTCCCTTTAGGGCGACACAGACAACAGCAGCTGGCAGGCAGGCGGCTGATTATTAATTAAAGCTGTCAAACTTAAGAGCTTTGCACATACGTTATGTCCATCACTTCATTACACTCACATTCATCAGTGGAATGAAAGAACAGGTAGGACATTCAATGACAATACATATGTCTAAAAAATTAATCTCTGCATTTGTGAATCAGAGAACCTTCTGCTAGGCCATCCCCAAGTCAAAAGATAAAAACACAGCTGGCTGATAAAACTCAAAATGTGATCGCAATCACATTTATTTTGGTGACAATGATAAGGTTTGGACATTTTTATTTGATATAGACAGATGTAACAGCCTGTCGCGCTGAAGAAATAAATGTGACACCTGTGAGATGTCACATGTGGGTAGACTTTTTGTGAAGTCAGGAAACTGTGTAACGTCGTTCAGCAGACTGGCAGGTAAATGTTTGTACTAAAGTCATGTTATAAAAAAAAACAAAAACAGTCCACTGAGGGACTTTACAGATGAACTGCCTGTGGTGCTGCTGTTGTGTAGTAGTTTCACACCAACCGACAGAAACAGGGATGCATTCAGTGCACTTCATAAACTCTGTAAACTCCATCCGGATCGACAGATGAAATGTTGCATTCAAGTGCACCCCATAAACTCAGAATGTGACATGTGTGTGAAAATGCCTCCCTATATTAATTTTGTAAAGTTCATCCACTTAACCTTCCTTCTTCAGCTTTCAGGCATCAATCAGGACACTTTATCCAAGTGGCAGTGTTATATGCTGCGATAAAAACTGATCAATAAAGAATAAAAAATATATTGTGATCACATTCTTTCCCATATCACTCAGGGAACCCAGCGTGACATTTTAACTGTAGTATTTGATGAGCCAAGTCAAATATTTGAGCTGATTCAACCTTCATCGAACTATTCTACTGAGCTGCCACAGAAGCCTCCTGCTCACTTACCTCTACAGACACTAAACATCATAAGAAATTATTACATTAAGACATAATCATTTCATAGTTTTAGACATCATTTTCTACCAGCAATGCACACAACTGCTGATACAGAGATGTCAGCCTGGAAATGATCCAAAAATGATCCAAATGACTCCTTGATTTATTGTTGGAATCATAATAAACCTTTGATCCACAAAAACATTTTCAGCTTCACCTTTCACCAACAAAATGTACTTTACACATCTATTATATAATGCGTTTATAATGTAATAGCTGACCACAACAGGCCTTTCAATGGTTCACTTGCTTTCTTTTCTTAAGAGTTTCAGATGCTTAAACTGTGGATTTGTCTGGACCTCGTCTCGTGCTTTGACCATTTAATGACTAAACGGCTAAGATAAATATTTTCATGAGAGGCGAACAAGGTTGAGGCTGTAAACAGACATTTTATTTAAACTGGATTGATTTTACAGCCCTCAAGAGTGCATTACAGTGCTATACTGATAATATTGACATGAAGTATTGATCCTGTAAATTGGCTCAATGCATGATATATATATATATATATATATATATAATATAATATAAAAAGGTTAGTTGTGTCAGAGAGGCCAGCAAAGACTGGAGGAAATAACAACTGGAGATGTATGTCCACCATCTCAAGGACATGTTAACAATTACACAAGACTGTCTTAAAATAGCACTTAGGTACAATTAAAACATTTTTGGCATCTTCGAATTATTTCTCCTGTTCATCCTGGGTACTAAAGCCTGCTATCATTATTTAATTTCCATGTAAGTGATTTGGAACAAAATCCACAGTCTGTTCTTTGTCTGCAGACGGTTTATGCTTCTGTTGTTCAAGTCTATCTTCCAAAATGACAGTTTTTATGGTACCAGTCCTTTCATCCTTGTGCTGCAACTCAATCGACTAACAGTGAGAAAGAAAAGTACACTTTGTCTGAAAACACTTCAACTCCACAAAGGCAGACAGGTAAAGCTTCACATTGTCTTCACACAGACACATTGATTTTTGCACAGCATGACACAGGACTGAAGCGTTTGCTTACCTTGAAGGAAGAACTACAGAAAGGGACATTATGATGACCATTACCAAAGAATAGGAGGAATGAAGAGAAGAGGCCAAACCTATAAATCTGGCTGTTATCTAGGCCTTTCCTTTCCTTTCCTTTCCTTTCCTTTCCTTTCCTTTCCTTTCCTTTCCTTTCCTTTCCTTTCCTTTCCTTTCCTTTCCTTTCCTTTCCTTTCCTTTCCTTTCCTTTCCTTTCCTTTCCTTTCCTTTCCTTTCCTTTCCTTTCCTAGTAGATAGTACCAAGCTGGGTACCTACTTAGTTTATGTGTACTAGGAACTAGTGTGAGTAAACTATTTTTTAGATGTTTTTACAGTATTGTTGTCATTTCTTTATGTGCATTTCAGGGCAGTCTTTTTTTTTGTATTTAATCAGTTGTAATTTTTCTGTTTTGTCCTATTGTCAGCAAGAGTCCTGCTCTGTGCAGTAAGTTGTTGTACATTTGCAATGTATTCTAGCAAAAAATGTTACTGTAATATCAACTGACAATGAAAAACAACTGCAGACTTTCATTAATTTGACTCTGTGACCACCTCTAGTCTTGATTTAATGGCAGATAATTCTCTGTTTGACATACATTACAATTAGGCTCACTTTGGGCCTGTTTTTGTAAGATCGCAAATAACGGGCGTAAAATTTGCTTGCTCGCGCTAAAAAAATGCACGTGCTATTGATCTGCGTGTCACAAGTGATCAACTAAGATTGCCTGCGCTAATGACAACAAGTGCAAAAGACTGCCTTGAAGGCCGCCCTATTTAAATGAGGATTTTGCGTGTGCTACTGGTTGTCGTCATAGTGATAATATGGTGGAAAAACTGCTGTGGGATACACCAGCACTAATGGTAACAGTGCGCTGGAATGATCCAGATGCACGGAAATGTAACATTGTCATACATTTGTCAATGAAGGTATTGCATGACTCCTCCTTGTGACTGACCCCAAATCATTCCCTAGTTCATCTAAAACACAGGTGACAAACATGCGGCCCGGGGGCCAAATCCGGCCCATCAAAGGGTCCAGTCTGGCCCTTGGGATGAATTTGTGAAATGCAAAAATTAAGATACTAGCAATCCTTTTAGTTCAGGTTCCACATTCAGACTAATTCAATCTCAAGTGGGTCAGACCAGCAAAACACTATCACAATAACATATAAATAATGACAACTCCAAATTTTTCTCAGTAAATATTTTCATGTATTTACACGAAAAACAAAGTATAATTTCGCAAAAAATATGAATAACCTGAACAAACATGAACAGCCTGAAATGTTCTAAGAGAAGTACATACAATTTTAACAACATTCTACCTGTTTCTAAATGTTTTGTGTATTTGTAGATCCACTGATCTGTAAGTTATAATGTATATGTGTAAATGATAAACTGAGGCAGAATACTGTTAAAATTACACTTATTTTTTTCAGTTTGTTCATGTTATTCACATTGTCTGAAAGAATAGTTAGTAGATGTAAACCTTTTCATAACGTAAATTTACTTTTTTCTCTCTTAAACACAGAGAAAAGTTTGGAGTTGGCATTATTTATATATTATTATGTTATTATTTTACTGGTTCGGCCCACTGCAGATCAAATTTATCTGTATGTGGCCCCTGAACTTAAATGAGTTTGACACCCCTGATCTAGAAGTTCTAAAATGACATTGCTGGGTAGGCCATATGTCTCAATTATTTTTTCTTCCATCATTCCAAAAATGTTGACGCAAGCTGAACAGATTTGTTCTCTGCCTTGCCTTTGGTTGTGCCTATGCCGCTACAACAACCGCAGTCAGTTTCGCATGAAGCTGTGCCAGTTAAAACTTGCCTTTCAGACGTGCTAAATATAGACGCAAAATCAGCCACCGCAATCTGTTTCAGGTTTGGTAAATCACATTTCGTGCACTAAATAAATATTTGCATCGACTCCTCTCAATAATTTTGCGTGTTCTGACAGAAACGCCCATATTGCATAATCATCAAGGCAAAAAAGCTCAATGGGTTGCGCAAGCTATTTTACCCATTTGACAGATGCAACCCTTGATGCATCCTGTTAGATAAGCTTCAATGTGTTTTTGCATGTTTTTACACGCTCAAACCTTTAGTAAATCAGGCCTTTTAAGTCTGAAATGCATATTGTGTCAAAGAAAGAATATGTAGGGTAAACTGTATTTCTATTTCACTCACGAACTATAACTGTGATCCTGTTCACCCTGAAAGAGAAACTGACTCCTCGATCAAACATTCCAGCCAGAGCAGCACCGTGGTGACAGAGTGACCCTGACATCTATTAGCACAAGTAAGGAGTTTATCCTCTAAGAGGCTCAGGAGAACAAGGACTGAAACCCTCCAGCCAGATTTGATGCAGACCGTGGCTTTGCCTGAGGGAGCGTTGGGGAAAAGAGGGAGGGGAGAACCAGGCGAGGACGAGCGTGGCACAGTAAAGAGCTTTGCACTGTCAGACCGAGCCGAGGAGCTGAGGTGTAACGGCGAGTGTGTTCTCCTCAGGTTGATCAGAGAAGCAGCTCTGACTGCAGCAGAGGCGGGTTATCTATCAGCTGCTCTCTCAACACTACTCGTCTATCTGTCTTGTCAATCTCGCCACGCCTCACCTCGTCGTTACCCTCCTCTCTCTGGGATAAAGGAAAGCCATACATCACTCATTCAAAACTTCTGATCTGTGCACTCACCTTTGATATATTGCTGGACCTGCTTGCTGAATGTCCGAGAGGCTTTTCATTCTGCAAAAGAGAGACAAAAAAACAATACATTCAGCTTTAGTGAGAGAACAAATGCATTCTGACTTGCTGTCTACATGTCTCAAATTAGTACAGGCAGTCTGAACAGGGAGAGCAGAATTATGGCCCGTAATTATTACATAACACTTCATTTGTGATGAATGCTGCTGTGCAAACACAAGCTGCTTGACATTACAAACACATAATTCACATTTGACCCTTTGAAATAGAGACAACATCAAACAGTCAGTTATCATTATGTGTGAGTGCAAGCAGACGTTTCTTTTTATTCTGTGTATAGTTAAAATCCTATGAAAACATTTTAAAGATGCTAGCAGAATGGCTGCAGGGATTGCCACGCCAGCCATCACTTTGGTTTTTGAAATATCTCACAACATGGTGCGACGTTGTCCAGACTTTCATGATGCATATGATGAATGTTATTTACTTTGGCAATCCCCCTTTTTCCCCTTTAAAAGCAAACAACATTCATGTTTTGGGTTTTTGAGCGAGGTTTCTTATAAATAACAGATGTAACTGCTATGAAATTCAGACATAACAGTGTAGTCCAAGGTACAGCTGAATTTTTATTACATCCTCTGGATCAAAGCTGCGACTTATCCAATTTACAAGATGGAGAGGCATATTCACTGCAAAAAATCTAAATCTTACCAAGTGTATTTTTCTCTTTTCTAGTCCAAATATCTCATCACACTTAAAATAGGACAGAATCAACGAAAGAGTAACTTTTCAGTGAGATATAAGATCTTATTTTTAGACAATAGATCTTGAAAATCGTATTTCAAGAAACCTTACAAGATCGTTTTCACTTGTTCCATCAGCAGATTTTTTTTTTTTTTTTTTTTTTGCTTGAATTAAGCAAAAAAAAAAAAAATCTTGAATTAAGCAAAAAAAAAAGTCTGAGACTAGTTTACGTATACTAGGAACTATAGTATAAATAAATTTATTTTTTTTTAGATGTTTTTACAGTATTGTTGTCATTTCTCTTTTTGTGCATTTCAGGGTAGTCTTTTTTTTTTAATTAAATCAGTTGTAATTTTTCCGTTTTGTCCTATTGTCAGTAAGAGTCCTGCTCGATGCAGTAAGTTGCTGTACATTTGCAATGTATTCTAGCAAAA
Source organism: Sphaeramia orbicularis (assembly GCF_902148855.1). Classification (NCBI taxonomy): domain Eukaryota; kingdom Metazoa; phylum Chordata; class Actinopteri; order Kurtiformes; family Apogonidae; genus Sphaeramia; species Sphaeramia orbicularis. The sequence continues at coordinate 36,520,329 of NC_043971.1, read as the reverse complement.
AAATGTCACTGTAATATTAACTGACAATGAAAAACAACTGCGGACTTTCATTAATTTTGCCCCGTGACCACCTCTAGTCTTGATCTAATGGCAGATAATTCTCTGATTGACATACATTATAATTATGCTCACTTGGAGCCTGTTTTAATAAGATTGCAAATAATGGGCATAAAATTTGCTTGCTCATGCTAAAGAAATTCACGTGATATTGATTTGCATGTCATGGGTGATCAACTAAGATTCACACTTAAAATAAGACATAATCACCTAAAGAGTAAGTTTTCAGTGAGCTATAAGAACTTCTTTTTAGACAATAGAGCTTGAAAATCTTATTTCAAGAAATCTTACCATGATAATTTTCACTTGCTCCATTGGCAGATTTTTTTTTACTTGAATTAAGCAAAAAATATCTTGAATTAAGCAAAAAAAAAAAAAAAAAAAAATCTGCCAATGGAAGAAGTGAGAATGATCTTGTAAATTTTCTTGAAATAAGATTTTCAAGATCTATTGTCTAAAAATAAGTTCTTATATCTCACTGAAAACTTACTCTTTAGGTGATTATGTCTTATTTTAAGTCTGATGAGATATTTTGTTTAGAAATGAGAAAAATACATTTGATAAGATTTTGACTTTTTCCAGTGTTCATCTGTTCATTCAAAATGTTCAGATGATGCGTCCCAAAAACCCTACTCTTAGCCTCTGCTAGAACTGACTTTTAGTTAAACAATAGCAATACACAAAAAACTATTACTTAAAATAGGTACTTTCTGGTTTCTCTGTAACAAAACAAAACAAAACATTTGGAGGCATTAATTGGGCTCTGGAAAGATGCTATGGGCTTAAAACAAGATATTAGCAGGATATTAAATGACTCTTCTGTGCCCCTTCGATGGTCTCAAATCAGAAAACAAACAGTACTTTTGAATGTCAAACTGCAAATGTTCAGTGGAAAATGGAAAACTAATGATCAAACTAATAGTCTTTGGCTCTAACCCAAGACAGAAAACTGCTTGTTCAGAAAACAATGTTGTACTTAAAAACAGCAGGTGTCAATAATTAGAGTACAAAAACATAAAATAAGTAACAAGAAAATAATCTTAAATGGTTTTTTGGCATCAACACTAATCTATTTTTCACTTTACAACATAGATAACAGATGTAGGGATTCTGAAAAAAAGTATCCAACTGAGTATCAGCCGAGCTATCTGCTGTCTGCACTTGAAGCATTTGTGTTTGTTATGTTTTATTTCACAGTGACTAATAATGCATGTACGTGTATGTTCAAGGATCTACGATTTCACACTTTTCACGCAAGGTTTTTTTTTTATTAAGAATTCATGACTGTATACTGTCAGATCCATATATGTTTGGATAGTAACACAAATTTTATGTCTCCTCCTTACCCCACCACAGTGGATCTGAAATAAAACAGTCAAGATGTGATTGAACTGTAGATTTTTAGCTTTAACTCAGGGGGTTTCACAAAAAAATTGCAATAATCATTTAGGAACTACAACCATTTAAGATGTGGGTTAGTCCCTCCATTTTTAGAGACTTATACGTAATTAAACGACTGACTGACGAGTAGCCCTTGTTATTGAAATGAAGTAGTAGTTTATTCAGCAACACCTAAAGGCCTAAGAGACCACAGAAGACAAAGTGGATGGTCACAGAATTCTTTTGTTGGTGAAGAAAAACCCTTTTACAACAACCATCCAAGTGAAGAACACACTTGAGAAGGTACCTGTCGTTATCAAAAAGTCTATAATCAAGTGACACAGGAAGACCAAATTAGAATTTAACATCAAACATCTAAAAAAGCCTATAGTGCAGTGGTTCCCAAATTTTTTAGGCTCGTGACCCCATTTTAATATCACAAATTCCTGGCGCTCCCAGACGTTCAAAACGGAGACTTTTTTTTTTTGGCAAAAATTAATTAGTTTTTAACTCTTTCATGCATGGTGGTCACTGCAGTGGACAGATGTTCTCTTCTATATTCATGGATTTTATTGTTTTAGTTCCATATTTTATTTTTTATTTTATATTTATTTAACCAGGAAGTCCCATTGAGATTAGGTATCTCTTTTGCAAGGGAGACCTGGCCAAGGTAGCACCCAAACAAAGTCCAAACTACACAAAACACACACAGGATACACAATTAACAATAAAACACAACAACAACTATTCAACCATAATGGCATCAGCCAACAGCCGACACAGGCATCTTCCCAAACACTGCGACTCATACCAATACTGTAATTTTGCTGTTCTTGATAAACCTGATCTGCACTAACATGTTTGAATGTAAATCAATCGCTTATTATTGTTATTAGATTGTAATTAACTTTTTTTTTTTTTTTTTTTAAACAAAATGTTGTTGGGTTGTTTTTGCATATTATCTCCATGAAGTGTTTATGTTTGTTTATGTTTATGTTTACGCATTTGGCAGACGCTTTTTTCCAAAGCGACTTACAGGGGAAAACCAATTAAATCACTCAATCAATCAAATTTTATTTATATAGCGCCAGATCACAAAAAAGTTATCTCTTGACATTTTATATATAGAGTTGGTCAAAACCAGACTCTAAGTCAATTCTACAGAAACCCAACAGAATCCTCCTGGAGCAAACACTTGTGACTGGTGACAGTGGTGAGGAAAAACTTCCCTTTAACAGCAGAAACCTCGAGCAGACCCAGACTCCTGGAGGATGGACGTCTGCCTTGACCAGTTGGGGTTAAAGAGAGAGAGTAGAGAAGGGGAAAAAGAGAGAGCGATAGAGATAGGGACTGGGGGAGAGGGGGAGAAGGGGGGAGTAGGGGGAGACACATGGAGGTGGTTGAGGATAAGTGAGTGGTGATGATGAGGGCAGGGAAGAGGCCGGACCACCGCAGCAGGTCCAGAGATAATCGTGAAAGAATCTGTGGTTGTCCTGGGAAAAACCTTATTAGAATATTTAAAATGGAATGTTTGAAAGTGCTAGGATAGGAGGTGCTCTCGGAAGAGCTGGGTCTTCAGGAGCTTCTTGAAGATAGGCAGGGATGACTCTGTTCTTGTAGCACTTGGTAGAGCGTTCCACCAACGTGGAACAACCCATGAAAAGAGCCTGGATTGTCTTGTACAAGGTCTGGGGACCACCAGACTACGTTCCCCAGACGAGCGGAGTGAGTGAGTAATAACTAGTATTAGAGTATGTTTAAATATGAGAAAACATCAGATTAACTGCATTAAATATGTTTTTATTTCCTAGTTTTCACATAGTATATCAGTAAATACATGTTTCTTTGCTTCAAAAATGAAACACATGGTGTCCATCTGAGTGAACATTTTTGTAACTCCATGAAAAAATTCGTTCATGAAAAAAAATTGCAGTGAAAAACTTGCATTGTGAGGAATAAAAATGGGGAACAAATCGTGATTAAGGTTCGCATAATTCATGCATGAAAGGGTTAATCATGCAATAGTTTGCTATACTATGTTATAAATAAACTTTAAATTTAGATGACATTTAGTCTAAATAATCTATATTATTATGGATGGAGGCAGAAAAGTCAGGTGTAGATTACTGCACAGTGAGAATTTTATTTTCCTTGGTCAGGATATGTACAGTCAGTCCAGCTTGGATTTCCAAGGCTGTAAATTAATACTGAACAAACAAGAACTCAAACTATGAATTATGAAAGAGCTGCAGCATCTGAAACCGACCACAATGAACATTTGACAGATAAACAGTACCACAGTGCTTCAGTTTCAGCTTCAGAGTTTGTCATGTCTTTTATGTATCTATGTGTTTTATGTTTATTGTGATTGTCTCTCACAACTCACATATTTTTTATTAGTAAGTTGTTGATTTTTTTTTTTTATTTTTAGCAATTACTAGAAATTTCAGGTGACCCCATTTGAATTCCAGGCGACCCCAAGGTTGAAAAACACTGCTACACAGTATATGGACCTGACTGTGTGACAGACCATTTTTCTTTATAATAATAATAAAAATAATAATAATAATAATAATAATAATAATTTCTAGTATTATTAATCGTAGTATGCACCCTTAAGCCACCACCACCGTCCCTGCTGCACAATCATCATCAGTTTGACCCCAACATGAGCTGACAGTGTGGCAGCAGACACTTTTATCATCATATTGTATATCCACAGAAATACTAAAAAAAGCTGCTGTATCAAGTTGTGGCAGGTATAGTTCTGATTCATGATCCGTCTGCTAATGAGCACAGCAGAGCCGCAAAACAGCCTCATGAGCTGCCTGGCATCTTAAGTTGGTAAATCTAGTCCTCCTGGCAGAAGACGAAAAGAGGACAAGCTGGTTATGTAACAAAAGTCCACCCTCCAACTCGGCCCATGTCACAATATTTGTATCATTAGTCAGGAACACAAACAGGCCCACATTAGTTGCATTCACAACCACCAAGTTTTGTTTTGAGGCTCTAATGACCCTCGATTCTTGCTCTGTGTTTTGGGTTTGCATCAGTCTCTCAGATAAACAGCCTTTGGGGCCCTGAGCTTCAGTCAGTGTTGGTATGAGAGCCTTGTACGGTTTTTAATGAGTAATCAATCACCGTTATACAACAGCAAGTTCACACAGAGTATCATGGCTGTGGTACTTTGGACAAAAATGAATTCAAACCGAACGCAACAGGACGGTTTCTCTTTATAAACACATAAAGACACAAACAGAGAGACTTGAGAACTCAATATACAAACTATGACCCAGAGGAGCACACATATGAACAGCAGCTGAATGAAGCGTTACTACTGCCAACCGTAAATTAACCTCGTCAGAAGAAACTCATGAACCATAAGGAGAAACACTTAAAAACACCAGTGTGTCTACAAGACATGCTCTCCATTCTTAATTACTTCAGCACTACACTTGTGTGCTAGCTGTGACTAGTTGCCATGGTGATGGAGGACTTTGAGCCAAGCCTCTCCATCACTCCCCCTACCCCCCAATAGATGCCTGAGGATATATAAGAAACAGACCAACAGTCACATGTACGTCTACGCAGTCGTGCTGAATGCTAACTGAGATATAACAGCGTGTCTGAATATAGGAGCTCAGAAAAACAGTTTCCACTTGTACTCATCAATGAGGGAATAGCCTACATGTTTTGTGGTTTCTCTGAAGATGTGCTTAGCAAAAACTCCAGGAAATGTGTTTATATAACCATGTTTACTGTTAGATTAGAAAGTATTCAGAAGCATTTATGTGAAACAGATACAAGACTACTGAAAAATGTTATTGACTTAACGAATTTCATATTTATTCTTAATTATATAAACACGTTTAACCTATTGAGTTTACTTCACCGTTACAGTTGATGACACACTAAACCTTTTGTTTTATTATGAAAAGAAACACATACTTTATCCATTTACTACACATTAATTATGCACTTACTAACAGTTAAAGAAGGTGTATGCCATAAAAAAAAAGACCTTAATACAAGCATTACCGAAATCCCAACATAATTACCTCCGCCAAGGACCGGCGGAGGTTATGTTTTCATCAGGGTTTGTCTGTTTTTTTGTTTGTTAGCAAGATAACTCAAAAAGTTACAGAAGGATTTTTTAAAATCTTCTGTTTATTGGTTTTTGTTATTTTTTAACATATGAAAAAAAAAAGAACAGATCCGACGTATGATACAAAAGCCCAACACACAGACAAACAACAAGCAGAACAAATCCCCCCTCCCCTGGCAATATCCCCTCCGAATCACAGGAAAGATAAAAATAAACAGTAAATAATACAAAATAGAAGTACAAAATTCCCACTTTAAATGCTAAGAAAAAAAACAACAACAACTGTATAACAAAATACTTAGTCAAGAGAAACATGACAGATTGCACTATTAACATAGATCAGAAAAGGAGATCATGTCTTTTCAAAAGTGTTGGAGGCTCCCGCTAATGTCAAACAAATTTTTTTCCAGTTTGAGAAAATAAAGTACTTCCTTGATCCATTTTGAGAAGATTGGTGGAGATGAGGATTTCCACTTTTACAATATAAGCCTCGTGGCCAATAAAGTTTGTTAGCAGAGGTAAATTTAAATGGAGCATGTACAATGCCAAACAAAACAGTAAAAACATTAGGAACAATTTTCTTTCCTATTACCGTTGATAAAACATCAAAGATTTCCAACCAGAATTTATTTAAAGATGGGCAACCCCAAAACATACGAGTATAATCTGCTGTAGCCTGTTGACATTGAACACATAAGGGAGACACTGTACCATATATTTTGCCAGTTATGGAAGGATTTTGATGAAATTTTCAGTAAATGTTGATACTGGCACAAGGAACAAATGATTAGGCCTAAATTTTGGTGGTGATGGGGGACTGATCTGCCTTGGCGGAGGTCTGTGCTCTCCGAGTGCTTTTACAGTTTAAAACATTTCCACACCAATTCCATGCTACATATTTAAAAACTGTACAGGTTAATCCTTCTGGTTTAAAAATATTACTCCTAATATAGTAAGAAAAAGTAGGATAACCTGGACATCAAAGAAAGGGCATCTGCAATAGAGCTAGAGCTGGGAATATTTCATGTACAGGGTGGGGAGGCAAAATTTACCATGAACATTTAGTTGTTTTTTCTCAGCAGGCACTACGTCAGTTGTTTTGAAACCAAACATATATTGATGTCATAGTCATACCTAACACTATTATCCATACCTTTTCAGAAACTTTTGCCCATATGAGTAATCAGGAAAGCAAACGTCAGAGTGTGTGATTTGCTGAATGCACTCGTCACACCAAAGGAGATTTCAAAAATAGTTGGAGTGTCCATAAAGACTGTTTATAATGGAAAGAAGAGAATGACTATGAGCAAAACTATTACGAGAAAGTCTGGAAGATACTATTAAAGAAGAATGGGAGAAGTTGTCACCTGTATATTTGAGGAACACTTGTGCAAGTTTCAGGAAGCGTGTGAAGGCAGTTATTGAGAAAGAAGGAGGACACATAGAATAAAAACATTTTCTATGATGTAAATTTTCTTGTGGCAAATAAATTCTCATAACTTTCAATAAACTAATTGGTCATACACTGTCTTTCCATCCCTGCCTCAAAATATTGTAAATTTTGCTTCCCCACCCTGTAGGTATAACTAGTTTCAATTCTCAGATTCTCAGAAGTGAAAAAAAAACATTTTTTTCTGTAAGCAAGTAAAAATTCTATATGACATGATTAATATATGACATGAGACTGAAAGTACACAAACATAATGTCAACTGGCCACCAAAGACAGACAGAGCTGACATTTTATCAGGACACTGAGAAAGATCTATATTACATCATTTCCTGACAACTTGACAAACTAAAATGTCAGCTGCAATCTTATGGCCATTATCTTTATCTTGTGTTAATACACCAGCTTCATGCCTCCTCACCTCACCAGTGTAATGCCAAATGTTCAAGATGTGTAAAGCCATAAACAAGTGCAACAGGAGCAAACAAAAGTAATAAAAAAGACCCGTTTGGGCTCCAAAAACAGGCACGAATATCTTAGTAGTAGATTACATCCAAGCAGCTTTTTCATTTCCATGTCACTAACTCTTCAGTGACTTCAATAGTGTCACACAGTGGTACAGACACTGTCAGTGGAAATAATGTATGTAGCAAATCAATTGTCAGATAGTGGAAAAGGATCAAAATTGAGTTTTACAAGAGAAGACAGCTGGGGGAGACAGACACAGCAAAAAAAAAAGAGAAGAACAAATTGATGATCCTTGCCTTTAAGCCTTCTTTCTTGGTCAAATATGGAGTAACAAGTACGTCTCCCCAGACTGAGGGTAACAAGGCCACAGATGGATCAATGACTTTCATAGACAGGACTGATTAGAGGAGAGAAACTGAGGCCACACGATAAAGAACGTCCTTGCTTTATTTCTTAACCCATTTCTCTAAATGTCCTGCCTCCCCTTCCTGTGTTACCTCCAAGGTCTGGGAGTCACCTTCACTGGTACCGTGGCAGCGCACTATAAAAGGCCTTATTCTCTGGGCTCATGCATTATTCTGATAAAGAAGGATTCAGGTTTCACAGTCCACTGTGCCTGTCTTTCTCTACCTCTCCTGTGGGTCTGTTAGCAGGCCCAGTCTTTGATAGCACAACTTTTAGACTGGACTCTGAAGACTAGAGCTTGTAAGAAAAGGGAAGCTTAGAGTATGGCAGCAGAGGCGAGGTCACGAACAGAGGGAGCGCTCTGTTCTCGGCCCGCGGGGATGAGGACTCGGCTCTGTTTTATGCAAAAAATCTGAAAAGATAAGACCTTCATGAGTTTAACTTCTAGCATGCTCCTTACTAAATCTTCAAAATAACCTTTTCAAACTTTGCTGAACCTCAAATCTTACCTTCTCTTCACTTGGCATCAATGAAAACTTTATATTTGATTTTTTATTTTTAATTTTTTTTTAAATTCTGCAAGCTTAATAGTTATGTTTTTTCAAATAAACTCTGCTTTGATTCATTGGCTGTACAATTCTAAACATGGAATTTAACCCATAAGGACCCAGCGTTACTTTTGTGTCAGTTCCCAAATGAATGTTTCTCTATTTTTAACCATCCTTAAGTGATTTATCACCATTTATTGTAATATTATCCTCTGTATTTTGTGTTTTTTCTGTGAAAATCGTGTATTTTCCTTCATTTAATTTGCTAATCATGTGGATGTTCATAAAAGCTCAGAGTAAAGTTGAGTCAAATCCGTCAGATCTATCATTAATTGAACATAAACCAAGTGTCTCCATCCACTGTCATTGATCCAACTCCATGGGTTTTACTGGTGAATCAATGTTGTAGAAGATGACAGTGTTTCCATGGTAACTATGGAGCCTCTGAACGTCCAAATGGGCCATATCTGATGACCATGAAAAGATGACAAACTGTATTTTACACCAATTATTTACATGTATTGATAGGATTAGTGGATCAACAGGTATTAAACAGTTTACATCAGCAGATGGTTTAGGTCAGTGCTGGGTGTTTTGGTCTTTATGGTTTAATGAATACTGTGTATTTATTACATGATCAAAGCCAATAAATTTGTTGAAAATCACAGCAGTCAGTATCTGGTATGACCACCATTTGCCTGCACCAGACGTCTGACATTGTCCTGGGGGATGTTCGGCCATTCCTGCTGCAAGGCCGTCACCAGCTCCTGGCCATTTATTGGACTTTGAGTGCGTCTGGATACATGTCGCCCCACCTGATCCCAGAGATGTTCAGTGGGTGACAGATCAGGTGAAAAGGCTCAATGTTGTTTTTTCCCAGAAGGATGTAGTGACCCCAGCAGTGTGGGAACGTGCATCATCCTGCTGCAGGATCTGGATTTCTGGGTGGTCATTGTGGACCCAAGGCACAGTGACGCTGACTCTCAGATAATCTTGGCATGGTGTTGTTCTTAAGGTCTGGTTATTCTTCACTTTTGGGGGCATTTTATAGACAATATCAGTCCCAGTATTGTAAGTACAGGATTAGCACTGACCAATGAGGGAAATCACCTTAACTATTTTTCAGCCAATCGCACGGCAGCATACCGAGGAGGTCAAAAATGGTCACCAACATGCCTCGAGCTGTTACCAGGTCTCCTACAGGTTTCTGCAAGTTAAATTTAAGACTTTTTAAGGCTACCTAGAACAGAATTTAACACCCATTTCACAGCCTTACGGGCAAAAAACTGTGACTCCTGAAGTTTAGAAAAATTTATTTACATCAGCAGAGACTGAATATTACTTAAGGCCTACCATATAAAATTTAATACCTTTTAAACACTTTAAGATATTAAATGCAGATTTGTAAATTCCCGGCTTTTAAGACTTTTTAAGACCCTGTGTTACAATTAACTCAGCCAGAAATCATTGCTCAAATAAGTATTTATAAAAAAAATATTTAAAAAATAACTGTAAAGTTTTCATTGATGCAGAGTATATTTAATGTTTTTAATTCTTTTTTTTTTTTTTTGGCGACATGGTGGTGCAGTTGTTAGCACTTCTGCCTCACAGCAAGAAGGTCCTGGGTTCAATTCCAACACCAGTCAATGGGGGGTGGGACCTGTCTGTGTGGAGTTCGCATGTTCTCCCCGTGTCTGCGTGGGTTCCCTCCGGGTACTCCGGCTTCCTCCCACCATCCAAAGACATGCACTGATAGGTTAATTGGTTAATCTAAATTGCCCATAGGTGTGAATGTGAGAGTGATTGTTTGTCTCTATATGTTCAGCCCTGTGATGAACTGGCGACTTGTCCAGGGTGTACCCCGCCTTCGCCCCTATGTAGCTGGGATAGACTCCAAGTGACCCCCGTGACCCTAGTGAGGATAAAGCGGGTTCAGAAAATGAATGAATGAATGAATATTTAATTTTTAGCTAGACATGAGGTCAATATTTCCATTTCTGTCCCCCAGAAATTATTAATGATCAATTTTCAGATCCTGTTATTTATCAATGTACAGAGTTTATCTAGCTGATATTGTAACAGGTTAACTGACGGTACAAATATTTTGTAAAAAGAAGTGTAAATCCAGCCTTTTGCAGTATCACAATTTTACTACAGCATCAACATATGTTCTACTATGTTCATATTTAGACATAATCAGTAGGAGTTGGACAAAGATAATCAAAAATACTAAAGCTTGAAAGTTGTTCTGAAGTCCTTTAGCTCCCAGAAAACACTATAAATTCAATCCGTTTTTCTACCGAAGATGTGAAAAGTGACATGTTGTACTTATTAACCCACAATAACTTTTTCTAACTCTAATTAAAGCGGAGTTTTATTTAACTGAATTTACTACTTATAGCATGCAAATTCTGTGGTGTCAAAATCACCAGCTTTGCTTGCCTGCCATCCACCTAAACCAACCTCTTCACAGCCACTGAGAACAACAAAACGTAACACATTATTTATTTAGAAGTTATGTTTCCTCTGTGCATAATCTGCAACTGATTACTTAGAGCTGCAGGAGGTGAAATCATGAGGAAAAAGAAAATACTAGAATTAAATACACATCCATCTACAGCTCTCTCTTGCTAGTTCAAACTAAAAGATTAAATATAAGTGGAGACTTTTCCTAAATGTCTGCATTGAAAACAGTGTAGTGCAGTAATGTGAAGTCCAGATTGTATTTGATCAGTGATTTTTGACTGTAGCTGTCAATCATGTTGATATTAAACTGTCCTTCCTGTGTACAACAGCTGTGATAAGCAAAATATGAGCATCATGGGGGACATTGTCAACAGGCTGAAACATTAGCAGTGAGTGGAAGTCTCATGTCCTCTCAGTCTACTTAAATTACAATACTTTGAAAGGGAATTGTGTCATTTTTATACTCTGACAAGGGCTGCAGCTGTTGATTCTTTTTGAAGTCGAGTATTCTACTGAATATTTCAGCGATTAATCGGATTTCATCATAAAGCCGTCATCAAGACTCATTATTATAGACTACAACAAATGCATAGCCTGTGTTCTAAACAGGACTGCTGTGTTTCCATTAGCAATCACGTTAAATTGGCTAATATTAGGCAACTGTTGAGTGGAAGACGGGCTTTTACCTTACACAAATTGCATGAGATTCTCTATTTTTTTAAGTTTGAAGTGATCCAAACTTTGGACACCTTTTGCCTTTTGCGGACAGTCTCCTCACTCTCTTCCATAGCACCAACTTTTTGACTGAGTCGCATGTGTCACTGATTACAGTCTGTGTAGAACACGATCCCTGGGGGGAAATGCAAGTGACTACTTAAACGAATACTCGTGGTAAAAAAAAATGATTCAAGGACTTTTTCTGCTTGAATTACTTGAGTACTTGTTGCAGCTCAAACTCTGACACTAAAATCTAAAAAGCACTGTCGCTTTAACTTTGAAAACTGTATTTACAGTGTTATAGCAGAATCTCTGCTTATGCTTCATTCATAATTTTAAAGACAGAAAATCATAATCATTTGGGAATGAAAAAACTCTCACAGAACTTTCAACATAGCCATGAGACATATAGTCCCAGTTTACAAATGAAGAAAGGAAAAGAAAAACAAAAAAAAAAGATTCTCTTAATGATGGCACGGAATGGACAGTGGCCTCATATAAGACATGGTGTAATTATGAATACCATTTCATCTAATAAATAAATATTGAAAATACAATAAATATTTCAAACCACATTTTAAAGTCTGCGAGTAATATTAATACTGAAGTCATGGCCCATCTAATCTGCTGACCTCAATTAACTCAATCATTCAGTGTTCTGTCCAAAATATTTCTTCTACCCCTTTGTGTTTCTGTCATTTTTTCATCTGTTAAAGAAATAAGCCTCTTAAAAGTCTTGATATTCAGTTTCCCTGAGCTGTCTTAAGACTTAAGATCTATTGTAAATAATTTATATCTCATCCAGTCTTAGCTTTAAGTAACTCCCCATGTTTCATGTCTACGATACCTGATTTATATCTAATAAACATGCTTTGGATTTGGTTGGACCTCACAGTTCTCCTCAGTCTCATAAACCATTGTACCATGACTGCCAGCAGGACGGAAACAAAGGGTTTTCATCTATCTGTGAAAAGCTGGTGAAACATTAAGTAAAGCAGTTCAGAGATTGAATGAATGAATGAATGAAGTCACTCAAATGTGGGTGGAGACCAAAGGGGAAAAATGAGTGAATATAAATATTATAGGTAAAAATTTTAAAAAGTAAAATATAATTTCCTACTAAATTCACTGTATCATCTGGACCCAAACACAAATAAGAGGAAAAATGAGTGAATGCAGGTTTAACTTTAAATAGTAAATGTGTCGGTGTTGCTTCATACTTTAGTCCAGGACTCACAAACATTAATTATGAAGAAAATAACTGCAAACTGTGTGTCTTGTGATTCCATTTCACACCTGCATCATGTCCAAGGTAGAGCAAAGTAAAAAAATGATTGGTGTTTCAGGTCAACAGCTTCTCAAAAATACAAACTCAGACCTTAAAGCGCCACCTGTACCGAGGACACCAAAACACAGAAATGAAATGAGACTGTAATGGGGTTTTATGAAATAGGTCGGGGTCGCAAATGAGAAGTGTCTGTAAAGCTTCAACATTCGGCTCATTTTGTGTGATAAAAGATCCAGGCTATTTCAGGAGGAGGACAGGTTCGCTTAAAGGTGACCCAGAGAAAAACGAGGTCTGTCAAAGTGGAAAAAAAAACAACAACCCAAAACTAAACTAAAAACATCCACTTTTTAAATAATCAGCCCTGCGTGGTGTTCTTTTTTCTGATGTATTTGGACTTAGGTTTCGTTTCTTTTGTTTGGCAGTTTACATAATGGACTTCTCCTGAATTACTCAGCACAATTTCCTTGAATATCTTTCCCACAACTGCCGGAAAACATGTGTGGACATGCCATTTCTGCTCTGCAAGGGAGAAAGCGATACTAGTACTGGTGACACTGAAGGAGTGACAATAACAAGTCCATGACTCCAGACTGAAAACACAACACTGCTAGGAGTTTTATTCATGACAAAATTGGATATCAAATCCCTTATTTGTCAGAAACAAAACCGCTGCCTCCCGTGGTCACATACATATTAAATGTTTATGCCTGTAAATGTATTCACAACCAGCTTCAGCCCTTGGGTTCTGCACAAAAAAGGAGGACAATGACCCTCTTGAAGTCAGACCAAAACATAATTAACAAATAAGTGAATTTATCAGCCCTAAAGTCAATCATGGCCTTACATAATCAGCTGTAATAACAGTCTGTTTCCAGAGGCTAATAGAATAACACACAGGAAGAAAACTGTACTTTTTTACTGATAATTGGTAGATATGTGACCACAACCCTATTTTGTTAACCAGAAGGCAGAAAACTGTGTAGCAATAACAGCGACAAACTAAAACTGGGTCATAAGGAAGTTTTCTGAGAAAATGGCCTCCAACCAACAGAAACTATGCTTATTTTCCAGTGTTTACCGATGAGATATTTTTACAGAAATGAAAATGACTTTGCTACGAAGTGCTAAACACAAATCTAATCGGTTAGTCCGTTTCATAAACTCTGTTCCCTGAATGCTGCATCAGTGCTGTAGGCCCAAAGAGCTGTTTTATGTGACAGTTTGTCTACTGAAAGCACACATTTAATCATCTCCTTACACACTGCTGACATCTTAACAATGAACAAAGAAAGGCAAACAAATAGATTACAAGAAAAACAGGCAAAGTGAGAAACATTACGTATGAGATAGAAAAGGCCAAGACAGGATAGACAGACAGCAGTAATGAGCTGATTGTTGAGGCAATTACATCGGTGTGTTGAATGGATGAATTTATTTTTGGTTTTACATCAATCATTGTTCTCAGTACATTAATCATAATAAACATAAATACCAAAAAAGGAATAGGCTAGAAGCAAAAGCTTATTTTTTTGCCTATCCTTTTCACCTAACACACTGCAAACATCAACTTAAATGTGTACAGCAGCGAGCATTCACACCATGAAAAAAAAACAAAAACATATCTCCCACCTCAACTCAATATTTCTGAATAATTTTAAACTTAAGGTACTTTTTTTTTTTTTTTTTTAACTTTGCCGAAGGAGTGGATGACTTAAATGCATCATAAGGTCCATTCCATAGTTTCACACCCACAATCTCAGTCCATCTAGACTTCACATTTGTCCTCACTTCAACCCACTCACACATATGAAAATCTCTGAAATTCGAATTACTCTCTCTTAATTCCAAGAACCACGCCTGGTATTTGAGACAATACTATTTTTATCCCTCCTGTTCGACAATCTAGAACAGTTTTAATGTAAAGAGTGTGTATAAATCCCTCTTCCTCTTATATTCTTTCTATCTGACCTGTGCAGGTGTGGTGTGTTTACTTTTCTATTCAAAAAAATGCAGTATCACTTCCTGTTCACCACAGTTTAGTGATGTGCAGTTTCTTTACTTCTCCTTATCTGATAACTGGAACTGGAACGTTATGATTTCTATACAATCTTCACAGGCTGATAGGTTTCAGCCATAGTGGTCATCTGACAACAAACGGCAGTGAATACAACTGAAACCATGTAATAGCTCTATTCTATTTGTTTTGTTGTTGTTGTTTTATTGCCCAGTAGAGCTGCAACTCTCACACCAGGGTCATTTGTGCTGAAAGCAACAAACACCATCGCTGGATCAGAGAGGCCATTGAGATACAGAAACGTGCGCCAAAGACAATGAACAGGGATGGCGGCGCATACACCTTGTCACACACCTGAGATGTGGTCCTGGAGACGACGTCAGACAGCAGGGGGCATAAACCCTCCCTGCTGTCTGACAACCCTCCTGAGCAGCCTGTAAGACATGTCACAGCAACATTATTGTGACACTTCCAACGAAGGCTACAGGAAGTAGCCGAGACTAGTAAAGCAGATAAACAACTACCCCTGTCTTAATAAATGAATCACCTACCATAAGAGCTGCAACTCATCTTTCATTGTCAATTAATATTTCTGTTTATTTTTAATCCTCTGTAGTAAATGTAGTAATTAAAATATCATATAATATATTGAAATATAATGTATTCAATAGCATAAACCTACTATGTAATGAAAAATGCCTTCACAGCTGACCAGCCTGCAGGTGAGTGTATACTATAAGTATGACTAAGAAAGACATGATTAGATTGCAAACTTCCCTGGAAGGTTTTAATGACAATTATATTGTTAAATGCTTATGCTATTTTATTATTAGTTTAAAAAAACAACATTTTAGTTCGATCACGAAATACTGTATTTACTGTAAACTGGATGGTTGCTAAAAGTCAGTAAACATATCCAGCTCTCTCTGACTGCACAGATTTAGGAAATCCTTCCCACTGGCGAGAGCACTTCTGCAGAGTAAATGCAGTCAGAGTCAACATCATGTCAGCTTTCACTTGACATGAAGCCATGAAAAGGCTTTACATTGCACGGGTAGATTTCATTTTCAGACTGCTGGGAACATTTTATGTGTTGTGGTGCTGGTAAAAAAAAATGAAGGCATGCATGGCTGCACTCTGTAAACTCGCACATGCATCTTTAATTCAAGATGTCAGTGTGACTTTTACATGAGCGCTGTGATGAAAATTACAGTTAAACAAACAATTTCACACGAAAGTAGGCAGTCACCTCCACTATACAGGGCACTGTTTGTATCTGAATAGCAAAAACAAATGGCATGTGCATACTATGATCTGCTTAGTGTAAGTCATTCTGCCAAATACAGCCTAAAATCATTTTATTTCCAACAAGTTGCAGTTAACAAGCAAACACATGATCTGACAGAAATAACTGAGATTCCTCTGTGTGCCATAGCCTTGGTTTCTAACAGTGATGTGTCTGAAATCATATAAATCAAAATGCCAACAATGTCAAGAAGGGAGTTTAAACATGCTCATCAGCTGGCATGCACAAACATGCACACAAACCCAGAAAAAGAAGCAATATTTGACATATTTCCCTCCACCGTGTATCACATAGCTCCCATTTCCTCAGAGGTCAGAGTCGCATAAATGCAGCAAACACAATATGAACCATCCCCGACAAAGACGTCCAGCAGGAAGCAAGTTGGCCTTTATGTGGCTTCCTGTCCCCTTTAGCGTCCAGTGACCACTTAAAAAGAAAATGAAGGCTGACTGTGAGCTCTGAGTGGGCAGCTGGGCAGGAGAGCAGAACCAGATGAGAAATCTAAAGTATGCACAGTCACAACAATAAGTGGAGAGCTCAGCTGACCACAGACATTTAAATGAGACGTAGGCCGGCAGTGTCTGGGAGGCAGAAGGGTCATGGACTTTTTTTTTTTTTGGGGGGGTGGGGGGGGGGGGCAGGAAAAACACCGATTTCCTATGAAGCAGCTGTACATTTTCTAACATAACGATGAAATATTGTGATATTTTTGACTTTACACAAGAGACTCTAAACAAGACAAAACAAAGCATGAGCTCAGCAAGTTACAGCCCCTACAGTATCAGCCTGCAGCATCAATGTGTGTGTTTACGATAAACCTAAACCACAAACTGAAATGCGAGACTGCAAGAGATGCAGAGCCTGCCCACAGACACTGTCGGTGCACAAATGTAGACTACAGCTGTCTATGTGCAAACCATAGAGTGCATGCCTATAAAAAAAATGACATAGTGAACCCTTTCACTGGTTTAAACAACAAAATTGTAAATGTAATATTGCCATCACCATGTATGCGTTTTGGAAAGTGTAAGTGACCATACCACATCTCTGAAATGAAGCTAATGTGGAAGTATCTTAAACTTCTAATGCAAAAAGCCCTTGGTTCCTTAGACTTACATTGGACTTCTCTCTTAAAAAGAGTCAATACATTTTTTCCATGAGTCATTACGGTCTCATTTGTTTAATTTGGAACCTCTAATAAATGATCTGGTACATCTTTAAACTGCTCCTTTGTCTCTGATTGAAAAGAGGCTTCATTTTCTGACATGTCTGGGTTTGATTAACAGGTCCGTATGTGACTGTTTGCTTCAAGCCAGACGTTCTGAGTTTCTGTTCATTAAATAAAACACATTTTGAACAGACAGTTGCACTGCAGTTGTGATTAAAAGGTTACACTAACAAAGCCAAAGCTCACCCATAACCCCATGAACCCACGCCCACACGTTTTGGCCAAATATGATCACCTACAGTTCCAAAAAGCCAACATGGCAACGTCCAAATTGTAAACTACTGGGCTCCGAAATGGCCATGTAGCCAGTGGGTGACATCACTATTCTTCTGTCCAATGATTATATACAGTCAGTGAGAGATGCTCATCAAGATAAGGCTATAGCGAATGATATGAAAACACTGACCACACCGCTAATTAGCAAAGGCTACATTTCAGTAATTTCAGCTATTTACATAATGTTAACACACTGACATCTGACAACAGTAATGTAAACTTCCCATGATGTATGCACACAAATTAGCAAACTGGCACGCTAACAGGCAATACTGACTGATTGCTCATATAAGCTAATGTAGCTAAGTAATGCTACCAGGATAAATTGTAATTAAATATCAGGGAACTGCATGAAACATACGAGTAACAATATCTTTTTTTAGAGAGCCTTCTTAAGTACAACTACAATAGAGCTGTTAGTCAGTAAGAAATTATTTATGTTAAGTAAACTGAAGCTTAAGAAGGGTATGTTAGCAAGCAGTTAATGAAAGACCTGCTAAGCCAACTCTTAGCCCTAAAATGTCACTAACAGAGGAGCATCATTGTACTTATAACAGGGTCCACATGAAGTCAATGAGACCATAATGTCTCCTAGAAAAATATGAACTCAGTACTTCTACAAAGCACAATCATCACAAGCGTTAAACCACATTTCAAGATACGTGTGCATCTGTTTCAAGCTGCTCTTGTTGCCCCTGGTGTAAAAGAGCAGGTCAGTTAGTGAATACCCTCCACAGCAGGATATGAGCTTGTCATTTCACCTCTACCACCTCCTGCTTTATCTGTCCACATCATTCTTAGAACATAATCACATCAGTATGTCTAAACAGGATGTGGTGGAGGAAAGATAGTGACTGTTCTATTAACATATTGAGTTTGCAGTGGTTGTATAGGTCCAGACTAATCTATATCAAACTGTAGCATGACTATGAGAACCGAGTATAAAGTAATGAAAGTATGGGGAACTACAGTGAGATGCAGATCTGAGGAAAAACAGTATTATGAGACAGTCGTTTGGGCTGTACTATGAAGTGACGACACAAACAGTGTGGTGTGACTGTTCAACAAAGAGACCGTGAGATCTTATGATACACTGAAATATTTTGAGACTCAGCAACAAAGCCAGATTTCCTCATTAGCTGCACTTCGGGTTGTACTCTTCCACGTAACATTAGTCATTATTTATGGCTAGTGTGAAAAAGTCAAGCTACAAATAATTAGTTCAGCGCTGTGTATCTCCTAATTAGCCTTGTTATTAGTGTGTGAACCCTCACACCCTTGTGATGAGATCCTTCACGCTGCAGATGTAAAGAAAATGCTGACAGAAAAAGAGTTGCGATAGATGAGTGAAGTGTTGGCCAAGCTTGGTAGATAACAGTTGCTATAAACCACCAATTCTGTGGAAGATATATTTCAAGTTATAAAGGGACTCAGAGTCTGTCGCTGACTTCACAAGCAGCCTGCGGCCTGCATCTACTGAGCAGCTCCTTTTTACAGGAGCTAACAGCACTTAGCAGCTGTTTAGAGAGACATGAGCCCAAACTCCTGTTGGGAATTTGAAAACCCTATCTGAAATGGAGCAACATGTTAAAACCATTTCATTTTTTATTCTTTTAACTTTTAGCACCGAGCTCGCTTAACACTAACAGTACTCGGTATTGTCGAATATTGAAAACACGCTCAGGGGCCTAAAATGTGAGCTATTTTTTGGAATACATAATGAAATAAAAATAAGGAGCAGAAGGAGAAGCAGTGCAGTTATGATGGAGATAAATGAAACCATGAACTACAAACTCTGAGGTGAAGTTCAGCACTTCCACTTCTCTGGACTTCTTTCTCTTCCCCCTGTCTCTACATTCCTCCCCCACAACAGGTTTTAAGCTCTGCCTTGACATGTGACTGCATTAATCTGCCTTCCTCACCCTCTCCCCTCCCTCTCCACAGCTGCAGATTTGTCACAAAGCCCTGTGATTTGGTGCATCAGTCGATGATCTGATACGCTAAGCTGTGGAAAGAGAGAGATGTGGGGAAAAATGTAAAAATGTGTCTCTGCAACTGACATCTTGTGCATTTGTCACAAGTTTTCTATCTGCGAGTAAATACTAACCATCCCCGAGGAGGACAGTTGACTACAGGAGCTGCTGACTCTTTAGACTTTAACTTAGTCAATAGAATCAAATAATACCATTGTATATTTCTGCAAACCATAGTTACTACAGTATGATGTCAGCATTTCTTCAGGTATAAATATGTTTCATATCAATATTTATACTTGTGTCTATATCACCATTACAGTACTCCAACCGCTGATGGCACTCTAAAACCATCTCTCAAGGAAATGATGTTTACATTACAGGTCGATCAATAGTGGATTTTAAAAGCCAATTTCATGGTAATAGTTCACGAGCGGAAGAAAAAGGAATCAAAGCAGGAAAAACTGACGGTGCTTGACTTTATTAGACACCAGAATAGATTAGATAATCTATTTAAAAGACAAAAATCCATATGGGACATTTGTTTGTTTGTTGACCTGCTGTTTTCTGTCAAAGTCTGTATTTCCAGTGGTTTAGACTGATATTGATGAAGAGCCACTATCTAAACCAAGTTCTGCCAACAGAAAAGTTTGTTTAATGACCTATCAATGCAATTTAAATGATCAAATCTAACACCTGTTCACAGTATACATTGATTTTAACAGTTCAGTTTTATTCACTGGGGCCCACAAAGATATGATAAAACATCATCCACAAAGTCTTTTATTATATTTATTCCAAAATCAAATGGGCCCAAATTAAACTCCAGTGGATCTGTATTTTGTACATCTACCATCTATCCAAACCACCTCCTGCTTTGAGGGAATAAGTCTAATAAGTAGACAATATTAAATATGCGTATTTGCAAAAACATAGGCTACAATGGCAATATTTCTGACTTGTGACTAGGCTTTTGATGAATACAACTATTCTTTCCACAGTGTTTTAAATGTAAATGTATGAATAAATATTACTACGAAAGCAGACGAGGAACCTGAGGAGACTACTGTACTAAAATATACTTAAAAAACGGAAGCTGTAAAATAACTGTGCTTATAATAACAGAAGTTCAAGTTCATGTTTACATCCCCCCACTCATCCTGAACAAAGGGCAGAAGCACCGGGGAAAGTGGGTCAACCTTTCACACCAAAGAGGTGGCAGATGCTCCCAACTCGCAGTACAAACAAAGATGTACAGTATAGCCCTGCACGCATCCGATGTAAAAATACATAGCTCTCCTGGGTTCTCCGGAGATTGCAGTGATTACAGAAAAAAGCGCACAGAGATACACACACAGGCAAAACAAATACAATGTAACCAGCACAAACACATCTCCAACCCCCACTGACAGCTGACTGTAATGCTGTCTCTGCTCATTTTTACCTCTATTTATCCATTCCTCTCCCGAGTCTCGCTCTTATACCCACACATACATACACGAATAGACAAAACCACAGATTCCTGGCAACTCTTTCATCTATGCCACTGCAGTAGTGGAGCGATTTGCCATCACCACGGAGACAGAAGGCCTCACCATAACAACCGCTGAATGGAAACCACGGCGAGCCCCCCCTTCTCTGGCATTAGCGTCGTGTTTTCTCTTCCAGCACCTCAAGTATGGATGATGATGCATGGAGATGTGAGGGTTTTTAAAAGGGTATAAAAAGGTGTGCACACCCCTGAGTGGGAGCTGCAGTGCTACCCATGCCCACATGATCACCAACAACAAAAACAACAACATAAGCAATCGTTTAGGGTAAAAAAAAAAAAAAAGAAGGGAGTCTGTACCTGAATCTTCATCTTCCAGCAGGAATTCATGACTGGATCCTGAAGCCACCCCCCTCCCCACCTCTGTCACACACAAACACACACAATCACACACACATACACTCTCACACCCCCGCACGCAGACAATGGTTCCTCAGGGAGGTTACATGCCCCCTTTGTAAATCTCCGAGGTGAACAGAGACGAATAGGGAGAGAGAGAAAAACAGGAGAGACGGAAGAGAGCAAAAAGCCTTGGCAAATACGGAAGTGGAGCCGCAGCAACAATGTCAGCCGTCGCCGTGGTGACTGCAGCTACGGCACAGACACAAAGACAGACAGGGAAAGATAGAGATGGCAGAGGGAGGGAGAACAAGCAGCTGCCCTACATTTTCTTCACACACACACACATGCACACACACAGATATAAACACAGCGGCTGTGCTACTGCTACTGCTGCTGCTGCTGCTGCTGCTGCTGCTTGTCCAGGCTTGCTCTTCCCTCTCAGCTGCAAAATCACACACAAATACACACACACAGTCAATTGGGTGTTGTAATCCCATTGGCCGAGCCGGCACTTCCTCCAGCTGATCTTGACGAGAAGTGGGGGGAGGGTCAAATTGCTGCTGAATCATTCATGAGAGGGAGGTGTTGTCCTTTAAATAGACTCTATGGGCTTAACCTGAGCACGCCTCCCCCTAACTCTCCTTAAGCCTGTCCCACAAACACCGCTTTACACACAAATGCATCAGTCTGGCATTCAGGCTCCTAAAAGCAACCATCGCCATCAGCCAATCAGAGATACTGTTACTCCCAGCTTCCACAATCCTCAGCAGGCACTGAGGGATGTGGAGTGGACCAGAGACGACATAGGGCAATTTATTACACACTTCCTCACAGCTGTATTCAAGGGCAAAGCCAGAGCACCATCACTCATCACTGTGCACTACTACAGGCTGATGAAACCGTTTTCAGAAAACCAGATTCATCACTGTTCATTTCATCTGAATGGCACCTCATGGACAGCAGCAACTACAGATGAAATCATTCATTAATTAAAAAAAAAAAGTGAAGGAAAGTAAATTCTTTGCTTTAATACTAATATACAAACTAATTTTGCTCTTAAATCCACATTTTTCTTAGTCCTTAACATGTATATACTGAATTACTACCTGTGTTTTATGCTATGCAACCTGTTCACCCAACTTTAAGCCATTTAAAGGTGCATTGTGTGGGATTTAGTGGCATCCAGTGGTGAAGTTGCAGATTACAACAGATAAAAACAAACTCAAAAATACATGCCCAAGGAACCTTGTTATAGCCAGTGTTTGGTTTGTCTGTTCTTGGCTCCTTTAAAAACATGGTGGTTCAACGTAGTGGGGTCCACAGAGGATGACCCCCTCCCTCTGTGGACATAAACAATTCAGGGGGAAATAAGAGTGATCCACTCCACAGGTTATTATCTACTGATGAAACCACTATCTTCCATTTTTTTCATATAGATCCCCTGAAATGCTACACTGCACCTTTGGAAATAGGCTTATTTTAAATGATGTAATCAGCATATAGTATAGATTAACCCACAAGCTATTTGTACATAATTTATCAAAGGCAATCTGTTCCTTTTTATTTGGTTTTAACAACCCTGTTCCCAAAACTAACAGTGTACAGGGCTGTAACTAAGATTATTATAGTAACAATCGTGTGTTAAAATGGCAGAAAACTGGGGGGAAATAACACTTATACGTTACTTTTAGCCAATATATGTTCCCTTTACCAACAGTGATGTGTTCAAGACCTTTAATAATGCATAAAACTTGATTATCAGATATGAGATTAAAAAAATGCCACCTTTGAGAACCTGGGAAGGGTGAATTTGATTGAAATACATTGTTTTACTGAAAATGATGAACTGATAATCAAAATAAATTATGTTGATTATTATTTCTGACAATGGACAATTAATCACTGTATCTCTGATGTTGGTCCCTGCCCCCCATAAATGAGATAAACACACAGTCATCAAACATATTGCACTAATTGCAGCTCATTAAATCCCACTAAACACGTTCACAACAACTCAACACCCACTGGCTTTTACCAGCAGGTCACAAAAACGTTGGTGTGCAAAGAAATCCTAGAAGACTCAGCTATGCAGAGTTTTAGGTACAGGTTCATTGATTGTGGGTATTAACGTACTTTGAACAGGGGAAGAGTTGGCCCAAGGCAGTGGAGTAGTAGTGCTGCTCTCTGTCTCCACACTGAGGAAGGATCAGGGCCTATGTATTGGCATTTCACTAGCCTTGAGTAACACTGCTTAAAGAGATTTGAACTCTAAATACAGTCTTGCTGCAGCCGCTCTGGGCTTTCTCATGGACTTTGGCCAGTTAGCTCAGCAAAAAAGGCTTACAATTACAGCGCAACAAAAACAACAGCCATATTGTATCTCAGCATTTAACACTAAGGAAAATCCCTCAGTGAGTATTTGATCAGGTTCGTTTTCTTTCTCGTACTTTAAATGGAAATTTCTTTTGCACGCAGCGAGTCCGTGTATAAACCAGAGCAGCGTCCAGTAGTTAAGTGTATGATGTTGGATCCAGGCAACAGTTTAAGTAATGAGGCAACAGCAGGCAACAACAGGGTGCATGAGCTGCTTTTTTCACTGTGTAAAAGGTTTGGATGAGTGGATCCGGCCTCCATTCAGAAATCTGTGAAGGTAAAGGCGATGCTTCCTCAACAAAACATCTTCAGTTGTGTTATTTCAGCAAATCATATGACTGCATGTTTTAAGCTCCTAAGACCCAGCTATGTTTGTGGGCAAGAGTTTCACAGCTTTATACAAAAAAAAACCCCAAAACTGTCCACCGCAATGGACATTCCAGAAAACTAAAGAAAACTGCATCTGAAAAAAACTGTTGCATCATGATGTTTCCAATATAGGCAATTATTTAATTTACTTTCCTGATGTTTCCTGGGTCTCAGGAGGTTAAGAAAGATGGACAACACTGTAGTCAACAAGCAGGACTGAAAAGCCAAGCTGAGATGTGAGAGAAATCAAATTAGCAAAAATCATCATTGTCCATAGCATGCTGCGAGATTCATCACATCTGTCACCGAAGTCC
This sequence comes from Sphaeramia orbicularis, assembly GCF_902148855.1. Classification (NCBI taxonomy): domain Eukaryota; kingdom Metazoa; phylum Chordata; class Actinopteri; order Kurtiformes; family Apogonidae; genus Sphaeramia; species Sphaeramia orbicularis. The sequence goes on along the minus strand of NC_043971.1, from coordinate 36,495,703 downwards.
TTCTAAAAATGCTGTTAATTCAGATTTAGTATTTTTGGAGAGTGTTAATGAATGCCGTTTCCCACAACCTGACACGATCATACAGTACATGAACTGCCATCAGCTTGACAGACTAAAGCCGGTGGAGTGGCAGAAGAGATATAACTCACACAGCAGAGATTTAATCACTCAAAAAGTCACAAAGAAACTCTGTAAAAGCTGTACAAAGCTATGTCAGTGTACGATAGCGATAACTGAAAATCACATGAGATGTTTTTGGCTGCCTAAAAATATGTTGAGTCTATTTCTGCTGGAAATCAGACAGGAACAACGAGTGGGATGGTATTAATTTGCACAATGACTGTCTCTCTATACACTCTTGTTTCTGGTCACTTATCAACCAAGCTGCTAATCTTGCAGTGCAGACAGAAAGCACCACTATAGGGCTTCTTTAATGTAAAGATAAAAAATAAATAAATAAATATGTGGATTACACAGTAAACAACAGCTGCTGTACTGATTATGGCCTCTGTCAGTAAACATTCATCATTGCTAATGCATGTACAATAGTCTCATTACCAGAAGCATTCAGCCTAAGTGAGCTAATACTAAGGCAGCGGGAGCGCATGATATATATAAATATACACATGAGAGCCCCGAGAGGTGAAGAGATGCAATCAAGAGCTGAATATTGGGCGAAATGTTAAAAAAAAAAAAAAAAAAAATGATGGAAAAAAGGAGGGGACAGAGGGAGACAGAAAGAGGAAAGCAAGAAATCTGACAGTTTGATTTTTACTGAGGGAGAAACTTGTCAGATATCCCACTGGGCGTGAAATTGAGCTGTAATAGTCTTTTCAGTTCATATTCAAATACAGTCATGCATACTGATAACTACAACATAACAGCATGTCTGACTGCTGCACGTTTCAATCAAATCTACCTCATATTAAGAGAATGAGACAACGGCAGAGAGGGGAATGAAGAAGGCGAGAGATGGGCTGTGAAAAATCAAACACAAACTCCGAAAGACTTCCTTATTTTACATTTACTGCATGTTGAATAAGTGCACGAGCCTCTATCTGCTGTAACTACATGCATTTCTTTGATCTGGAGCTTTGCCTTTCATTTACATATCTTTATGTAATGCAGCTGAAGAAGGGTTCAGGGGCTCTTGGGATATGATCTCCAGACCAAAATACAAAAACATGAAGTGGGACATCAATGCGGCACCTCGACCACTGCACAATACCATCATTCCTCCATCCGAAAATAACAACTGACTGATGCAGCAGCTCTATTGATTTGTGCCACTCCCCACAAACCACTGTCCTTTCCCCTCTATCTCACCATCTTTTCAATTTTGACACCCGATGGAGCACATCTATCTAAACCTGTGAAAGCCCATGGAGATTTGTGGAAACAGCCTCTTGCTGCAGGCAAACATGGCCATCAGCAGGGTGGTGGGGAGCAGACGGGTGGAGGGGGAACAAACTTTACAGTGACCTCTTTCTGGGAGTATTTCTGTCCAGGTTGCACGGCTGGAGTCAGGAGTTTGAAGTGAGCCACGACATATGAGTTTCCTGATTAAAGGAGCAACATTTCTACATTATAAACGAATTAATAAGGCTATATGAATGTTAAAAAGAGCCTCATATACTCTACACTTAAATTACACTGCAATTTTTTGTAAATTATCAGCTTCAGGGACAAAATGTGTTAAATTGTACAAACTCTGATGAGATGAAATGGAAAAGAAATGACCAAAGTACTGGTCAGTTAATGTTTTCATGGCGTTACTACATATACAGTATATAGGGGTTAATGCACATTAATCTAATGCATGTATTAATCTCACACTGGATGGAATATAAAAAAACTGAATGTGCTATAACCAGCTAACTACGTCCCAATACTTTTAATTCTAATTCAAATGCGCAATAACTTGTTACCTCTCAGTACTCTTATTATTATTATTATTATGTCTTTTTATAATAGTCTATTTTACAAATGTGTACTTATGCTTGTTTGTGCAATAACTGTTTTTTACATGTTTTATAGCTGTGTTTATGTTTTGTATCTGTCTTTTTTGTCATATCACTACCTTTTTTTTCTAACTCCTTATTCTGACTCAGGGAAATGCACAAAAATTCCAATGTACCCATACTGCCATGTATCTGTGCAAATGACAAATAAAGTATATTCTATTCTATTCTATTCTAAAAAGTGAATGTCTTCTAATGTACACACAGTGTTTCCTTTTGACTGATACTCATTCTCTGATAACTGAATCTTTATTATTGTCAGTAGTAGTTTGTCACACACATAAACATGCACCACACACCGAAATTTGTCTTCTGCTTTTAACTCATTACTAGATTGTCATGCATCATACACAGTGCATGCTAGGAGCAAGTAGGTTCACCATGTCAGGCGTCCGGGGAGGAAATGGGGGGGGTTAAGTGCCTTGCATATCAGGGCACATCAGCCAACAACTCTCCACCAGTCAAGGGAATCAAACCAGCAATCCTTCAGTCACAAGCAGACTCTCTTGGCCACGGCTGCCCCCTCTCTCATTAATTCACAAAATTCCACATTTTAACTAAATACTATATCTTGAAAACTATGAAAAACTAGTCCTTTTTACTTACATTTCCTTTAATAGTGGCACAAAGTTGGTGAAGCTTCTTTACTTTTATTCTAGGGACATTTTGCTTGTAGACCAGTGAGACATTATAAAATCATATTGTCAATTTGTGAACAGTTAAGATGCTTGAAATGCTTATAAGTGTCGGTGTCTATGGGTTTATCACAGTTTATAATGCATTTTTTTTTAGCAGAAAAAGACAACAGCAAACAGCATAGGTGACTGTTATTAACTGCATATGTAGCATTAGTTGCGTAATAAAATATGTACTGATCTTAAAGGAAAACAAAAACATTCAGTAATGTAAGTAAAGGTTTAATAATAACATTATAGTTAGATTAGTTCAACTCAATAAATGTGTTTGCAATAGTCTTTAAAGACAAGTACAAAACCTAAGCCTTCAATGTTTTTAAGCAATTTATAAACTGTCACTTTTCGGATATGTTCTTATAAATGTCTGATTGTGAAATAAATCACTTAAGACTCATAGTTGTTACATCCATGTGTGTTTTTAGTAATTAAAAACACCATATTACCCAATAACTGATGTTTACAGCAAGCACCTTATTAAAAGTGTTACTGACTAAAGCTGTTGACACTGTCATTACATACTGTGAAAAAATAAAGTAATGAATAATTCAGATTTACTGTTTAGTCTCATTTCCCACCTGATTGACTTGTTTAGATTTCTGTCCAACAAACAACCCAAAAGTGAAGTTTATGAAGATGTGAAAACAGAAAAAGAGCATATCACCAGAGAGTGGTGAAGAAAAATAAACTACTGATTAATTAAAAACAACAAGCTGCAGCCCACACAGGTGCTGGAAGATTGTGTGTTTATGCCTGATTAGATCTCTGAGCACAGAAATCTGTCCAATCCAAACCTGAGCAGAGGTCTAATTAGCAAAAGGTGCTCAGGGTCAGTTGACTCATTGATAAATTGACTTATCTTTCCAGCTAGGACCTTAAGGGCCAACCTTAATGCCCTCCTCTAAGAACTGTCAAGACAAGAGCTGCAGATTATACATGGACACTATTTTTTCGCAGTTGCCCCACAAAGGTTGTTTTCTATTAAAAGAACGTTCACTGCTAAGGTCCTAGGGCTGGTCAAACACACACATTCTGTAGAAACCCTCCAGACGAAGCATCAACATCTGAGACATCTAAACCCCCACAGACACTGCACCGTGTTCAGACATCTTCTGTCACCGATTCTGACCAAATTCATACAGGGTTTCCACTCTTTCCCTGATATTATTTTCCAGGACATTTTCAGCCGCTACAGAAACAAGTTATCACATCATACACTAATCCATTCCCCTGTCCCCCTCATTCTTTGGAAGTTCTTTTCTGCATTTACCCAGATTGTTTCTATGTTTATTACTCGGACGTTTGATGTGCAGTCTATGTTTATAATTTATCTATGGAAAATAATTATGACAAATGCATCATAGAATAAAGCAAACACACCCACAGATTACAGCATAGCACTTCATTAGCCTGACAAACTAGAGGTACAATGTGCAACATGGGCAATTCCCAACTCAACTTTCTCTCCTGCACTTCCTCTAAAGCAATTTTTCATAAATCACTGAAAAACAATTTCCTTTGTTTCATCTCAGTTTAGGCACACAAGGTCACAAGGCAAGGGGAGGATAAATAATTTCCCTGGATAACTTAACCGTTTCCTGGACATTTGACCTTTTTTCTCATTTTCCATAAATTTTCCATGACTAGAAAATTGGTAAATCATTTTCCAGGTTTTCCAGGATGCGTGGGAACCCTGTCATTGAATCAGCACATCTGGTGCCATCAAGAGACTATGGGATGCAAATGCACTGTTTATCTATGACCACATCTACTTCAAGACTGATTAAAAGTGCATCATTTCATCCTCCACATGTGTATGCATGGATGGATGTGGATGAAACGTGTGGATGTATACATGCATGTATGGGTGATGGATTGGATGGATGCATGACAGATGTATGGATGAATGTATGGATGGACAGACGGATGGATGGACTTCATCACATTCTAACCAACCTAAGGGGTAGCTGCAAGGGGACTTGCCTCATTATGATGCAGGAATGAATGATACAGAAGATCCTTCATCCCCACTGCTATCATACTGTACAACAGCCCATCAGTCTGTCAGAATGATGACTAATGTTATGTGTATTGAGCTTTCTTTTATTTCCCCTGGGGATAAATAAAGCTGGTCTGTATCTGTGTCTCTATGGATGCATACAGTAATGCCGACAGTAATGTATGGATGATGCACAGATCAAAGTATAAATGTATGGATGAGGAAATGTTGAAATGTGTACATGCAAGAAGGGGGGATGTTTGCATGTACTGCATGTACAGAGAGTCAAACCACTCTGAGTCTGTATCTTTATTTTAATATACAACTACACGTTTCAAAATTTAAGGTGGAGAAAAAATACAATGATAACTTGGCCAGAAAAGCCGATTTGATAAATGCAGGGGAAATTGACTAATTCAGATTCACAATGAAGCAAAACCTGATTTAAGAAAACTCTAAACCCAGTATTAGAAACACAGATCTCGTCGGACTAGCTTGGTGTAGTACATGTATGTGGGTTTGACTCCTGTCTGTTCAGTAACACAGTGTGCCTCTGGCCAAATGTAATCTGCCAACGTCAGAAATAATGCATCTTCTTTTCATGGCCATTTAGTATTTTTCCCGGATGCAGAATTGAATACAAATCATTAATGAATGATTCAGCGGTATAATGGAACACACTGTACTGACAAATATGGCGATAGTCAGGGTCACAGTGTTTTCAGCACAGCAGCTGGAATTGTAATAACTCACTGCAGAAACCACACATATCTGTGCAGTAAAATCTGTTAATGAAAGGTAAAAATGACAGTCACCTATTTATCTAATGAATTGGTTCTTTTACACATCACGCTTCCTCATAACAATGAAAAATTAACTCACGAATGGAGATAAAACTGAATTAATTATGCATCGACTTATTTCTGTTCATGAAAGTGTCTGGGCTTTTAGTCTGCAAATTAAAACTTCAAGTAAAAATCTGTGCACGAATCAATTTTTTACATGCAAAAATGTTGGATTTGAGGAATGGACTTGATGAGAGTCCCCAGTTTTTCTTTTTTCTTCTGTCAAAGATCTGCATGTACTATTTTACTTTTAGAATAAATCATTATAAACTGAATTTTAAAAACCTGCTGTTATCACAGCATGTTTCTCTCTGAGTCTAGTTCACAGATTTAACTACCACGTTTTGATTTGTACATTACTGGGTACCACTTTATCAAATACCTAAACAGCTTCTAGCAATTTAAATCATCTACTGATTTAAAATGTGTAATAATTGTTGAGCCACTAATTCTGTCAATACATAATAGTTCATTCAGGCAAAATGCAGTTTTTCAGCTTTTCATGGTCATCAGATATGACTGATTTGGACGTTCAGAGGCTCCGTAGTGAACGTAGAAACACTGTCATTTTCTACAACAGTGAACCTGTTTACATGTACAACAATACTCCAATCATTATCCTATTTCCTGAGTTATCAGATTATTCAAGTGATCATGTAAACAAAATAATCTGATATGCTTTGTCAGATAATGGCAGTAATCTGATTAAGAGAAATCAGATTAACACGCGTGGATTTGTCTCCAGTACTCTGATGTGTTCCTGCATGTATACAGGTTAATCGGATTTATTTTGTTTTTTTACATCTGCGCATGCTTAAACACAATTAAAATCGAGAGAATGGAAGTTATGTAGTCAAACATGAGCGCAAGACAACAGAAAGTTTAAGTCTACCATCACTACATACTTATGTACTTCGAAAAAAAAAATCTGATAATGGACAGGAGTATCTAATCAGGGTTTTTTGATTATTGCATTTCTTAAGTGCATGAAAATGCATTAGATCTGATTAATAGAATTAAACAATTACTCCTAGTTATCAGACTTTTATGGTCATGGAAACAGGCTCACTGAATCACCAATAAAACCCATGTGGTTTGACTAATAACAGTGGTTATAAATTATTCTTTTTATGCTCAGTTAATGAGACATTTTGTTTAAAAAGTCACTTTTTTATTAGTTTTCTCAGCTTTGATATAATAACATTTAGATTTCCTCAGAGCTTTTAGGAACATCTACATGATCAGTTAATTTACATAAATGAATAAACCCATCACTGAAAAATGCAAAACGCAGAGGGAAATGTTATAATAAAAACTGATGAATCAAAAATTTAATTCTTTTAGGCCACCACAAAAATACTTCAAGGTCTTTAAGGGTTAAATAACATTACCATTAGGAAGGATTTCTACATGTTTTATAATTAGGCTGTTATGTTATAAACACCTGAGTTATTAATAAGCCATTCTGAAGTTATCAGTCTTTACACAGATTCACCATTTGGCAAAATTATCCTATTGCCCCACTTTAAATAACAATGGTTCTACTCACATAGGGTAAATCTGTGCCATAACAACATTCATTATTGCAATGACAATACGACTCGGAGCTCATATTACTCCAAACCCCAAACTGACAGCAGTTAGTCTGAGTTTAGCTGACGGCTGTCCTCTATCTGATTAAACATGTGTCCCACGTATCCACAGCTCCACTTCACTGGTCAAATGTTTGCAGACTAAGTGTGAATGAATGATGCATCTGAATAAAAACTATGCCTTATTCATCACAGCTCTCTTGTTTACAATGTGTTGTATGTGAAATTTTCACAGCTCTAATGACTACATACATTCATAGGTTAAAAAAAAAAAAAAAAGGCACGAGCGCTGAAGCTTGGAGAAAATGACTAGATTTGAGGCTAAAATCTAGGAATAAATGTGGCGTTGATGTAAAATAAAAAGACCATTATACTAAAAAGCATGTTATAACATTTTTCTCCTTTTGTATTCTGTTTTGTTGGTGATGTAAACCAGGGGTGTCAAACATATGGCCCGTAGGCAAAAACCAGCCCGCGAAATGTTCCAATCCGGCCCATGGGATGAATCAGCAAAGTGCAAAAAATTAACAGTCAAGGGGGTCAAACTCATTTTAGTTCCAAAGTCTAAAATTTTAATAATATAATATAATGTCTGTTACTAAATGTTTTGTGCATTTGTGCACTGCAAGTTGTACATTGTAATGCACATGTGTAAATACGTTGAGGCATAATATTGTTAAAAATTGCACTTATTTTCCAAGTTTGTCAGGTTATTCACATTTTTTGTGAAAGGATAGTTTGTGCATGAAAACATTTCCAGAATTCAATGTTACTTTTTTGCATTAAAACATAGAGAAAAGGTTGGAGTTGTCATTATTTATCAGTCATTAGACTATTATTATACTAGTCCATCCCACTTGAGATCAAATTGAGCTGTACGTGGCCCCTGAACTAAAATGAGTTTGACACCCCTGATGTACACTACTGGTGTAACACACCAAAACTACAATAACAGATTATTTACTGTTGACAGGTGCCAGAGGTTCAAAATACACAAGTCTATATGACAAGAGAAGTCTAAATTATCCAATCGTACCATCTGAAAATTAGACTGATTTCTGGTTTCTTTCCTCCTTTGTGTTGATAGCCTGAATATATTTGAGGAAACCATCTTGTATTTACCATCATTTTCAGTTCAGTTCAGTTTATTTCGAATATGCAACAAACAAAACAAACTTTAGTCCTTAGAAATAAAACACATTGCAAGAAAACATATACATGAAATCAAAATATGACTTCATTCGCATATTTGAAAATGAAGTCATATTTTTGATAAATAGCGAAAGTAATTGACAGAATAATCAACTGTGAACATAAGTGTTAGTTACAGCTTTACCGTTTCTTATTTCCCTTGATATTGCACATATAGATTTAATAAAGAAAAGTCCTTCTGGATTATGTTTTAGAGTTCACGTAGAAAGAAAAATTGTCTACAAAAGTGAAAGAAAAACCAGATCTAATTTTTTGGCCTTATCCGTGAATCCAGATGCACTGCATTAACATGTGGTCGCCAGCAGCGTTACAGGCCTCTCTTCACTCCTACCAGCATCTGTGTTTATCAGCATATGAAGGAAGTCAGAAAAGCTGCAGCAGCATTTAGTGTGTGGACTTTAACGTCAACTCTATCACTTTTCACATCAGCACCTGAGGCTTCAGATAACCTTCCAAATGAGATAAGTATTTCACAAGTGCATTGGAGTCTATAAGAAGTGCATTATGACTGCAGAAGATGGCTAAGGGATGTGAATCCCTGCATAACACTTAAACGTGGATCAATGAATCCTAAATACTCCGAGTTCAGCAGAGTGCTGCCAAGTATGACAAAAATCTCACTCGCTTAATTAAACCTCCATGGTATTATAAGTGCATTGGATGAGGAAGAGTTACAGTCCATTTCCGATGCTGGTGCCGAGCTGCGATGGCGGAGCTCGTTGTGTTATTTAACTCTCAACCCCACGTCTGTGCTGTTCCATAGTTGATCTGTCCACAAGCGAAAGAACGAAAACCCTCTAAGAAAAAAAACAATGCTTAACACCTGTACAGACGTTTAAAAAAAAAAAAAAAAAAAAAAAAAAAAAATATATATATATATATATATATATATATATATATATATATATATATAACAACCCCAATGGTGCCCATTTCCTCTCACTGATTCAGAGTAATTACAGTGGCTGGACCTATTTGCTGAAGTAAAATCAATGGTCTGATTTAGTTCACTTTCAGTCCCGTCTCCTTTAACATCAGCAGACGGACCAATCGAATCAGGACGAGATATGATGGCTGTCTCAATAAGTACAAGCCCTTTATATTACAACAATATACTAGAGAAAATACCTCACTTTAGAACCTTATGTTACACTTAAAGGTGGGGGTGCGAGATGTTTTCCTGGAGCAATTTTTACTGTATTACTTAAAATCCCCTTCACATCCCAATTACAACCAATTAATTAAATGCTCTAACACAAAAATAAAAAAAAAAAATTAGCCACCTGCAGAATGGACAGGACTGAAAAAACGCCATCCAATCATTTTAAGTGGCCCATCGAAATGACTGAATGGTGATTTGTCTATCAAACTCAACTGCCATTTGTTTAACCCCCCCCCCCAGTTACATTAGGATGGAAAGTTCACCAGCAAACAGTTTTGTCACTAACCATAATCACTAGGAAATGTAACGTTAGCAAGATAGGTATGAACTGGGGCTGTTCTGTAAGAGCGGGGGTGTTGGAGGAGACTGAATGAGGTATGCATGGATCAGGGCCGGAGCTGGGTGAATTGTTGCTATGCAGCGCTCGTGAACCCTTGAGAACAAGCTTTGTGCGTGAAAGTACTCTGGAGGCGTGGCTTCGGGGGATGTCTGAAGAAAGGGGTTTGGACTTTTGAGTATTTTCAAAATGTAGCTTGCTTGAACTGTTTTTCTAAGATCTCATACCCCACCTTTAATGTCCAGTAAAAATATAAAAAGCTAAAGTCTTACTTTGCACCTTGGCTATTTTGGATGAGACATTACATTTACAGTAATGTATTGTTTTCACTGACACAGAAACATTTCATATTTATTATGATGATGACAATTCTAACAGTGCAGTATACTGTTATTAAATTTAGATTTTTTTTGTAACAGTATTTTCAATATTTAATCTGCTTATTTCGGATATAAAAAAACTGTAGTCAAACATTTAATTGCTGAAACGAACAAGTAAAGAACACAAGACATTAATAATAATAATAATAATAATATCAGAGTACTAAGAGATGTAATCCCAAAATACACAAATGCAATAAATAGTATGCATATATAGGCTACTGAATAGTTTTATGTAATATATATATGAAGTGAAAATACGCAGGTTACAAGATAATTATAAGAAAAGCAGGGATTTTTCCATTTTATTTCCCAGCTATTGGATAGATTATACACTTACACCTTTATATTGTCATATTGTTCATCTGTGACGGTTCTGCACAATTACCCATACATTGCACATTTATATAAATCATTTTTTCTCTCAGTAATAGTAGTTTATATGTTATGCTCATCCTTGTTAAATTACTCTATTTCTATTTTTATACATCTTAATTTCTCTTGGCATTCAGTGTGGATGGCCAAATAAGATTTTCATTGTACAGGGAAACTTCTTCCTTTACTGCACACATGAAAATAAAACGCTTCGAATCTCTTGAACATTTTCCAGATATAACAAATTATCACAGGTGAAGAGGAATTGAGGAAAGTTTTGTATTTTACCTGAAAAATTATTAACAATGCATTGATCTTTTAAAAAAGCACTGGTGTACATTTTAATCCTGAATCACTGCAGCTTTAGTGAAACTGATCATGTAAATGTTGTAAAAAGTGAGATATTCCCCTGAGAAATGTGGTGGACTAAGTTGAAGAAAATATCAAATCAGAGTACTGTACTCCAGTAAATTCAGTCACAACCCACCACCGTCAATGCGACCGATGTAAACGTCTGGCTTTGTTTATTATTTTTGTTTTCGTCTTGGTAAATAAACATCACAGAGCTACGTGAAGGTGATTAATACCCGTTATCCTTCTACTGTCGTCTGTGTGAACCTCCATCATCAGTGTGCATCGCTGCAGGAATGACCTGGGTGTACTAAAAGACAAATAAACACTGCATCCCCCTCCATCCAAGCTGCCTGGCTCCATTCTGGCCCCTGTCCACTGGTTATGACATCATCAATCATCACCTGCTGCTAACCAGATGGCGCCCCATTACTGACCCTCGACAAGTGGAGAAGTCTGTACTGCAAATTCAATGATTAGGCTATTTTAAAACCCCACACACACACACATACAGGACATACAATGACCTCTTCACACACGCTTTGTCTTTTTCCTCCTTTAAACATCTGATCAGGTTTTTTGGGTTGGAAGCTACATCTTTGCAGGATTGTGAGTCCTCGGCAGGGGGCTCCTGGAAGACAAACAGGCCTGGAGATAAAAAAAGCCACCTCTCCTGCATCTAAACCTTCCATCTCCAGCTACGGAGCCAAACAGGTCAAAGTAACCTCAGTGAAAATGCACCAACATTATTATTCTTTGCAGTTTTCAGCCAGGGATTCATGCCAAGTAAAGGTCCTGCTTAGAAAACTGTACTTAAGCAAAATACAACTCACTGCAAAGTCACATTATCATATAAATTACAGGTCGACCAATGGTAGAACATTGAAAGTTGATGTAACAACAATAGTTTGGAGCAGGAGAAAGCCACTAAATGGTTAATTGGCCGATAACAACCCACCCATCACCGCATTATACGTGTCACTTAATGAGAAATCATGCAACAGTCAGACTGAACATCTAACTCCAAGTGTTAAATAAAAAATAAATACAACAGTCATTGAATATCAAACTCAGAGTCAGCTGAATTAAACATCAAAATAACCATTAAAAAAGAACAAATCAATGTGGAAGTCTAATGCTAGAAATTAGCCACTAAATCAAAGACTAGTTTGTCTACTGCTAAAATAAATACAGTGTTTATTAGGCTGATGTACAGTTTTAATTCTAAGACAACAGACTCTGCAGAATACAACGTAAACCAACTATTATTATCACTGCCAATTCATTTACTGATTATTTTCCTCCATTACTTGATTATTTGTTTGGTTATATAATTTTACAACAGGGTAGAAGTGTTCATCAGTACTTCTAAATTGTGTTTTTATCTCTACAACGCAGATAAATTAACTTTACTATGAGAGAAGAAACCAGACAATATTCATATTTAAGAAGCTGTGACCAAACCATTCTACTTTACTTAAATATGACTCAGACTGATTAATTTTATAGTTCACAAAAAATTGATTAATTGAATAATCTTTGCAACTCTCCATCATTTTGTAAGACTATCATATTTTATTTGCACATCTGAAAATCATCTTTTTATCATTTTATTTGCTGTTTACATGTTATTGATACTTATTTTTACAATATCAGAACATTTCAGTTGCATTTAGTTCAATAAACCATCATTATGGTTAAAACAAGCATCGATTCATCACAAACAAAATAGTGCATTGAGAAAATTTTTGATTTTTATAAAATATATGATTATGTTTTGGATGGTTGAAGGTCTGCAGGCCTATTGAAAATGACATAAGCTGTCAAATAAATGGAAAGTAGTAAATAGTACTATTTTACCTGAGATGCAGACATACACAGTGTACAGTTCACACCTGGAGATAATAAAGTAAAGTAGTTTGACAGCACTGTACTGTGACATTGACATTGTTGTGATGCTGAAGTGTTGGAACATGAACCCCTTTAACTTCTACCTGCTCTTATGATGCTTCTGAAAAGAACCATCATGCATCTCTTCTCAAGAACCTAAAAGCAAACCACTCACAGTGGAAGTATAAATAATTCCTCTTTGTCCTATTATCAGGAGAGCAGCACCTTTAGAAATGTGGTTGTTTTGCCAGCAAACAGAAGACTACGGTAAACAAAAACTCTTCTGACGGTTTCAATTCTTTCCAACTCGTCGTCTTTGTACTGTAGCATTAGACACTTTGATGTTGTGTTCACCAGAAGGATATACAACTATACTCCCTCCTCCTCTTTCACTACATACCTGAGGCAAGTAACCTTGGATTTACACCTTCAAATCCTTTGCTGCCACATGCAAGTAAGGATGAAGGATAAAACAATGCATCTACATAACGACCCTCCGCCCTCACACTCTAATTGTCATTTGAGGTCCTGTCTCATTTGGCTTCCAGATAAATACGGTCCAGAACGGCAGTAGCAGCAGCAATTTGCATTTAAAGGTAGTTCGTCCAGCATGCCTCATGACTGCAATTTACTGAAAGGTACATTTGCATTTTGAAAGGCAGAAAATGTGCAAACCTGACAGTTAATGTTATTAAAAGAAAGAGTCATTCTGGGAGGAAAGTATTTTGGATTTAATACACTGCAAGCTGGATTTTTATTTTTATTTTTTTTTAATTTCTATTGCAAAAAAAACCAACAAAACAAAAAAACATACAACCATTCTGGACATGCAGAATATTAACCAAATGTGAAATGATAATAAGCATCAAAAGGTACTAGAGCTCTAGGTTCAAGTCCAGCTGAGGTAATGGTGCTGCCCACTGCTGATGTCATCCAATGAAAAAGCCTCATCTCAACTTTAGCTCAAAGAAAACCTTGGGTCCGAACAGTGGTAGAAGTGGTGTAAACTTACTAATGCACAATGTGAAAATAAAAAATAAATAATAACAAATAAATATATTATCTGTAAAATATGCTTTAAGTAGGAAAAATACACACTAGGGCTGTGTGTTGGCAAGAATCTGGAGATACAATACAAATCACAATACTAGGATCCAGATACAATATATCATGATACTGTTAAAAAGGGAATTTTTTTGTTTGTTTCTTTTTTAAAAATGATTATTTCCCAGAAAAATTTAATTACACCAGAAATCTGCACAAATACTAAAACACATTTTTATTGGATCCTAACAGGATCTAATGTTATATCACAAAATTTTCCTGTGTTCAAACTGAAATTCAGTTTTACAGACATTACAGTTTCAGATTCTGTTCAAACGTTCATATTCTATTAGTTCAGAACTAACATCAGAACAGCATTTTAGTTCAATCCCAACAAAGCAACTACCATTTGCCTCTCAGACAGTAAAAACTGCTTTTAGGATGCTTTAAATAACCACTATTTAATAAAACAGTCTTAAATAATAATAAATAAGACATAAACATTAAAGAAAAACAAAAAACAAAAATGAACCTCCACAATATCTGCATTTGAATAAATACCTAAAAATATCAATACAGTATTGTGAAATGAAATATCACGATATATTGCAGAACTGATATTTTCTAACAGCCCTAGTACACACACACATTGTTGGTATTCTACTGGATCATCATGAGTTTGTTGTGTTGCTGTCAAAAGTAAAGTTTTCAGCTCTATTATGATACATTTTGCAGCTGATCCATGAGGAGTTTTTTGAGGAGAAACGTGGATGAAAAACTAATCTGAAAAGGAACGATAGCAGTCAGACAAATGTACAGCAGCAGAGGCTCAATAAATACATCAGGGATATACTGGTGTAAGGGATAAAGCAGCAGAAAATGGAAATTCTAAAACACAATAAACCTATCTCAAATTTGTGCTGAGTAACATTCCTCCCCTCAGTCCAAAGCATAATCCAAACAGAAGTGGAAATAAGAGCAGTGTGTACAGTGTAATGTAAAACAGCACAGCTCACTGAGTAATGCATGGCTGTTGGGGCTTTTCACCATAATTACAGCTTTGGGGAGTTTCTCAACACAGAGCACAAGAGGTTTGTATTCATCTTCTGTTGACTTGTCAGATGTGTAAGATGTGACAGTCCACTAACATTTCACAGCAAACAAAAGCTGAAGTCGGCGTCTTCTGCAGCCACTTCCAGCTCGATACTTCTCATGTTGCTTCAGATGTAATTAGAAAAAGACGAGTTGCTCGCCTCCTACATGCTAACCAGCCCACTTCCCATCACGGTATTTGTCCCATTTTGTCTCCATATGTGCGAAATGTCACTCAGGAAGGCTCCGTGCCACAGGACACAGTTGTGGGGGGCTGACGGTGAGGCCGTGGCCATCTGTTGTGACTCGCTGCAGATCATTTTTATGACACTACAAAGACATGACGAGGGGAAAATGGCTGGCATCCTGGCACAAAACAAAACCGAAACAGATTTTAACCCACAACGCCAGTGGAAGAGACCAAAGTATACCCCCATCCAGACTATACCCAGGGTTAAAGCAGCCTAGGCCAGATTATACCCCGGATATACACTGAACAAAAATATAAATGCAGCACTTTTGTTTTTGCTCCCATTTTTCATGAGCTGAACCCTAAGATCTAAAAATTTTTCTGTGTACACACAAGGTTTATTTCTCTCAAATATTGTTCACAAATTTGTCTAAATTTGTGTTAGTGAACACTTCTTCTTTGCTGAGATAATCCATCCACCTCACAGGTGTGGCATATCAGGATGCTGTTTAGACAGCATGATTATTGCACAGGTGTGCCTTAGGCTGGCCACAATAAAAGGCCACTCTAAAACGTGCAGTTTTATCACACAGCACAATACCACAGATGTCACAAGTTTTGAGGGAATATGCAATTGGCATGCTGACTTCAGGAATCTCCACCAGAGCTTTTGCCTGTGAATTGAATGTTCATTTCTCTACCATAAGCCATCTCCAAAGCTGTTTCAGAGAATTCATGAAGACTGTGCGAGGAAAATGGTGGTCACACCAAATACTGACTGGTTTTCTGACCCCCCTGGACCACCCAATACAGTAAAACTGCACATTTTAGAGTGGCCTTTTATTGTGGCCAGCCTAAGGCACACCTGTGCAATAATCCTGCTGTCTAATCAGCATCTTTATATGACAAAACTTTTAAGGTGGATGGATTATCTCAGCAAAGGACAAAGGAGAAGTGCTCACTAACACAGATTTAGACAAATTTATGAACAATATTTGAGAGAAATAGGCCTTTTGTGTACATAGAAAAAGTTTTAGATTGTTTAGTTCAGCTCATGAAAAATGGGAGCAAAAACAAAAGTGTTGCATTTATATTTTTGTTCAGTGCATTATGGCTAAGGCTAACTGCATTATAATGTTTTGTTTTTAACACTTTATCAGGCAAGTGACTATTATTGGGTCATTTCCACACACATTACAAGACAGTAACAGTAACAGTTCTAGTGAGGACAGAGAGTCAACAATCTCAGGTCCAATGTGGTCTACAGGGTCCGTCAGGTCCACCTCTGCATGAACAGTGAGTGTACCTGCTTTGTTAGGTACCATGAAGTAATGGTACTAATGTAAGGAATGATGTTCAAAGGGAGAATGTGGATGTGGACAGGGGTCTGGATCAGCACTGATGTTGGTCTAATGTTCTAAAAGTGATGTTCTAATGTTCTAAAATACATGTTCCTTTCACATTCCAGGTGTATTTATTTATTTTTAATATGTGCACTTCTTGGATATTTATTTTTTCCACTTATGGGCAAGGAACCAAACATGGTAACTTCATTTTTGACATTTTTTTTTCCTCTTTTTTTTTTTCTTCATTTTAATCAGCTCAGCTGGCTGACAGGCAGCTGTCTGTACCAATAAGGCAGCAGCCGGCACCAACTGTACTCCCAGTCATCATTGCCCATTTTTCTGACACCTTTGCTTGTGTATCCTCTTTTATTTGGACATTTTACCAGGGAGTATCTCACACTACTTTTTTTTTTTTTTCTCCCTACTTGTCTTGTCCAGCGTCCTAACAGCAGAATGGTAGTCTGGTTCCTTTTGGTGCTGAACAAATTTGCTTTGCCAAGGGTAACACATGGTAACTTCATTGACGTTTATTTTCCACATGAATAAAACTTTTTGAAAAATTTCACAAAAGTCATAAAGTCTTGTTATGTCCACCAATAACACACTAAGGTTGAATTTCTGAATTTCAGAGTATTTTAATGAGTGCCCTTTAAAGGATTATTATGCTTTTTTTTAATATGCAATCACTACTGAGAAGTCAGTTAAGTTTTATTTATTTAGCCCCACACCATAACAAAAGTTATTGCATGACACTGTCCTGTCACGTGTGAAGTGTGGTAGTATGATGTGATCTTTGTGGAAGTCTAATATTTGTACTGATTAAAGTTTTTCTGGTTGAAGTAATTTAAGTAATCGTTTAGAGTTTTATGATTCAAGTCAGTTAGCTTTCTCACTTAACTAACAAAGCTGAACCGTAATAAAATGTTGAAAAATTAAGTACCTCTTGTGTACATTAGCCAACACTACTGATATCCTGGGGGCATAATCAGGTGCAATGGGAGGGGCGGGGGTGTAATCTGGCCTAAACCGCTTTAACCCTGGGTATAATCTGAACAGGGGTATACTTTGGCCTGTTACACCCATGTGAATTTTTTATTCACCCTAATCTGCCCTACAGGATTGTTTTGACTGCTGCACCACTTCTCCAAATGCTCCACAGCTGCAGCTTTTACAGCAGATAGAGCGCAGAAAAGACCCCGCTTCGAGGGTCGTGGCGGTTGGATCTGTGAAAGCAAGAAGCTGCACAGAGTATCACAACTGAACTAGAAGAGCTCACATTCTCACAAAAATTATCTTCTTCACCCGGGGTTAGCAGCAGACAGACAGAAGGAGGAAGGTGTACATAGGAGCAGGGTGCATTTAACAGCTGCTCTTTTGAAGTGATAAGCATGAAGTTGAAATCTCGGCGCTCCCAGCCGGCCCACACTCTCCCACTGCTGCCATCTGAAACATATTCTGCTCGTCTTCCTCCTCCTCCACCTCCTCCTCCTCCTCCTGCTATCTCCCTCTCCTACACTACACATTAATATGAATCATCATCATTTTCCACCAACTCTCTCCGATCGTTTGTCCAGTCTCACTCCACGCTGTCAATATTTGTCTGGTCAGGCCTCCGTCTGCGTGTGGACAGCTTTAAACAAATATGACTGGTAAAAAAAAACAAAACTTGTTTCCACATGAAATTGGATGGAAATCAGGGACTGAAAGATGGAGCAGATGGTTTCCTGATGACATCTTTTGGCTTTTTTGCCAGTTCTCCACTGCTTGTTCCATCCCTTCCTCTTTCATCACACTCGTGTCCGTACAACAACTTCAGCAGCCTTTTCCAAAAGTGTCCTTCTGGAAACCACGATGTTGGTGTCAAATAAAACTAAGATGGAGCCATGAAAAAATAACTTCAATGCAACACACACTAAAAGAAACAAGTGCAAGTAAAACCAGTTTGCTTTTGAGTGTTAAAGTTCATTATGAACAGAATAAAATGGCCTTACACAACCTTTTACAGTGGCAGATCTAGAAAATTTTACATGGGGTGGCAAAGGAGTGGCAAGAGGTCTAGGCAGGGTGGCATTAGACGTCCTCAGAAAATCCCCTGTATCTAAATGCAGTCAAAAAAAAAGCTACACTGAAACACTTCAAAACTATTTATTACATCATTATCCCTCCTAAGAAAACAAAGACAGTACTTAGGCTTAAATGAAAAAAAGGTTCTTCAAAATAAGTACAGAAAAAGAATTTAAATTACAGTACAGGACTGATATGAGCCCTCTCTTTTAGAAGAGTTTAAGAAGTCCCACAAAAATTTATGTACGTATTGAACCATGGCCGTTCATCAACTTTAGCACACATTCAATTTAGAGCTGCACAATATATTATTTGAGCATTGTCATCGCAATGTACATGTGTGCAATAGTCACATCGCAGGTCCTGCAATGTAAGAGGCAAATTAACTCAACGTGTTCTCATCTAATTTCAAAAGGTTCCTGGCACACACTGCACACAGTGATCCACCAGTCACAATCCTTGTTAATCAATCTGGAGTGAGTTGGTGGTAACAATATTGAGAAATGAGCAACTAACAACAGAAAATCACCGTAAATGAAGACTTGGTGCCAAAAAGAAAAGCAACGTCAGTTATCTAGAATTATTTCAGCTACAAGAAGGATAATACTAAAACATGTGGTCTGTGTCGACAGTGTCTTCCACCTGTTGCCACAACTAGACGTAACACAACTCATTAGTTTGACTATTTCTGTCGGCACCAAACAGCTATTATATTAGTGGTTCCCAACCGTTTTTTGGTTCGTGACCTCATTTTAACATCACAGATTTCTGGCGACCCCTGGACATTCAAAACAGAAACTTTTTTTTTTTTCTAAAATTAATTTGTTTTTGATCATGTAATAGTTTGCTGTAGAATGTGACAAAGATTAATTTTAGAGGACATTTAGTCTATATAAAGTATACTATTATGGACGGAGGCAGAAAAGCCAGGTGTAGATTACTGCACAAAGTGAGAATTTTATTTTCCTTGGTCCAGATATGTACAGTCAGTCCAGCTTGGATTTACAAGGCTGCTAATTAACACTGAACAAACAATAACTCAAACTATGAATTATGAAAGAGCTGCAGCATCTGAAACCGACCACAATGAACATTTGAAAGGTAAACAGTACCACAGTGCTTCAGTTTCACACTCAGTTTGTCATGTCTTTTATGTATTGGGATTGTCTCTGTCAACTCACCATATATTTTTTATTAGTAAGTTATTATTATTATTTTTTAATCAATTAGAAGAAATTTCAGGCGATCCCATTTGAATTCCAAGCGACCTAACATGGGGTCCCTACCCCAAGGTTGAAAAACACTGTATTATACACTCCTGAGTATTTTTTCATGTCGCAATATATATCGCAGGGTAAAAAAAAAATCAAAATCGCAGTGTCAGTTTTTTCCAATATCGTGCAGCCCTAATTCAATTTATTATAAATTGTATTTATATACTTATACATATATATATATACATATATATATATATATATATATACATATATATATATATATATATACATATATATATATATATATACATATATATATATATATATATATATATATATATATATATATACATACATACATACATATATACATATATATATATATATATATATATACATATACATATACATATACATATACATATATACATATACATATACATATATATATATATTATAAACTTTAGTTTTGTGTGTTAAAACATCACCTGGGGAAACTGACTTCAACTGCAGAAAGAGGCTTACGATTACATTTACAATTCAAATTTTTTGGCGAATTCATCTTTTATTTCAGTCTTATGAGAGGCTTTTGGATATACAAGTGAATAGTATAATTTTAAGGGCATTAAAGTTGCCCCCCTATAGATTCGCCCCTATAAACTATCAACTATGATAGATTAGTAAAAAGTAAAAGTTTTTACTAATCAGTGCTTTTGTATATTACAGTTGATGTCATGTAGTGCTTCCCCCTACCTTTGCCAGCATCTTTAAATCAAGGAAAAAACAATAGTATAACTGAAGAAAAAGTGGGCAAAAACAAGACTATTTCTCAAAATACAATTAAAATAACCTATGCACTAGCAAGACAAACTAAACTGAAATCAAAAACCAAAGTGAAAGACTGAAAGAGAATAAAAACTACTGAAATACAGATAACTATAACTCTTGACGACAACAAACAACCACTACTGGCCACAATGCGCCTACACAGTGCTCTGCTCCGAGCTCAAAACAAAAAATGTTTTATCCTTCTTACACACTAAGAGGTGATTACTTTTTCTTTGTATTAGATAACCATGCACATTCCCAAGACATTCAGATCTGTGCAAGAATAGACGTCAGCTAGCTAAAAACGACATATCAAATGTCTCCCGGAAAAAGCAGCGATAACATTTTTATAGGAACATCTTTTCCTGTATATTCTCCCTCATTCACACAGAGTGCCCCCTTCCACCAGCTTCAGTTTCAGTAGTTTATTCAGTGCAGTAATCCAGCTCCCTGAGAGATCAGCAGCCGTATATATGCTTTGTATTCAGTCCGAGTCCTTCGAGTGGTCAAAAGGAGGCCTGGAACAGATCCTCTTCCACCTCTTGCTAACACACCATTGTCCTCGCTTAGTTCAGTGTCATCACCGATCTTTGTCTGTCATAGCGTCGCAGTTTCAGCTTTCCATCATGTGGATGGCTCTGTTTCTGCAAAAGGAAAATTCTCCCTGATCCAGATCTGCAGCCTTCCTAGTTGTTAACAGTATGTGTTCATTACTGACAACTGACAGTAAGTGTTTCCATAAAATGTCGAGTGAATTTGGAGTGAACTTCTGCAAAGTCGCAAAAAATGAAAATGCATATTATGTGTGTTTAACTGGTTTGGAGCTAATAATCTAAGCCATGGGTGTCCAACTTATTTTAGTTCAGGGGCCACATAAAGCCCCATTCCATCTCAAGTGAGCAGGACCAGTAAAATAATGTCATTATTTATAGATTATTACACTAACGCCAAACTTCTGTCTTTGTTCTAGTGCAAAAACTGTAAAACTAGATTAAGAAAATATTTACTATCTTTACAGCCTGAACAACCTGAAATTTCTCAAGAAAAATGACTGCATTTTAACAGTATATTACCCCAGTTTATCAAGTAGGATTTATTGCATACACTTTAATATTAACCCTTAGTAGGGCTGTGCATTGGCAAGAATCTGGTGATACGATACAAATCACAATACTAGGATTACGATACGTTATATCACGATATATCATAATACTGTTAAAAAGGCAATTTTTTTGTTGTTTCTTTTTTAAATGATTCTTTCCTGGAAGAATTGAATTCCACCAGGAATTTGCACAAATACTAAACACATTTTTATTTGATCCCAACATGATCTAATGTTATATCACAAAATGTTCCTGTGTTCAAACTGAAATTCTGTTTTACAGACATTACAGTTTCAGATCCTGTTCAAATGTTCATATTCTATTAGTTCAGAACGAACGTCAGAACAGTATTTTAGTTCAATCCCAACAAAGGAATGAACATTATTTAATAAAAGAGTGTTAAAGAATAATAAATACAATATAAACAAAAACAAATATAAAAAAACAAAAATGAACCTCCACAATATCTGCATTTGAATAAATACCTAAAAATATCGATACAATACTTTTTAATATTGATACAGTATTGTGAAATGAAATATCCCGATATATTGCAGAACCGATATTTTACAGCCCTGACCCTTAGGGGTCCATGGTCACAGCCCCGTGACTGAATCACGTGACATTTTTAACACGTCGTAGCATCGGAAGTCGGTCACGTAGACCACTAGGGACAATTGTAATGGAAAGTGCGGAGTCGAAACACTCTCCCATTTTTTATTTGATGTTCATAGAGCAAATACAACCGGAGATATGACATTTTGAACCCGGAGCAAACTAACGTGAGTAAAAGTATGAAAATGAGGTGGTGGTGTGTGTGTGTGTGTGTGTGTGTGTGTGTGTGTGTGTGTGTGTGTGTGTGTGTGGTGGTGGTGGTGGGGGGGATGCTTGTATTTCTGACCATATCTTTGCCATTTTTTTTTTTCCTTTATCAAAACGAAAACAATGGGTCGAATCTGCGGTTTCTAATCTACAGACTGCATTAGTACTACAGGTAAGGGTGAGAATGACCCCCACCTGAACCAGATGCAGAAACTGGGAGGGCCGAGGGGTGAGAAAACTGGAGAAAATGCCTATGTAAAGATATGATGATATGCTTTTATGTCAAATATTTGAGTATAGTTTTAATTTATTACAATTTTGATTTTATATACCTAATATTATGAACCAATATTCACTTTTAAAGCCTTTGAAAAGGTTCGTTAAGCATCTTTGTGTTATTTATACAATAAATTATATACATTTTTCAAATTGGATTTTACATTTTTTGTGTGTTTTTTGGCCTTTTGTGTTGATATAGTAGGTTAAAGTGAAAAATGATACACAGATGAGATAGATGAAGTTGTGCTGAAAAAACAAAAGATACCAAACAAGGGTACAGTACAGTAAACATTTTTTTATATAGTATATAAAGGCAAAATCAAAAGTACTCAAAAATGGCCAAAATAGGCTCAGACAACTAAGGGTTAAAGAGCACCAAACATTGTGCTGTTAAATTTGTTAATTTCCATAGTACTGATTATGACTGTTATGCAAATATAGTTGAATTATAGACTTATGTACAGGAGAGTGTCGAAACTCCAGTCCATACAGTTGATGCTCAGGTGTGTTTTAAAGATATCTGCACAACTTGCAAATACAGATTCCTAATGCAAATACGAGTGACCCCTTACTATACAGATCAGCACATCGCAGAAACATCCAGAGACTTTTCCCAATAATTCTGAATGAGTGCAGCCCAGGCCTCAACATGTTTTTAATGATCAACACTGAAACAAAACAGAGTGGGAATGTGTGTGCGAGCATTCCTGAAAATCAGTGCTGATATATGCAGCCTGTGTATTCGTGAGCCAAAATAGCAATTATCTTCAATTTGAGTTTGTTACCTTTAAACTGTTTTGTTCCCGGGGCTGGGTATTATTAGTCAGATTATCAGATTTAGTTTCTGATTTGATTTGCTTTTCACTTCACCATTCCCTTCTATCTACAGATACCAAGAATACTTTTGCATATGAGTAATAGTTTTTCTTCCCCCATCTTTTAAACATCTTACAATGAAAAAAAAAAAAAAAAAAATCCTCAAAAAAGTGTAAAAAAAAAAAAAAAAAAAAAAAAAAAAACGTAGCGGTGCAGAGAAAAATAAGGCACATTTCGGATCCTTTTTCTGTTAAATCATACATTTCCGTTCCGACTTTTACCTGTAACAACCTGCTAAAAGACTTCAATTTCTGACTAGATACTTGACACAAATTCCTGTGTGCCTTTTTCCATAAAACATGAGTGGAATAAATCAAAAGCAGTATATCACAATGAAATGAATGAATGAATTCAAGTGCACTTCACACACTTGAGTGTATTTTGAACATAAATGTGCCTTTTACTACCATCTTTTACACATTTACTACTTCTGTTTCCATTTTGGAGGATCTTTGTGACTAAGAAAGGCACAGTTAGAGACTCTTCGTTTTTGTTCTTTTCTTCATGTCGTATCAAATAAGAAATAAGGAAAATGTCTCCATGAACACATTTTGCTTTCTAAAAACCAACTGATTGTGTGGTTGCTAATTTGTCTTTGATTCCAACATAAAAACAAGTGGTGCCAGGAACAACAAACCCCGCCCCTCGCACGTATTGTAGCTTATTTTGGCATCGATCCAGCTGATGTCAGTATAGACAAATTTTTCCCATTATAAGTAAATGGGGAAAAAAATGATTTGAAAAAAAAAAAAAAAAACATGAAAATTTTTAAGTTTGACCTACTTTTCCCGAAATGTAATCACATCAGTTCTGGGTCACTGGCAATCTATAACCCTAATTTGGTATGAATTCGAAAAATAGTTTTGCTGCTAAGGTGTTAACAAACAAACAAAGAAACAAAACGAACCAAAACAATACCCCGCTTGCCTCCCCTTCAGAGGGCTGGGTAAAAACATCCCATAGTAAGATCAGTGTTATTTCACTACTCAGAGGGATACACTTTTATTTATCACCTTACCATATTATTTAAAACGGGCCGTTCTGTTACTGAGTACTTAACATACATACATTCCAGCCAAAAACTCCCAAAAAAACAAGTAGTGCCAGGCACAACAAACCCCACCCCTCACACATATTTCACAGATTATAAGTAAATGGGGAGAATTTAAAAATTCAGAAAAAATTTGAACTTTGACCTACTGTTCCCAAAATGTAATGAGATCCATTCTGGGTCACTGGCAATCTATAAACCCAATTTGGTGTGAATTAAACCAATAGCTTTGCTGCTACAGACATGTGAAATTTTGCCCATTATAAGTAAAAGGGGAAAAAAAAGAAAAGATTGAAAAAAATTATTAAAAAAAAAAAAAAAAAAAAAAAAAGGAAACTTTGACCTACTTTTCCCAAAATGTAATGAGATCTATTCTGGGTCACTGGCAATCTATAAACCCAATTTGGTATGAAGTCAATGAATAGTTTTGCTGCTCGAGTGTTCAACAAACAAATGAACAAACCAAACCAAAAACAGTACCCCTTGCCTCCCCTTCAGAGGGCTGTGCAAAAAAAGCTGCCACCTAGATATATCTCAGCAAATACTTCAGATCTTTCCATTGGACAATAACTGCAGTGACTAATACGTTTAAGCTGCAACAAGTTTTTGTTTTTATTTTTGTACTCTAACTGATTTTCAATTTTTAAACATCTATCAGGTCAATAGAGAGCACAGATAGCGGATAATTCCAGGATTCATCAGGATCAAATTGTAAAATAGTGGTTCAGGAAGGAGGAGACATCATTTTCACACATGGATTGGCCACCACAGAGTCTAGACCTGAACCCCATTGATAATCTTTAGGATGTGCTGGAGAACATTTTACTCAGCGGTCTGACTTTCCATCATCAATACAAGAGCTTGGTGAAAAACCGATGCACATATGGACATAAAAAAAAATGTTCTGACACATATTGTGGCAGTGAATAAACACTGTGTGGCGTAAAAGGACAAGAGGTAACACTGGTCTATAGTTTTTAAGAAATTATCTCACTCCGAGATTAACTGTGCTAAATCTTACATACTTTAATTCAATACTTAGGAAAACAAATGACATACGAGCTGGTTAGCTGATGTTTCAGTGTATATGAAAAAGTGCTATTATGTACAGTTATTGAGTAGATTTATAAACCTTCCACTAGAAAGAACCTGTAAAGCGAATGTATTATAATGTTCAGACAGTGTTTTGAAGTAGATCTAGTAGTTCTGGGACAAACATTTCTTTTCAATAAAACCTATTCACTCATTAATTCACAGTATTTCACATTCTGACCCAGGACTATTTCTTGGAAATGACAGCCAACCAGCATTTTCATTTATTTTTTCCTTCATTAGTGACTCAACCTTGGTGAAGTTTCACTACTTTTATTCTGGAGGTATTTTACTTGAAGACCAGTGAAGTCACATCTAAAGGTGGTGCAACAAAAAAATTGCATTTGGGACTTTTTTTTTGTCTGGCTTTGTATTCTAATGGTAAAATGTATGTACCACCAGTAAACGTATTTTTAAAAGAGTATTTCTAGTGTACAACTATTTTCTATGTGCATTTTTCAGCAGTACTAGATTGATGTGCTCATATCTGAATGACTGAATTAACAGAAAAGAGCAATGACCTGATTTAGTTTATTTATTTAAAGCACAATATGCAACAAATGTGAAGAATATGTGTCCATGGCACATCTCGATAAGAGGGTCTGTGCAGCTTTATTTTCTTGACAATGTGATATCTCAGGAAGGATGAAGTGATTTGATCGTATTGACCAGAAAATTGCTAAATAAACAAAATAAAGGTTGGTATACAAAAGAGTCTGCTGCTAACTGTAGGCTGCTATGAACTGCGAGAACTGTATGACCAGCTAGGATTCAAGGACAGTAAATGCAGCTCACTGAAATTGTGGTTCTGGTTTTTTTTCCCCAATACAACAGAAAACAACATACAAAAGAAATAGAGCCTATACATGTCAAGTAATGACCACCTCCCTGCAGAAACCACACATAAGCAATTTTTTGTTGTTAGTTGGTGTGTAATCCTTGTCACTAGTCGCTTTTCCATTGGACGTCTGTGCAAAACTTTACAGATATTTACTAAATGTTGAAAAAACAGAAGTGTGTAATGTCGGTTTTTCCATTAAGACACAAATGTGATGATTTGTTTATTATTCTTACATAAATATTGTGTTGGTTTACAGATATATATTACCCCTCTATCCTGTACTAAATTTAAAAAATGTTTCCTGGTGTGTCCACACATACCGCGCCATGTTTCTTTTAAGACTCTTCTTCTTCACTTGTAATGTCCATCACCATTATTTTTATTTTACCTCCGCCAAGGAGGTTATGTTTTTGCCAGGGTTTGTTTGTTTGTCTGTTTGTTTGTCTGTCCGTTAGTGTGCAACATAACTCAAAAAGTTATGGACAGATTATGATGAAATTTTCAGGGTTTGTTGGAAATGGGATAAGGAAGAAATGATTAAATTTTGGTGGTGATCGGGGGTGGGGGGGCCCACAGGGGGGCCCATTTCCAACAAACCCTGAAAATTTCATCAAAATCTGTCCATAACTTTTTGAGTTATGTTGCACACTAACGGACAAACAAACAGACAGACAGACAAACAAACAAACAAACCCTGGCAAAAACATAACCTCCTTGGCGTGGGGGGGCCCACGGGTGGGGGCCACTGATCAGCCTTGGCGGAGGTCTGCGCTCTCTGAGTGCTTTTCTAGTTTTATTTATGTGACTAGTTGCAGGAAAAGGTCATTCCATTGCAGTTTTGTGTGGTATACGAATTGTGCTATGCCCAAAAAAAAAATCACCTCTAGCCAGCGCAAAAACTTTTAATCAAAAAATGAGAGTATTTGCGTAACTGTCATTTCTCCATTAGGTAAATTTTTATGCGCAAGTTACATTCACACAATTTGAGGGTCAATGGAAAAGCGACTACAGATGAACTGGTTTCACTCGACCCTGTGCCTAAATGTTCAGCCAGCACCCAATATTGATAGAATGCCATCCATCAGAATTTTTCTTTATTTTCTTTATTATTTTTTTTTGTTTGGTGTCCAAAAGACATTGAGGCTCAAAATTCAATTTAAAGCACATAAAGAACTAAAGGAGCCCTTGGGAGCAAAATAAAACTGAAAACAATAGTTGGGTAACATCTCTTCTGCCCTTGTGAGGTGGTTTCCATGGTAATGACACTTTTCTCCCTGCCTGTTTTTCCCTCCTGCTCATCTTTTCTCAGAGGCCTGAGATTTTCATGTTTCAGATATAGTGCCGTCATAATCTATTAGCTGCCGGAGGGAGGCCAAGGCCCTGAAAGAGTGTCAGCACAGGAAAGATGAAAAAAAAAAACCAAAAAAAACATGAAAAGTGTCTGTGTCCCTGAGCATGGATGCACTTCTGGCAGCGTGACCTGAGGCTTCGAGTAATGGAGCAGCCAGACGCCTTCTCGGGCCCGTGTGGAAGGAGACACGGGTTCAAATAAACACATCAATCAAAATGACTGAGCCCTGACAGCGAGTATCACAGCTCCACCCAATTTACAAGACAAGACCTTTTTCTGATTCTGGGGGTCGTTCCAAATGCTTGAGACGTGCGGCCCAGGACACCTGTTTAGATGGTGGATGGTATCGCTCTTCGGAGAGCCCGCTGCCTGAATACTTATTGAAGTAGTGAAGTGAGAAAACCACGGCTCTGCTGGAACACGTCGTACTCAACAACGCCGACAGAATCAAAGCTGAGACATGTCTGCAGCGAATGGCGAATTTTATTCTCTACATTGTGCTTCTGCTGCTTCAGGCTCACCAGTTTTACTCTTCATTAACGTCTTCACTCTGTTTCTACGGCAACAACATGCACCTCTCTCTTTGCTCTCCCTTCCCTCTCATCGTTTACAACAAACTGTAATAGTGCTCTTTTTTTTTTAACCTTATCTTTTCATTCTTTCATCCAGTCCCTCTCTCTGCACTCATTTAATGTGCTCTCCTTCTCCTCTCAGTGAGCGGAGGTGAATGTCAATGTCAGGCTGCAGTCCTCTGCTCTCTGCAGTGCTCACCGAATGCCAAATCAAAAAAAACATATGCATCTATACCCTCAAACTGAGAAGGGATAAAAGGTCAGCAGCGTGCACGCAATTTTATACGCTTGAATGGCTTGTAATCTGTGTCGTCTAATATCTTTATCAGTTGCTCTCTTCTCTGGAGCGGCTCAGTCAGGTGTACATTTCCAGTCAGAATCAAACAGACTAGGCTGATATATCCAATGTACGCAGTGCATCGGAGCTTGTTCTACGTGGGAAGTATTAAATGCACTAACAACGTCACGCCAACATCAGGGGACACCGTTACAAAAAGCATTTAAGCTGCTCGGGTTCCAGTGTATTTTACATCTTGAGTTTTGTAGCTTTAGGGGGAGTTTATTAAAAAGTCCAATTATATTGATTCTTCAGCACCAAAAGGGTTTAATTAATCAATTTTAACCTGCAGGTGTTTCAACACGCTTGGCTACTGCTATGAAGCCATGACATCTTAAAAGGAGATGCTAGTTTTAAAAGTTTATTAATGCTCTTGCAATAACAGCTCACACCAGAGTTATACCTTTGTCATGTAGGACTGAAAACATGAAATGAATGAATGAAAAAAAAAAACAATGCGAT
Organism: Sphaeramia orbicularis; assembly: GCF_902148855.1. Lineage (NCBI taxonomy): Eukaryota > Metazoa > Chordata > Actinopteri > Kurtiformes > Apogonidae > Sphaeramia > Sphaeramia orbicularis. The sequence continues at coordinate 36,466,280 of NC_043971.1, read as the reverse complement.
TGAAATTTTTTTAATGAACGTATTTTTCGTAGAGTTAGAAAAACCATGAAACAAAGAAACATGTATATCAGAAAGTGATGTACTGTGTGACAGTTATAAAATAAGACATTTTCAATGCAGCTAATCTTATGTGACTAGTTGTTACTCACTTCATGGAGATAATATGCAAAAAAAAAAAAAAAAAAAACTTTAAGAAAACTTTTTCTTATAGTCTAATTGCAATTAGCAAATGATTTACACTAAAACATGTTACTGCAGATCAGGTTTATCAAAAACAGCAAAATTACAGTAATGGTATGAATGTCAGTGTATGGGATGGTGCATAAGCGTCCACTGTGTTGGCTGAAATGGAACCAAAACAACAAAACCTGTGAATATACAAGAGCACAGCTGGAGAATAACTGTCCACTGTAGCGACCAGTATGCATGAAAGGGTTAAAGTGCAACTTCTTCATCGTTTTATCTTATTGTCAAAGTGTCTTTGGGCAAGACACTGAATCCTAAATGGCTCCCAGTAGGGTTTGCATGACGGCAGCTGCCCATTAGTGTATGAGTGTGTCCGTGAATGAGTGAATGTGAGGCTTTGTAAAGCGCCTTTAACACCATGAAGGTGTGAAAAAGCATTATGGATCAAAACACAGTAATGTCCCATCAGAAAGCGAACTTTAATTTATTGCCATTCTAACATTTATTCCAATATAAAGTAGCTCCTTGTTTTGGATAATCCCTTATGGTCCAACTAAAGCAAAAAATGAATTTAAAAGTAAAAATATTGGTCATTTAGCAACACTAATCTGTCAAATAGTCTCTAAAATGTCCCGTCAGAGATTTCAAATACCGTGTTGTCATGGAGGCGTAAACGACAAAGAAATTCGTGGAGAATGGACTGGTTGTCAATCAGGCCTTTCTTTATTGTGCACAAGTGAGAAACTGACAGACGAAGCCCCGCCTTCTCTCAGAGGTCAGTTCTGACCAAGGTTATAATTGGATTTTTCATTATAGTTTAGATTTATTTAGTTTTGGCTTGTTTTTCTCTGATTCAGTTAGTTTTAATTAGTTTTTAGAGCAGGTTTGCTAGTTTTTATTAGTTTTTGTTTTTTTTCTAAATGCTTAGTTTTAGTTTAGTTTTAGTTGTTTCATATCTTTTCTCTTCTTCGCTGTCAAATTCAAATAAATCCCAGACAGGACTCTGCTGCTTTCTCCCAACTTTAATCTCCATGTTTCCAGGTAGAGTGGGGACCAGAAGATGACTCTAAACCACAAGTGACAAGAAGTGACAAACCGTGAAGTGCTGCTAGCTAAAATTGCTCGAGCAAAATTAATCGACTTCATATCAATCTGACATTGACAGACGAAAATGAAGGGAATTTTAGCCATAATTTTTGTAGGTTTTAGTTAGTTTCGTAAGCTCACAATACAGTTTCAGTTAGTTATCGTTTTTTCTTTTAATTATAGTTTTATTTATTTCAGTTAACGAAAATGTTTTTTCAATTCTAGTTTTCATCATTTTGTTAGTTTTCGTTAACGATAATAACCTTGGTTCTGACCTGTCCAGGAAGTCAGTCTAACTTATAGTAGCCTGCGCTAAGCTTAAATGTGATTGGTTAATATGATGTATGACGCTGTGGCTAAGCAGAAGAAAGAAAATAAGATAAAAACAGACAGAATGTAAGACCTTGGAGTTGTCGTGGGAAGTTTTAGGGAGTTGGGTCATGCTGTACCTTGTGGTATCGTTAGAGAAAAGTAGCTTACAAAACATGCAGAACTGAAAAACTGAGAGTAAACATTCATATCTAGGCCTGTGGTTAGAAAGAGAATGAAAACTGAAGAGCTATCATAGGTGTCTTATAAACTAAAAGAAGTCTTATGGTCTGTATTTAAATCAGTATTAACAGTGTTTTGACCCTTATATAAGTGCAGTCCATTTACCATTTATTACACCTTTTTATGTATTTTTTTTAATATAATTAGTGCATGACTGAGTCCAAAAATATGATTGTGAGATAAAGTTTAAGCATTAATTGTTTCTATTGTCCATGTACGGCACAGGTGTCAAACATGCAGCCCAGGGGCCAAATCTGGCCCGCCAAAGGGTCCAGTCCGGCCCTTGGAATGAATCTGTGAAATGCAAAAATTACACTAAGATATTAACAATCCTTTTAGTTCAGGTTCCACATTCAGACCAATTCAATCTGAAGTGGATCAGACCAGTAAAATACTATCATAATAGCATAGAAATAATGACAACTCCAAATTTTTCTCTTTGTAAATGTAAATATTTTCATGTATTTACACTAAAACAAAGTATAACTTCATAAAAAATGTGAATAACCTGAACAAATATGAAAAACCTGAAATGTCTTAAGAGAAGTAAGTACAATTTTAACAATATTCTGCCTGTTATTCAATGTTTTGTGTATTTGTAGATCCACTGTGATCTGTACGTTATAATGAACATGTGTAAAGGATAAACTGAGGCAGAATATTGTTAAAATTACACTTATTTTTTCAGTTTGTTCATGTTATTCACATCTTTTGAAAGGATAGTTTGTAGATGTAAACCTTTTCATAATGTAAATTTACTTTTTTCGCTCTAAAACAGAGAAAAGTTTGGAGTTGACATTATTTATATATTATGTTATTATTTTACTGGTTCGACCCCCTTCAGATCAAATTTAGCTGAATGTGGCCCCTGAACTAAAATGAGTTTGACACCTCTGATGTACGGTAATTCAGTGTCTATATTTTACCCATCCTAATACACACAACACCTAGCATTAGTGCTTAACACAATAGCAGCAGTGAGTTTCTACTGAAGTCGCTGAGGGACGAACTACGGATCTTCATCAGCACTTTGGTCAAGGGTCTAACATAAACAGGCATACACCTGTTTTTGTTTCTGATAGTAAAGGAAACTGGATGACTTGGAGGAACCCTGCACAGTGTGGAGAGAACAGACAAACTCAACACAGACAGAAAAGAAAATGTTAACCACTATGCCACTGTGTTGTGCCAAGTCTCAGTGATCTTGGCTGTGGGCACCAGAAACTAAATCAGCCAATACCTGAGATGGCTTTTTTTTTTTTTTTTTTGTTACACCAAATGTCATCACATCATGCTATCCTGTATAAGCTTGACCTTTGTCCACTAAAACTCATGAAATGAAAGTAGTGTGAAATGAAACTTGGTGCTAAATTTGAAGAAATTCTGCCAAGGCATTCCTGAAGTCCACAAAAACTGAGCAAATGGATGAGCTGAAAACATACCATTCAGCCTCTTACCGTGGCTATGATCAGCACACAAACATGGATACTTATGGCAGAGGAACCAACTCTGGGGGCTAAAAACATGTGACACCAGGGTTTGTGCCCATATCAAACTGAGGGAAAATGATGTTTACTGTTGTAGCATTCATCACTATAACTTTTTCTATGTTAGCCCTATCTATGATCTTACTAACTTTGGGGTTCCTACAGGATTCTATAAGTTAAATTTAAGACTTTTTAAGACTACTTAGAACAGAATGTAATGCCCATTTCACAGCCTATTTCACAGCTATACTGGCAAAAATTTGAGACTCCTAGAATTTAGGAAAATGTATTTATTTACTCCAGCACCTTAATTCCCACTGTTACGAGCCATTTCTCACCAGGGGCTGCAAAGTTAGCGATAACTGGTTACTAATTTCAGTATAAATAGTAGGGTTGGAATGGGTGGAACTGAGTAGACAAAAGTTACTTTCTTTGCAGCTTGGACATTTAAACACAATACAGTGAACAAATTTATGGCAACATAACTTAAGACCTACCATATCAAATTAAGACTTTAAGGCAGGGGGGTCAAATTCATTTTAGTTCAGGGACCAAATTCAGTGGGCCGGACCAGTAAAATAATAACATAATAATATATAAATAAGGTCAACTCCAAACTTTTCAATATATTTTAAAGCGAAAAAAGTAAATTTACATTATGAAAAGGTTTACATCCACAAACTATCCTTTCAAACAATATGAATAACATGAACAAACTGAAAAAAGAAGTGTAATTTTAACAGTATTCTGCTTCTATTTATCATTTGCACATGTACATTATAATGTACAGATCACAGTGGATCTACAAACACACAAAATATTTAATAGCAGGCAGAATCTTGTTAAAATTGTACTTACTTCTCTTAAGACATTTCAGGTTCATATTTGTTCAGGTTATTCAAATTTTTTTGCAAATTATACTTTGTTTGAGTGTAAATACATGAAAATATTTACATTTACAAAGAGAAACACTTGGAGTTGTCATTATTTATATGTTATTATGATAGTATTTGACTGGTCCTGCCCACTTGAGATTGAATTGGTCTGAATGTGGAACCTGAACTAAAAGGATTGGTAATATTTTAGTGTAATTTTTGCATTTCACAAATTCCTCCCAAGGGCCAGACTGGACCCTTTGGCAGGCCCGATTTGGCCCCCGGGCCACATGTTTGACACCTGTGCTTTAAGGTATTACATGCAGATTTGTAAATTCAAGACTTTTAAGACCCCACAAGAACCCTTTAACTTATATCTAACCACAGCCTCTGGCATTTTTTCAGAGACGCACAAAGTTATTTATCACAGTATTTTTTTTTAACATTGGCTGTGGCTTTTTGTTCCATATTCCATATATTTCATGTGTAAATCATTTTAGGGGTGACTTGTATTTGACCACTTCTATCATTTAGGTATGAGGACATGTAAAACCAGGAGATAGAGACAAAATTTCTACATTACATACAAGCCCTGCAGGAATCTTTAGGCACTTACTGACAAGTCGTCCACATGCTACAAATCTAATTTTTGTCAGATGATTGAACAGCATCTGGAACACCTCTCAGCTGTCAAAATAAGAGGGTTGGAACCTGTCATTTTGTGGTTTACTGACATTCATGCCCACTTTATGTGCAATTGGTCCAGTGTGCAAAGGTGAGAAGGTAAGCACAGTTCAATATCGGTAGCATTCTTTTTTTTTTTTCTAGAAATATGGAGACTGTTATTTGAACAATTACCCAAACTGCCCACTCTCTCTGTCAAGTGCTAGCACTCACAACCGCTACTGTAGCAACACTTCCCCTGTTGTGGTCGAACACTTTATACAAACTTCATTTTAACAAAACCCCTGCTTTAAAAACAGCTGGAGATGGATTGCAGCTGCAGGATGTAACATCTGGCAATCCACTCCAGAGCTTAATTCTAAACATCACCAGAAAAAGAGTCTGCACGCTGAAATTTCCCTGAAGTACCATGTTTTCTAACCTTTGATTCTGGACAGCAGACATCTCCATACAATAACCCATTCTCAAATTAGTTCTTAAATCAAAGTATGACAGTCGAACATGTGGGATGAATGCTAATTAGACTGTAGTGAGGCGCTCCCGCATCAGGATCACATGACTGATCACATGTGGATTGAAAATGGAGTTGGTAATGAACAGTGACTAAAAGCAGCCCCTGACAGCTGGACGACAAATAGAGTAAAAAGAGACATATTTTATACTAAATAAAAGCCGTTTCAGGTGTTCCTTATTGTATTCATGCAATTAAGGCAACAAATACTTGTATTATTTCACACTACGAGCAGATGATGGTGATACTGATGGATACATGAATTGATAGTTTATAAGTACAACAAGAGGAAACACTTAGTAAAGTGCTCAGAACAATACAATATTAGCAGGAACAAAATATATAAAGAGAACTGGAATGAAGCTAGATAATTTTGACGAGTCAGAATCAGATGGACATGCATGATAGTTTGGCTGAAATGAAAAACATGTATCATGTATGCATCAAATGAAAGCTCTTTCTGCACAAATACAGACACAAATGAGGTATTAACCATTTTAGGGGGTTAGCTTACCCAGTTAGTACAAAAACACTGGAAGAACATTTACTTATTATTAAAGTATCAGTCACTGACATACATCTTTGCATCTTTTCAATCACACAGTGGCTAGGATTAGTATTTTAACCACATTGATGTCAAAAATTTGTAGGTGATACTTTGTTCAGTCTGGCACCAGATGTTTATGTTCACAAATGGAGAGAAACACAAATGCCAAAAATGTGCATGTTAATTGTTAGTTAAGCCCTTAGGGGTCCACGGTCATGGCCCCCGTGACTGAATCACATGACATTTTCAACACGTGACCAGAGAAAATGCCTATGTAAAGATATGCTTTTGTGTCAAATATTTGAGTATAGTTTTAATTCATTACAATTTTGATTTTATATACCTAATATTTGGAACTAATATTCACTTTTAAAGTCTGAAAAGGTTTGTTAAGTATCTTTGTGTTATTTATGCAATAAATTATCTAAATTTTTCAAATCGAATTTAATATTTTTTGTGTATTTTTTGGCCTTTTGTGTTGATATAGTGGGTTAAAGTGAAAAAATAATGAAGTTGTGCTGAAAAAAAAGAGATACCAAACATGGGTAGAGTAAACATTTCTTTATATAGTAAATAAAGGCAAAATCAAAAGTACTCAACAAAGCCAAAATAGGCTCAGACCCCGAGTCTGATAAGGTCTGATAAAGTTTTAAGTCCTACATATGCTTTGAAAGCATCATAAAATGGTATCAGGTTTACATACAATTTATTGTATTAAATACTTTTTAGCATTACATTTAGTGGCATGCACAACTTGGCCTACCATGATAGTTCAGATCCATCCTACAGTGATGTTATATACGAAAAATAGGTTTCAGCTGCAACAAGTTCTCTAAAGGGGTCAAATTTTACTAAACCCACTTTTATTAGTCTTTGGTTCATTTATTTGTGTATCTGGACCCTAATAGTTCAAAAAGTTTGAATTTGAACCCTCCAGGTGCTGCAAAGGTATCTTTATTCATTTTGGCAAAAATCGAGTGGATTCTACAACCTGTTTTAAGTCCTTCTTAATTTGTAACGCTTTATAACTAGTTACGTCACAACATTTGCCCATATAAGGTCAAGACTTCTGACGAACATTTCTCCGAGTATGACATAATTGTTTGCCAGCAGCAGCGGTTGTAGTAAAAACTGAAAATATGCCCAAACTTGGAGCCAATTACCTAAAATGTTCAGTTGTTGGTTGTATTAATGAACACAAGTGGCTGAATGGGACAGAAAGTACAGTCAACAACCTGGAGGGGGTGGGGCATGAAGTGGTTCATGTGCATTTAAAGGGCCAGCGCTCAAAATGACCTTTCTGGTGTCATTACTCAGAAAAAGGGTTGAAGATGGACCTGTGGAGTTTAACTAATGAAGAATTCAGACCCAAGCATAGCATTTACAGTTTATGTAGACCACAGGGAAATGTTTTAGAATGCATAATTCCATTTAAAAAAAGCTAAACACCACTCCTTTAGCCCTTTAACTGATGCAGGAATTAGATGCTTATTTCAGGTCATGTGGTCTGGTCAGTCCAGATTGACCACAGTCGTGTGATGGGTGCATCAGGGTGAATATCGCACATGGACTGTTCAGACTTTAACTCCCATTGAGAATCACTGGGATTTGCTGGAGAAGACTTGAGTTAGTAGTCTGACATTCCTATAATCAATACAAGTTACTAATCAAAAGTTAATGCAACTCCGGATGAAAGCAGACGTGACATTTTATAACCTAACTGAAATGACGCAATGTGAATGTGAGTTGTAATCAAACCTTAAGGAGATCCAATGAAATATTAGACTGTGGAACTCTTTCTTTTTTTTTTTTTTTTTTGGCAGCGCTTTGGATAGGTCATTCTATTCTAATGAAATAGATGCAAGTAGTACTCACTAACACAATGTTAAATGAGTATTTAACATTAGATGAGTGGACAGTATATAATTAAAACGAAGCTTTTTGCATGTTGTTTATATAAGGCACAGATCTACCCACATCGGCATTGAAATGTATAGTGTATATGGGATTAGTGTGCAAAATACTCCAACTGTGTATTACTGTTTCTGATTTAATTATGTACGCTGTCCTGAGTGTCTTATTTTATTTGGTTTTTACCATGTTTCCATACAAAGGATATGATGCCACTGACAGATGGCCAAATTAATCAGGCTATCACACTGAATAAAACAGACACAAATAAACTTCTTTTTATTCCCTGGGGAAAATTCACTCATTTCCCCCAATGATAGATTTGCAATTTCTCTACCTTTAGATACTGTAGAAAATTTGACATAATGTAATTTGATATTATGTACACAAGTTAGCAAAGCACATAGCATATGTCTAGTAGTTGTCAGTTATTTAATGCTGAAATGCTATACATTATATGTGTCTTAGTGTGCAGAGTGGTGTTGCACAGCTTCAACATCTCAGTGAACTAAATGAGCTTCTATAGGTGTTGTGCAGCTGTACTGTACTCGCTGTCAGCTGACAGGACCATGTGTTTCACAAGTGAATTGCTCTGCAGTGCGAAAAATATCTTACACTGCAACTTTTCCACCTTTATACATTTACTGTCACTTCTCGAACAACAGGCCCTCACAAATATAAAACACTGACTAAAGATACAAAAACATTCTACAGGAAACTTACTTTTTCTGCTTTGTCAGGAGGCTGTTGAACTGGATTCATTTTCCATTTTAAATACTGTTGGGTGCTTTGTGGCATTTTAGAATATCAGTCTTGTGGAAGTAAAACAGATCTTTTTTACTCTGTGCGCACCTGTGCTGCAGCCTCCGCTGACAAATGTTCATTGGACTAAATATAGCAAACCTTTAAATCAAACTCTGTCAATCACTTCCAGTTCTGGTGGTGCAGACCGCCTCATGACCAGTCTAATTATAACCTGAACTAACTGAAGTAAACACTTCCAGGATTGTTTCATCCATGAGAAAAAGTCCTCAACGGCTAAAATCCAAAGTAAAGACTGTTTACTCTACGGTGGTGGGAGGTCAGAGTCGAGTTCCTCTGGTCACACACAAGAAGTCAAAACAGAGGCTAAAGCATGTTTGTGTAGCAGGAGGAAACCTAATTTATTTAAAGATGCATAGTAAAAAACAAGAGGATCAAAAAGCTTGAGTGGGATTTGTGTAGTTCTGGCTGTTTTAAGTTTCTGTGAAAACTCCGAGTATAATTTTCAAGACCTAAAAGACAGCAGAGGAGGAAAAAACTGTCATAAAGTTTTCAAATAAACTTAATTTGGTAAGAAAATAAGGCCCGCTTGTGAAAATGTCTTATAATCCTGTATCACAGTTGACAGAGTTAATCTACTGTCTGTAGTCAATTTGTGCGCACACTATGTAATAAGGGATAATTATGAAAATTGTGGATGAGCTCATGAATAATGTTGCTCGGAGAAAACATTTCATGTGTTTTCGTCGAAATTCAAGTGATCTCTCTTGTCCTGTTTGCCATGCTCCCAAATGTCATATTTTACTAAACACAACCACCAAAAAAAATTGTTGCAAAAACAAAAATAACATTTAAAAGGTTTATTCCCATTAACATCTACCTGCTTTAGTCCACACTACAGCTTCTACACATCTTTAATGTGAAACTGCAATATTGGTTGACTGAAAGTGATGGTGCAGCATCAGATGTGAGAGCAGGGTTACATATAAGGCATCATAGCGCTTCAGAAACAAGTGGAAAAATTATGCAACTGAGTCGGCATCTGCAGCTGTTGGGCTTCAGCCTGTGCAGACAGCAACAAGGAGGAGTTCACATCGTGGTCAGAGTAGTGAATCCATAGGCGGAGAGATTAGCTACACTAATCTTCTACTGGATAATACCATGAGAGGATGACAGAGGAGGATGAAAAAAGAGGAGGTGCTGCTGTGTGTGTGTGTGTGTGTGTGTAGGTGTGTAGGTGTGTGTGTGTGTGTGTGGGGGGGGGGGATAAAACACATCCGCATGGAGACAGAGTGTCTTCATCAAAAGAACAGGCTGCAGGTCACAGGAAGCTCATAAATGAAACTTCCTCTGTATGACCCACACCAGGGAACATCATTACTGTCTTTGGTCAACACATGTTGTTGGTTTTCACGCCCAGTTTTTAAATGTGATTATGTATGTCAAAACTGGTTTGAGCAGATGAAGAAAATTAGGGCTGGTTTAGGATCGGTCTGGTGTGTTTCCACTATACATGTTTTGTAGGCTGTGTACTCGCCAGTCTGTCCTTCCCAGTAACAGTACAGACAGACTGTAAATAACCACCGTTATAGTTCTATACAGGACATTCAGATGTTCAGCTCGGTTCCTCAGCAGCCTGTTCAACTAAGAGCCCAGATGTGGGTACATCTGAAGTGGAGGTAGACCTCTCACATCATACACTGGTTTTTGAACTACTGTTCTGAAGCCTGAAGTTTTGGCATTTTGCTAATATTGACCATATTCAGAGAAGAAGGTGGAACTGAGAAAAGGTAAGAGGTCATACTCCCTTTAACACACAGGTGTCAAACATGCGGCCTGGGGGCCAAAACCGGCCCACCAAAGGGTCCAATCCGGCCCCTGGGATGAATTTGTGAAATGCAAAAATTATAATGAAGATATTAACAATCAAGGATGTGAAAATCATTTTAGGTCAATTCAATCTGAAGTGGGTGAGACCAGTAAAATACAATCATAGCAACCTATAAATAATGAAAAACGCAAATTTTTGTCTTTTTTTTTAGTGTAAAAAAAGTAAAATTACACAAAAATATTTACATTTACAGAATATCCTTTTACAAAAAATGTGAATAACCTGAACAAATATGAACAGTATGAAATTTCTCAAGAGACGTATGTAGAATTTTACCAATATTCTGCCTGTTATTAAATGTTTTGTGTATTTGTAAATCCACTGTGATCTGAAAGTTGTGATGCATATGTATAAATGATAAACTAAGGTGTAATATTGTTCAAATTGCACTTATTTTTCTTAAGAATTTTTAGGTTGTTCATATTTGTTCATATTACGTTCAAGTACAGTTCTTAGATGTAAACATTTTCAGTACGGAATTTTACTTTTTCCACTCAAAAACATAGAGAAAACTTTGGAGTTGACATTATTTATGAGTTCTTAGCCTATTATTTATATTATTTTACTGGTCCGGCCCACTTTAGGTCATATTAGGCTGTATGTGGAACCCTGAATTAAAATGAGTTTGACACCCCTGCTCTAAAACATAGAGAAAAGTTTGGAGTTGACATTATTTCTATATTATGTTATTGTTTTACTGGTTCGGCCCACTTTAGATCAAATTTAGCTGAATGTGGCCCCTGAACTAAAATGAGTTTGACACCCCTGCTTTAACAGAAAACATCAACCTACTACACATGTAAAGAGGAAAGGTTAGCAAATGATTTCAGCTACTTGGTAAATCTTAACCGTGTTTGAGACCAGCCATGCTAGTTTAATGTAACACATGTAACTGACCTCTGCTACTGTTTGCTACAGTGGGGTGATGATGTGAAATGAACTAAAGGTCTATTATCGGTTCCTACTCGTGAAGTAAACACTTCACTATAAGCTATTATAGCCCGCTATGAAAGAACAGGAAGTTACATTACATTACATTATTTGGGGGCGGCCATGGCTCAGTTGGTAGAGCGGGTTGTCCCATAACCGAAGGGTTGGCGGTTCAAATCCCACTCTGTCCTAGTCAGTCCGTTGTGTCCTTGGGCAAGACACTTCACCCTCCTTGCCTCCAGTGCCACCCACACTGGTGTATGAATGTTTGGTGGTGGTCAGAGGGGCCGTAGGCGCAAAATGGCAGCCACGCTTCTGTCAGTCTGCCCCAGGTAGTACCCCACGTCAGTACCCCACGCAGCTGTGGCTACAGATGTAGTTTACCACCACCAGAGGGAGAATGTGAGAGTGAATGAATAATGGGTCAATAATGTAAAGCGCTTTGGGTGTCTAGATAGATTTGGGTGGCTATATAAATCCAATCCATTATTATTATTATTAGCACAGGAACTATTTAGCAAACTTTGTACATGCATTATGCCATTAACTGAACACCTCTGGCACATAAAAAGTAGAGTAAACCCCCACATAACATGTCTATGACACACAGTGCTGATAAGGTCCATACATTCACAGCAAGTGGAATTACATTAACGGCCCCGCCAGGTATTTTATTTAGGTATCTGCATATGTCCTGAACTAACAGATCCTATTTCATCACTGTTCCCACATGGCATCTGTTTCACACACGTGCCATTATAAGCATTGTAAAAGCTTGGAAAATAAAAATTTTAAAAAATCAACCTCACTCTGTAAAATAAAATGCCACTTTTTGGCTGTGTAATTGCATTTTGTGTGAAGGTACTCCTGGCATAAACCAGGGGCAACAAACATGCAGCCTGGGGGCCAAATGCAGCCCACCCAAGGTTCCAGTCCGGCCTGTGGGATGGATTTGTGAAATGCAAAAATTACTCTTAAGATATTCACAAAAATTTTAGTTCAGGTTCCATGTACAGATGAGTAAAATATCATAATAATAACCTATAAATACTCACAACTCCAAATATTTCTTTGTAAATGTACACATTTTCATGTAATTTTCCTGTATTTACACTAAAACAAACTAGAATTTAACAAAAAAAGCATAAATAATCTAAACAACCTGAAATGCCTTAAGAGCAGTAAGTGTAATTTTAACAATATTCTGCCAGTTTTTAAATGTTTTGTGTATTTGTATATCCACTGTGATCTGTATGTTGTAATGAACATGTGCAAATGATAAACTGAAGCATAATATTCTTAAAATTGCACTAATTTTTCTTAACAAGTTTTAAGTTTTCATGTCATTCACATTGTTTTAAAAAATTGTTTATAGACGCAAACATTTTCATCATGTAAGGAAAGTTTGGAGTTGACATTTATATAAAATTACTTCACTTCAGATCAAATTTGGCTGAATTTGGCCCCTGAACTGAAATGAGTTTGACTCCCCTGGCATAAAATGAAGTTTGAAAAAAATTTAACAACATGCAAATCGATCAGTTTGCAAAGAAACTATAATAGAAACAAGTGACTTTTATCAAAATTCACCAAACATACAGCTGTTAGGAGAGAAGAATTTGGTTATACAGACTAGAATGTATTTTGTACCAGGCTCTGAATGTTAATTTCAGCTGCAAAGTTCAAAATAATACTAGGGGGATCTACAGGAAATGAAACCCCAAGTGGCCATTTGAGGAACTGCAAGTTTTGGCAGCCCCAGGACTCCCAAAAAGAACCAATAGGGAGGAAATATCTGAAACTTCTCCTCCAGAACATATATTTTGACAATGGTATAGCCTCTATCTTCAGTCGATCTGGCAAGGGCTGAATGTCCAGGGCTGTGTCAAGTCAGCATGTCACAGGCAATTAAACAACCACTGATATGCTGCAATGCAGAGAGTAAGAACCTCTGTGTGGAGAACAGAGCTGAGAGTCAAACAGCAGCAGCTCTAAGAGCTTCATCCCTTCATGTTTACTGGAAATACCCTTTTTCTTTTTATCTGTCTCTAGTTATCTGCTCTTCATTTGTTTTTCTGTCCACTATAACCACAGCTGCAGCAACAAGGGATATAGCAGCAAATTTGGGCAAAAATTAAATTGGTTCCCTTAAATTTATTCCAGAGAAATTGGCTTTCACAGCAGAGGGCTTTTTTAAGGGCCGATTTATCCTGCACTTTCCGTTGCTGCACCGAGTGACAGGCTGAACAAATTTCTGTAGGTTAGTAGGTTAATAGCTATACATCTGCTAGATGAAGTCACACAGCGGCCCACACAATATGGAAATTGTAAGGCACTCAACTGAATGTGTTTTTTCTGAGATAACCGGTTTAGACGTATTTAGTCAGTGCAGGTCTGTATTATTTTTATTACAGCAAAAGTGTTGGGAGGTTTTAGACTTGTGAAAGTGGCTACAGAGTTTCTATGCAGGGCAGGGGGGTGGGGGGGGTTAATTAGAAGAGATCAGCTTCCTTAAATGTCTGAAACCAAAGCCAAAAGGCCTCACAGTAGGAGGAACACCCCCTACTGCAGGAGACCGAAAAAACACCTTCACTTTTGTTTAATACAACACAATGTGGAGTCTGAGCATAGAGCGGCAGAAGGGGCTGTAATTATTTCCTCCTAGTCTATTTTCTGCTGCCACGGGTCAACTGTAATCGCATATATAAACCTTAATATAGCTCAAAGTGTCACAGCTACCAAAAGAAAGTCAAATTACCCACAGAGTCATTGCACGGGCTAATGAAATGAAATCTTTTACAGGGTGAAGGAAAGTCCTTCCTCTCAGCAGTCAGAGGCACTCAAAGGCCCGACCGTCATGTCGGCTCCTGCACATTTAATTATGTTTTTTAGCACTTGAACCTCAAGTGGCTCAGCACAGCCGGGTCCTCTGGGAGATTCGCACGAGTCCTGCACAGACGGCTTGACTAACACCAGCTGTTCGGTGTGTGCGTACCTGCAGGAGCGCATGTACTCGCATGTGTTGCCAGAAAAAGGAGGATGGAGAGAAAAGAGGAAACAAGGGGGAAATGAGAACAGCAGCAACTTGTAAAACTGCAGCAATTAATCTAAAGACATGAAACCTGTTGAAAACTGGGCAGTTTGTAAAATATTTTAAGTTACTAACTAAAAATTAATTGATTAATTAAATATACTTGTTTTTACTTGTTTTTCTATTATCTTTCAGCTGCACAACACTTTGTGACCTCTGATCTAGAAAAGGTGCAAACAAATCTTACATAATCTTTTAAGCAGTTTACCAAACAGAAATGGCAAACATTTGCTGTATCCGCTTTTTCAGCTAATGTTAAAATTAGCAGATTTTCTCTCTTTTATGTAATCTGAAATTCAGACACACATTTTTGGAGTTTTGCTCTGGCCAGATAAAACTTGTTTTTATTTAAAGAGATTAGGTGTTTACTGTACATCAGCAGCTAAAGACAGAGTTTTTAAACTGTGTTTATCTGAATTTAATGCAGGTTGAGGAGGCACAGGGGCATATGTAAAGCAGGCTAGGCTGCTGACACATAACATTCATACCTGAATGAGTGTTGCATGTAGAATGCAAACTGCTCCCAGAACAGAGAGAACCTCATTCGGACTCTGTGTTATCTTCTCTCTCCAGCTCCTGTTTGTAGCAGAGCACGGCACCTGTTTGGCCCCAAAAAAATCTACACCAGGATAAACTCACCGAATGGATGTGTGTTTATGTGCATCTGATTGAAATTCATCCAACTTTGTGTCACACAAACTCATTTACTGAATGACATGTAGTCATTATATATATATATATATATATATATATATATACACACACACACACACACACACACACACACACACACACACACACATTGTAGTTTAAAACAACTGTTGCTTATTATTGTTGCTAACTTGTATCCTTTTTATTCAGAGCTGCAGTTTCGATTAGATGTCAGTATTTGAGTTTACTCCTCTGGTCTCACAACATGGACTATAAACAGTCCTTCCCTGATAATTCAGGCCTAGTTTACACAACCACAAGGCCTTCTGGGTAATTATCATGCCATTTCATTTTCAGGCTCCTGGGCATGGCAATCTGGAGGGGACTGATTTGGACGGGGGAATACAGCAAATGTTTAGTCAATGTTTTCCTGCCTCAGGGCCTGAGACACTTTTTTTTTTTAGATAATTTTAAACACATTTGTTGGATTAATGTGCATTTCTGAGTTTCTCAAACATGTGAGAGTGTTTCCTTAATAAGTGTTCCTACTGGCTACAGGAAAAATTCCACAAAATGCCACAGGGAACATCAAAATGTTGACATCATTGTAAGTAAACACTTGTGTCATGGTGCCGTTTTGGTTACAGATGTGGTTAAGTTTAGACATAAATTAGGGTTACGGGTCTGGTATGTGAAAGTCCATCATCCCACTTAGTTTTACATTAGAATTCACTCAAATGACTGTGAAGGCCTGTGCAACACTCATGACTATGCTAAACCTTATAAATACT
The DNA here is from genome assembly GCF_902148855.1 of Sphaeramia orbicularis. Lineage (NCBI taxonomy): Eukaryota > Metazoa > Chordata > Actinopteri > Kurtiformes > Apogonidae > Sphaeramia > Sphaeramia orbicularis. The sequence continues at coordinate 36,450,325 of NC_043971.1, read as the reverse complement.
TTCAATGCACAGGTCCTCAACATTATGAAACTAGAAAAAAGAAAAAAAAACAGAAGTTCTATCATAGTGCTTCGACAGAGTGATTCGACCTGCCCGACTTAAAACAGGTGACATGGTTTACATTCTAAAACTAGGCACTCATACTATGACACATGACAGCCGACACTGGTGCAACTTTTCCCTGCAGCAAAACGTTATGCAACAACGGGACACTTGTGCAGAGGCAAATGAGAGACTGAAAGACTTTGAGTTTTGATACTGGTGTCATCACCTGAGAAAAGACCAGCTAAAAATAAATATCCACTTAAATATACATTTAGAGTATTTTAACACTTTTTCTTGCTGTCATACTGTCTGAGCCCTGAGGTACTCTAAAACCTGTAAATAAAAATAGGACCTATGTCCCTGTAGCTCACCGGCATGTTCTATCAAGAATCAATAAGTTGAATTTCTGAGGTTGTCAGGTTGTGCTGCTATGTTAGAGTCCTGTGGTCTTGATGCAGGAAATCAATGTCCCAATGGAAGTGGGTGGTACTTTCACTAGAGGATAACTCAACTAATTACATGAAAGTCGATAAATGACTTCTTATCAGTGCCCAGCAGCCACTATAATGATATCTGGAACCATTTCCATGTTATAAGTCATTAAAATATGGACCATTATAAGTCTAATTTCTAACGGTTTCAAAATTAGTTGAAAATCTAAATATCTCAAAACTGTCAACAAACTTTGTAGACATTGTCCCAAAGAAGGTACATATGAAATTTGAAATGAATCCGACAGGTAGTTTTGTCAGAGAAAATGTTGAAAATTATTAACAAAGATGACAAAGACAGCGGATACAGCCCCTTCACAATAGCTCGTGGCCGATCAGCTGTTGAGCTACAGAGTATCGGTGCTGTTGTGTCACTGTTCTGGTTTAGTAAGTTATTTCAGATTCAAACCAATGAACAACTTCCTGCGAGTCCAGAGTATACGAACAGAGTGAAATAAAAGCTCAAATTTGAAAGGAAAATGAGTGAGGTTAGGCAGAATCTGACTGAAGGAAAGATGGACTGAACAGCCCTTATTAGCGGCACTAACACTAAATTTCATCATGTAGAAACATACTAAAATTGTTGTTTTGAAATGTACACTTGCGTTATATTACAGTTTAATTTATCCATATCTGACATATTGTAAAATAGTGTGGCCAAGCACTTTCCCATCAACTTCAAATTTTAAAAAAAGCGCTTCGTTCAAATTGCAACCCACTCTAAGCCACTGACCTCTTCTGCTTATATATTCTTCAAACTAAATCTACTTAATATTTTTGATATTAATATCTGCCAAATTTTTATTTTTAAGTATAAAATTCAGTATAATCAAAGTACCTTGCCTGAGCATTTCATTTTGTATTTTGCAACCAATGCTGCAGCTCATAGATACAATATTCATTTTCATTTGTCTAAATGTGTCACATCAAGAGCTCAATTTTGTATTAGGTATAGAGGATGTAAAACTGTGGAGCCAATTTTCACATGTTCTTGGAAATAGCACATCAGAGACATCCTTTAAGAAATATTTAAGGTAATCAGTTATGATATCGCATTAATACATATATATTTAAATTGTCTTTCTTTTTTTTTAATGAATTCTGAATGTGTATGGACCGTAGAAGTCTCATAATTTTTTATAATGTTTATGTATTTATAAGGTGGAGGCTTTAAAACAAGAGATTTTAGGCTTCTAGAGTTTTCTGCCTAAATCCATTCTGAGCTACGGTAGAAACAGGGTGGTCTCCTTAAACATGAACCTCCTCCCTCTGTAAATAGAACAGCTCATTTTAAAGTAACAAAAACATGATTCCTTTATAAACTCATGAAGACATAATTACATATTCTTTTAGTGCAGTTAGACCCTAAATCCCACTAAACCTTACTCACTGGATGTCTAACAATAAAATGACTGATTGTCAAGTGTGCTTTCACAACCATCATATGCGTTCTTTTTAATGGGTGGACAGTCTAATTTATCATCAACATAATGCTGGGTATAAATATGCCATCTATCATCCAAAATGCTCCAAAATCTCCAAAGTGCAGTAAGTGTGACAAGGCAGAAAGAAAAATGCCACCATGAAATCTGCAACAATGGCTGCATTAAACAGTCTCTGCTCAAAGTTTTTCTCTCTAGCCGTCAGGGTTTGATGTTGATCTGTACAAAGCCCAGCGATGCCCCATCAGTGACCAGGAGCTCTGTTATCAAACCACCAAACATCAGAGGAAGGACGGCGAGTCTTCTTTGTCCTCCACTTTGACTGGTGCTTACTGAAGGACGAAGCTTCCAGCACTCAGTACGCTTTCATGACTTAAATAAATAAAAAAAAAAATACACACAATATCAAACAGTCTGTCATACATTGAATTGTAAATGGGTCAATATGACTGTATTGACCCATTTACACCCATTATAATGGTGCCTTTGGTGTCCCCCAGCAGAATCTGTCACCATAAACATATTGCAAAATAATGAAATTCAGGGGTTTAATTTTGAATGGGTGAACACTTACACATATATCAGTACAATTTTAAACCTGTTGAAATGTGATTTTATTATTTTATACAATAGTCTTTGAGGGAATGTACACAATTTGTGCATGTCCCTCACACTGCCCTTCTAACTGTAGTGAGTTTAGTAAGCGTTTAAATTTTTAAAAAAAATTGAAATACTTTTATCTATCATTTTACTTATTTATATTTTATTTTCACAATATCACTGAAATTACTGTCCACCCTGTCACTCTGGGGGAGCCCCTTTAATAATCTGGTTGATGACATCACTGATGTCATCATCATTTTGAGTGTCATCATTGGAGGCAGAAACATAGTGTATGAGAGCATTTAGTATTTACATTTACATGTCCTTGAGTGCCAAGAAAGGCATCTATAAATAAAATCTATTATTATTCATTCATTCATTTTCTGAACCCGCTTTATCCTCACTAGGGTCACGGATGTCGCTTGGAGCCTATCCTAGCTACATAGGGGCGAAGGCGGGGTACACCCTGGACAAGTCGGCAGTTCTTCGCTATTATTATTAAAATTTTCATCATTTTGTGTTTGCACTTATAAATGTAGTCAAGTTCAGCATGTCCACCCTGTCACCGCAAAATATTGTTTATATAAAACTTTTCAGAAATTCAAAATACATTGATCGAACATTACACAGTTGTCTTCAAAGATGACCTACTTTGCCAACTCTAGGTCCAACATGTGGTCATTAGATGCAAACTTTAGCCAAAACTGTCCACCCTGTTACTTATTTTTACATGTATTTGTCGATGACAGGGTGGACATATTTGTTTCTTATTTTATGGTCTGCTTGTAATTTGTCTGCTTTCAAAAAAAAAAAAAAATGTATTAAAAATATGGGAGCTTGATCAACATGCATTCTTAACAGCCTACAGTCGACTTAACACATTGAGCATAAAGTTAAGTAGACAATTTCAAGGTTTTTTTGGGACATTTTGAACTTTATAGTGATGTTGACCTAAATCTAATAGCGTAGGTAAAGTCCTGCACATTGGTGTGATGAAAACAGACGATACAACTGGATTCACTGATGTGCAACTGCAATTCTCTACTTGTTGGATGTAAGTGCATGCTTTGACTGAGTAGATTTCAGTGCAGATGGGGCTAAACATAAATACTGAAGCTAAAAAGACAAATATTGAGAGCATTTTTATAAGTCGTACAGTAAGTCTGAATGCAAACATAAAGTTGATTTTTCTACCTGTGCTAGAGCTTACTTATTGTCAACTCATACATAATCCATTTCCTGCATGCCTTATCAAAAACTCCAGACTCGAAATTAAAAAAAAAAAAAAAAAAAAAATTCTTGACAGTTCTCAGCTTTGCAAATAATACGTTCAGATTTATTTAAGAATAAGCCCGTTGCTTTTAAAGCCTTTGACACTCTTTTTTTTAAATATATACTTCGAGCTTTGATTTATCTACCCAAACAGGACTTGAAATGGAAGACCACAGTGCAGGAATAAAGTGTCCACAAGCACGTATCTAAAGAGGATTTCCAAGAGACAAATGAACTCAAGTGGAGCAAGAGGAAAGAGGCCATAGAGGGGCCGGCAACAGTTAAAGATGTGTTGCTCTCTAAAGAAGCAGATGACTAACTCTGAATTTTAAGTGGAGGAAAGTTCTGCTTTTTTTTTTTCCCTTCAGGCGCTAAAAAGACCAGTTGTGTTGTCGAAGAGGGCCAGATGGGCTGTGCTCTGTGACTAAACCAAGGCACGAACACACGTCTCCACAACCCTCAAACTGATCAGCATTCAAAGTAAACACTCGCCTTTTTCCGACATACTGTTTCTCCTCTTTTCTGATGGGACCACGGGGGACGACAGGACTTACTGCTGTTTATCCACTTTTTCCTCAGGGGAAAAACAGGAGGCTCAGCCAGCGGGAGGCACAGAGGTAGAGGATGACGCTGAGCACAGAGACACAGGCGGGGATACTACACTATTAGGGAACATGGCTACAGGGGGACCAAATACCCACAAGACACCCCACAGAGTTTCACTTTCATTCCCCGACAGACTGAGGTAACCTTACTGTGACTGCCCACAGAGTTTAGCACCTTAATCTTTTTAACCATGCTTACTTAGAGAAGACAACGCACATATCCAGGTCTGTATTTCCGATCAGGGTAGAACAACTGTGCAGATTCACAATTCAAAAAACAGTCATTTCTACTGGACTGAAACCCAAGCCCTTAATTCAACCTCATTAAACTCCACTCTCTTGAAACTGTGGCAGATTTAGCATCGCCTAAAAGGGCAAACATTAATAAAACTTTGAACACCGAGCAGAGAGAGCTACTATGAACATGCACCAACACATCTTATATATGCATCTTAAATAGTAACACTAATCTGTACATATAACTTACAGGAAGCAGACTCATGACAATACATGTCTATAATGTACAAAACATTTTTTAACCTAAATATAAACCACAGACTGTATAAAACAACAGGACCACCATGTTAAGAGGATCAATATGTGCCTTTTCTGCCATCAACATATTATTGGCTATTACTGAGGGAGGCGATGTCCCCCACCTTTCAATTTGCACCCCCTGGGGAACTTATTTTGGGAAAATTTAAAAAAAAAAAAAAAAAATTGCAGAGACAAGTCATTTTTTGATACCATCTAAATTATAACGTCACTTAACCTTATGATGTTTGTCAGTTTAAAAGGCTGAACTTCATAAGTAAAGACAGTCACAATTTATTGTAAAACTGCTGAAGTATCAGATTGTAAAAATGCACAAATGAAAAGAGTACACACAGTTGTGGAAGTGAGGCCATTAGAACCATCCCTCCACAATCTCATCAGATTTGCAGACACTGTTGGCTTCTAAAATTATCTGTCAAATTGACAACAATCATATGTGTACATGGTGGCACACCTTAAATGGGATCCAATTTTTTTATACCAAATTTAAGTCCCATGAGGCAGAGCAGAGGGGGCGGGGTCTTCAGCTCACTATTTGGCAAGAGAAAGGGGTGAAACTCCACATAATAACTTACTGAAAACTGCAAACACACTAGAAACAAGGAAATGTTAAATGCCACAAAATAATTTCAGCTAGTTTGACAACAGTGATATTAACTACACACCATGTACTGTATAAACACAAATGTTAGCACAAGCTGACAGACCATGAGATACAATAATTGTGAAGAAATGGTCAATTCTATGAAACATCTGTTTCCCTTGACCTTTTGACTGAATATGTGTCACCACAACTGGATAATGTTCAACCAACCATCATTTTCCTGGTAGATGGTGCACCACCACATTGGGGTCTGCATGTTGATGGGTTCCTAAATCAAACATTTCCAGATCGGTGGATTGGAAGGGATGGTCCAATTCCCTGAACACCTCATTCACCAGATATCACTCCCCTGGATTTCCTTCTATGGGGTTAAGTTAAGATATCATGTATCAAATAAAGATACAGGACATCAATGACCTGAAGCAAAACATCACTGATGTCATTGACACCATTGATGAGGCTATGATACAGACAACATGGAAACAAATCCAGCACCATCTGGATGTGATTCATGCCGCTAATGGTGTCCATATAGAGGTGGATTAAATGAGGCAAAAACTTCAATATCTACTTTTCATTTTGTAATAATTTCCACAGATTTGTCTATTCATTTGCTTTTATAATACATTTGTTTAATTATAAAGAGACTTTATGAACACCCTGTATATATATATTCATGTCCATACCAAGGTTATAATCGTTAACGAAAACTAACGAAATGACGAAAACTAGAATTGAAAAAACATTCTCGTTAACTGAAATAAATAAAAACTATAATTCAAAGAAAAAATGACAACTAACTGAAACTGTTACGTGTGTTTACAAAACCAACTAAAACGGATAAAAATTATGGATAAAATTCCCTTAGTTTTCATCTTTGTCAACGTTGGATTGATATGAAATCAATTTATTTCCCTCAAGCAATGTTAGCTGGTGGCACCGTATGATATTTAACGGTCCGTCACTTCTCGTCACTTGTGGTTTACAGTGGTCTTCTTGTCCCCACTCTACCTGGAAACATGGAGACTAAAGTTGGTAGAAAGCAACAGTCCTGTCTGGGATTTATTTGAATACGATGGAGAAGAAGAGAAAAGATATAAAACAAACTAAAACTAAGCATTTAGAAAATAACAAAAACTGATAAAAAACTATTAAACCTGCTCTAAAAACTAATTAAAACTAACTGAATTAGAGAAAAAAAAAAGTCAAAACTAAATAAAACTAAACTAGAATGAAAAATCCAAAACTATTATAACCTTGGTCCATACACGTCCATTTCTACTATTACGAGGGACATATTAACATTAACCTATGGGTATGGACTCATTTCAGGAGCTAGCCTGAAGTGGATATTCATGGAACTGTAAGTAAGTACTCCTCCACAGCTGTTACCTTAAAGAACATCCATCAGGAACCAGAATCAGTTTCACGTGTAGTGGCGGGCCATGGGGAATGTCAGAGGGGTGTCAGCACAACTCAATGAGTCTCCACTGATGTGTGTTAAATTATGATGACGTCCATGTCAGTGCCGGTGTAAAGCTCATGTTTGGTTTGACAAAGTGAGGGCGACTGAAGCGCAGCAGCATGTACAGCATGGAAGAGGCCTCTTAACAACACCTGTGCTGCTGCACTTCGAGCAGAGGCCCTATTGTGATCTGATGACTCAGACCAAAGGCTAGGCCACAGACATATTGTTGTAGCACAACCCTTTGTTCCAGCTCTCAAAAAAGCAACAGAGAGCACTTCACTGTGATGCATGATGGGAACGGAATACAGATCCAGAAAAGTAAACTTACAGGTTGATCTGCTGAAGATAACGCCGCTGACTTTTCTTCATTACAACTGACCAAGAGTTTCTCACTGACTTTGATGATGAAAGCCGTCCTGATAATCATCTCAAAGCGCATGTATGAAACTTTTAGCGAGGTGGAGATAGTAGTTTGTAGAATAGTAAGAGTTCACTGAAAAGCAGCCAAAATCATCAAAGCACATATCAGATAAAAAGAGGCTCAGGCAAACTTAAGATGCAGCAATAATCCTTCTCCCAGTCTGAATGTTATAATGATAAGTTCACAAATTTCCGAGTCAATCAGATGTTTAGATGATGTTTAAGCAAAAAAAAAAAAAAAAAAAATTTCCTAATGCACACTGTATTTAATGGAGGACAAAATCCATCAAAGATCTCTGCAAGAATCTTAATCTACTCACATAATTTCAGACTTCAGTTATCTGAGCCAGACATGCTGAGAGGATATTTACTCAAAGGTTTCTGACTTTGTAGTGGTTAAATGTGTATTTGTGAATGTTCCTCCACTGCAATTTGGCATCAATATCAACTGAATTGATCTGAGATTCACAAACTCATGATATCAACAAATAAGCGTCTGAATATTTTCTGCAGAAAAAAGTAATGTATGTTCTGTTAACTGTATTATTGTACTTCAACAGTCTCCAGATTGCAAATTTGAAGCAGCATTGACACTGACTGCTGCTGTGAACGTGACTTTACAAAAGCTGCTGATTAGGTTTGTAAATTTGAAACAGGAAAGTTAGAATCGACAGGTGCATGACAAAACCCAGATGGTTTTGAGGCGGTTTCAAGCACAATAGAAAAGCAGTCCAAACTTCACCCAGTCCCATTAGATGCAAAAACTCTGTTTTAAGCCACAGGCACAGCAGAAATAATTTGTTTGTGCAAGAAAGGCTGCTGCATTTTACATTTTTGTGTCGAGATTGATACCTCTGGCTTTAAAAGAAAAAAAAGGACTTTGCGACTTTTTCTGATGAGTGACTGCAGGACACAGAAAGAGTAATGGATAATTTTCCTCAGTCTCCACTCTGTTGTCATTATCATAGACGTTTGTTATTCAGCATTAAATCCATGTTGCTTTGTCTGGTTGACATTTCTGCCAACCATTTTACAATGCATTCAGTATGTGCCGCCCGTTCATGGTTGTCAAACAAAACCACATCTAAATACAAAGGGGGGCGACGTTACAATAAATAATATTTTTCTAGAGTTTTTTTCTTCTCTTTCTCTTCATGGGTGTGTGAGTGGCAGCAAGAAGGCCATAACATAATGAGCCACTGTGAAAACACTCACACGGGAACTCCAAATGAAACAATAAGAGACTAGAACTATGGATTCACATATCCACCATTGGGATGAGAGGATCCTGCAAGTGAATATAATCCCTACCTTCCACAAAATAATGACTTCTAATCTGAAAACAACACATTAAGATGGCAAAATAATGCATTAAGATCTCAAACTTACGACTTCATATCTCCATATAATTCATTGTCTCAGAATAATGACATAGCGTCTCAAAATAAAATGTTATCTCAAACATAACCACTTAGCATCTCAAAAATGATCACATTACACCTCAAATGATTTAGCATGTCTGAATACTGACACAGCATCTCATAATACTCAATTGCTATCTCAAAATAATTATTCAGCATCTCAAAATAATGCATTATCGCAAAAATAACACATTAGCATCTTCAAAATTATGACCAAGCATCTCAAAATATATTATTTAAAAGATAATGCATCTAGAAAATAATGCCTCAGCATTATTATTCCTAAAATGATATTTTATTTCCAACAATGACTTTGCATCTCAAAATGATGATACAGCATCTCAGAATAACAATATCTCAAAATTACTTTGCATTTTAAAATTATGATATCTTCTTGAGACCCAGCAATGCACTTTTGTCCTCGGTAGGGGACAAGAAAAAACAAAACAAAACAAAATGCTGTCAACTGAATCTGAAAAACTGTTGCATTATGCTGTTAACAATAAAGACAATTATTTGCACAAAAAATACAAAAAACCAAGATCTTTATTAATTATGGTATGTCTCAATGGACTTCACTGAGCCCCAATGCGTTTCAGCCTGCTGGCCTTCATCAGGGGGGATGTCCATTGAGATATGCCATAATAAAAGCATTTCAAAATTATAAGAGAGTGCCCTGTGTTTTGTATTTTCTGTGCATTAACAGTCTTTTCCCCAAAGAGCACCTCTTTTACCATTTGTCAGTGCTATTTTTCATTACTGCCTGGAGGTCCATGAAGCGTTCTTTACTGTTTGTTAAAGAGATTTATTTAATGTAAAAAAGACAAAAGTTTTACTTTACTGGGTCTCAGGAGGATATAGCATCTCAAAATAATACAAAATATTATTAAAAAAATAAATTAATTACCAAGGCATGTTTTGATTGTTTAAAAGCTGCAGCTCTATAGGTATAAGATATTATTTTTTCTTACATATATACAGTACATGTTCCTAATTTTGGAGAACTGGGATCAAAACCCAAAAAATACATGCTGCACCGTACTGATTCGGATAAACCCGCTCCAGTGAGTGCTCGATCTGAAAGCGTGGAGTCTTGTGTGGATAATGTAACTGGGGACATACCTGCTTGTCCTTGTCCTTGACTTTTCCACTTCCTGACACCCGTGATGAGGTGACATCACGGGGGATGACAGAGATTTGGTGCAGTGGCATGTTCATCCCAGCAGAGCCAACCAGGGACGCTCACACATACACTTCCTGTCCCGCTGGCAGAGCAACGGGCATGATGGTCCAAACTGCGATACCTTGTCCACACCGCCCTGAAGAAGGACACATAGAGGACAGATGGATGTCAACACAAAACCAAAACTTACTAACCGGTTAATACACAAGCACATATTTAAAGCTACTTATACATGCATCCATTCCTTCTGTTTGAGCTCCACTTTTCACTGCTGAGGGGCATATGCTGCTGCTACCTGCTCCGCTACGTTCACAAGATGGTTGCCTCCTTGTGCACCTGCTGTTTTGTGCTGAACAGATACTGCAGCTAAATGCAGATTCTCCTCTGAAAACTGAAGCCGAAAATGACACTTTGAGAGATGACAAGTTGAAACTCATCAAGGATAAAGACCTGTACGGTAGCGGGAGCAGGTTCAGCTCATAATTTGGTTCTCATTTGTTTATTTTCTTTTTATATTCTATTTTTTTCTTTTTTTATTATATGATTGTTCGGATCATTTATTTACCAAGTCACATAAAACTGAAAATATATCAAGACACTAACTTAAGATAACAAAATGATCAATGAAAAAGTAATTAAATGCAAGTCAGTTATATTGATTAAATGTCAAAAGAAGTAAAAATGTTTTCCAAGAACTAAACCTGAGATCTGTAGATCAGATGGCTCTATAGGACAGTTGGACAGATTAATTATACACATGGAGGCTAATTGTACTTTGTCTTCTAACCATAGATTATACAGGTCAGAGACATGGTACAACTGAGAACATTTCATTTTTTCTCTGGAAGTTCTCACTATATTTATGCATGATTTGTTAGAAACATGTCTGCATTTACAGACTGTTTTTACACAGGAGAGTGGCGTTAAATACAGAGTTTTTGCAGATGATCATGATGTTACAGGATAGTCGAATTCTGACTAATTGGATGTAAAATGCCATTTTAACTTATGATACACATGCACCAAATTTAAAGAAAAAGTTTACTACAGTTTGGCCTGGTGTTCACTTAAAGGTACGGTGTTTATGACAGATTTAACAAACTTTCATCCACTTGTTCAAACATCTGTTGAATAAATGAGAAAGAAAGAATGGTGCAAGTGAGCAACAGACTGAATAGAGAGACTGAGCAATAGCGGCAAGAAAAAAATCATGAAATAAAAAAAATAAATTGTTTTCCGTTTTGTCTCTGATAGAATTGCAACACGTGGAGAGCCATGAAACCAGAGTCACTTCTTTCTCATATTGTTCTGCTAGTACACTTGGCTGGAGGTACAAATTCAGTGCCTGAAGTCAACAGAAATCCTGAACATGGCAAAATAAGGAGAAAATAGAAAAGATAGGGTCTCTGCACGCAAATAGAATTTTGTAAAAAAAAAAAAAAAAAAAATCTGAATAATTTTCCTCGCAATTCATGCATAAAAGTGTTACTGCAAAATGCAAACAACACTTCTTAAGAATTGCATTTCTTAAAATAATACAACCCAGATGTCACCGCACCAGAAAGGGCTGAAATGAAAGTCTATGAGAAGAAACAGGAAGTGAAAGTTACATCTGTAATTTGACCACCGACTGTGCAGACAGCTGACTGACTTTTGCTGATTTGTTTTTCTAGCTAAGCTTCTTTTTCTGATCGGAAAACTAAATTCTTAAAGCTGGGTTTAACACAGAACCAACCTCTAAAAATAGTATTTCCATCATGCTGGCGTTCCACAAAAAAGCAGCACATGAATGACTCTACATGTTGAGCCACTGCGGCAGAAAGCGATTTGTTCTCAAACGACCAGAAGCAAAGTCATCTCCTGTGAATATCCACCAAAGAGCTGGAGCCAGTCTCAGAATAGAAGTAGCGTAGGGTGTAGTAAATTATCACAGAGGTGTTCCCCAATGTGTGTAATAAATCACAGCACATGCAATCCCACATGAATGGCACCAGGAAAACTTGGGAGCATGAGATCCGTAAAGAAAGAGCAGTACTTCTGTGTCATTGTTTGATGGATTCTGACAGTGTTAAAAGCAGCAGCCGTACGGGGGCAGTCCTGAGGAGTTACACAAGAGGGTTTACAAATGGGTCGCTTTAACTTCATTTAATGCAGCCATCTGCACAGCCACTGACTGAAATTAAGTCTCAGCCCCTTCTCGCCACCAAGCCGAGCGTATTGTGCACGTCTGCACGCATGCTCGCCTGCCAAGCAAACCCCTCAAGCCGACAGAATGAATGAAAATGACAGGATTAAGAAACCCAAAATCAAGCAGACAGATGGGAGGTCAGTGAAATGGCAGTAATCAGAAAGAAGCATTGATGAAGAGGGGAGGGGGTGGAGGGTGAAGGCTGAGGACGGACAATATCAAATCTTCCCATGTTTCATCTCAGCTTTGATCTCATTAGGATTTATTAAGAAGGAAATGTGAGCACTGACAAACTCACTCGTGGCAGCTTCACACAAATGCACACCGTCAGCACTCCTGCAGCTATAGTCCCAGAGCAGAGAAGATGTATTGTGTGTTAATAAAAACTGAGCAGAACACATTTCAACGCACTAAACCCAGCCCTAAGCAAAGTGGAAAGATCGACAATGCAGATGGCAGTGAACAAAAATCCACTCCAATCCAGGAGAAAAACAAATTTAAGACAAATGTTGCTAATTTAATACATTAAACAGTAAGATCAGAGAATGACATCTTTTCTCTTTTCACTCCCACTGTTTGCCCATTTTTTCCTGGCACGGCAAAAACTCAGAAAGTGACTTCACATGGTGTGTCTGTACAAGTCGGAGCGATATTCTGACATTTGCTTCTTATTTAATGAATTTTTAAAAAATTGCCCTGAGGAGTTTTACTCAAGTACTGTAATTTCTGGATAAATTTAAGGTACTTGAATTTAATACTTCTATTCCACTATATCTCAGAGGAAAATATTACACTTTTTACTCCACTACATTTCTTTTTAGGCTTCTCGTCCTTTTAGTTTTTCATTCCAGTGAAAAAGTGTTTTTGGCTGTTTGTGATAAGCTAAAGGATAAAGTGTTCCTTTCTAGGCTGAGAAAGTTCTCCGAGTTCTTAAGCAAAATAAACTCTTCTTAAAACCCCTTGGATTCAGTAAAAATGCTTTGTCACAAAGCTGAAAACTGGTCTGTTTGTCTGAGGTTGTGAAATGTGAGGGATGTACTGATCTGACTTTTCATACCAACACCGATTCCAAAGCTTTAGTCATCAGCTGATGCCAAGTGTCTATCTGACGCTGCTTAATTAATAAGTAAAATGTCTCTGTATGGAAGACAGCGGCTGTTTTATACATAAAAAAACCATCAGGCAAATTAACACGGCTTTTTAACTAAAAAGACAAAGTAACTAATAGGCTACATGTAAATACAGAAATTTATTGCACTATTTATTAAGACAAATAATCATGCACAGGCACCAGGATCAGACTGGTGCATCCCTCTTGAAAAGACTTTAGAGACAGAACAGGACAAGAGAGGACAGCAACACTACAAATGTACACGATCAGCCAAAACATAATGACCACTGACAGGAGAAGCATTAATAGTATTGATTAATTCATTACAAAGGGACCTTTTAGGCAGCAAGTGAACATTTAGTCCTTCAAGCCGATGTGTTGGAAGCAGCAAAATGACCAACATAAGGATCTGAGTGACTTTGACCAGGTCCATATTGTAACGATGATGACTGGGTCAGAGCATCTCCACAACTGCCGGACTTGTTGGGTGTTCCTGGTCTGTAGTGGTTAGTACCGACCATAAATGGACTAAGGAAGGACATCCTAATCACAGGACAATGGAGCATCTGTGGGAGGTGTTGGACACATAAATGTGATCCATGGAGGTCCAGCTCTCTACTTCCAGGACCTCAGGGATCTGCTGCTAACATCTTGGTCCAGATTAGAGCTGCACAATATATCATTTGAGAATCGTCATCGCAATGTACGTGTGCGCAATAGTCACATCGCAGGTCCTGCAATGTAGGAAGCAAATGAACTCAACATGTTCTCATCTAATTTCAACCTGGGTACCTGACACACTGTACACAGTGATCCACCAATCACAATCGCTCATAATCAGTTTGCCGAAGCAGACTACGCCCCTGCACATGGAGTGAGTTGCTGGTAACAACATTGAAAAATGAGCAACAAACAAGAGAAAATTACTGAAAACAAAGGCTTAGTGCCAAGAAGAAAAGCAACGTCAGTTATCTGGAATTATTTCAGCTAAAAGAAGGATGATATTGAAACATGTGTTCTGCGTCAACAGTGTCTTGCACCTGTTGCCACAACAAGAGGTAACACAACTAATTTGTTTGACCATTTACGCCGGCATCACACAGCTATTATATCCTCCTGAGTATTTTTTCATATCACATTATATATTGTAGGGTTAAAAAAAAAAAAAAAAAAAAAAAAAATCGCAATGGTTGCGTTTTCCAAGATGGTGCAGCCCTAGTCCAGATCCCACAACACACCTTCAGAGGTCTGGTGGAGTCTAGGCCTTGGGTCTGAGCTGTTTTTGTGGAACAAGGGGAACCTTCCCATAAATGCTCGATAAATGCTTGAGATCTGGTGTTTCTTCAGATACTTTTGGTAGCTTCTAACCAGTTTACACTTGGAATGAACGAGATCTGGATATGCTCTGACCCAGTGGTTTAGACATCATAGTTCTCCTTTGTCAAAGTTGCTCAGATCCCTGCTGCAGATTTTACTGTTGCTAATTCACCAACGTTGAAGGCTACACAGTAAAAAGCAGAGTGTCAATTCAACTCTTAGAGAGTTTCAGATAACATTTGTTTCCACTCAAAATTAGAGTAAAATTTACTCTATGGCCAGTATTAAATTTCTAGAGTTAATTCTACTCAATTCAGTGTGTCAAAATTAACGAAGAAATGGGTAAAAATATTTAACACTATGGTGTTTTCACACTGTTAGAGTAATATGATTACACTGTATAAAGCTATTTTACTCTAAATGTAGTTTAAAAATGACTCTATAATGTGTTAGTATGTATTCCTGTGTAGGTGGGGTTGTGAGATGATTTTCAGTAATTTCTCGAAGTAGCTCTTCGGTTTGTAGTGATATATTAAGTGTATTATTGTTACACTTACAATTTGAAGGGAGAAACATTGCTCCATTGCTTTCAGTCACTCTAGGGAATGCTTTTATTTTGAAAGAACCAAGTCCTTCTGTCAGTAGTACAAATTTAGTTTCAGTGACAGTCAGGTGTAAGGCATTGTTCTGCCTACAGGTTGGACGAATGGTGTCACATTAATAAAAAATAAACATAAGAAGACCAATAGACATAGTAAAACAGACACATTAACCTAAATAAACATTAACACAATACCCCACTTGAACCTTTGCACATAAAATAGAACACAATAGGCCCTTTCCCACCGCAGGAACTTTTGCAGGAACTTTCTGTATTACCCTGAACTGTCAAAGTTCCTGGTGCGTTTCCACCGAAAATTACCCTGGTAACTGACCCTCCCCCGGCCCCAAATTTACCCCGAAGAAGTTCCTGGTACAGAGGTAGTACTTTACACATTACCAGGAACTTTAAGGGGCAGAGCTATGTGCTGCAGAAGGCTGAGTGGAGGACTAGAATGGCAGCATTTCTGCATTCTGTTCACCGCCAATATTTAACTCATTTAATTTCCACAAGCTTTGTATTTTGATCATTCGGAAAATGGACCAAAAGAGAAGCTACAACAAGTGGACGGATGACAAGGAAATTCAGACGGACTTTGAATCACCGACATGAAACGAGCGAGTAAAAGCTGTCGGAGCCAAATATAAGACACAGGCCTAAAGAAATACGAGAAAGGAAGAAGAAACTTACGCGGGATTAAAAGAAACTAAAGGACCACAACGGTCACAGTGGAGCCGACTGTCCAACAAACCAATGGTATGTCTATGACAGAAATATTCACTGTTTAGTTGGTTCACTGTTGTAACAGAAGTCAGCGGCATCAGCTGTTTAGTCCAAAGTGAAGTCCGGTTAACCCAATACTAACTGGTCAACAGTCTGACACTAAACCTAAATCACAGAACTGGATGTATTCGTGTTGTCACCGTGAGCAGAACACTGATTTATTCTGTATGTTTGTGATTTCCACCTGAAATGGACCGGATGGACTAGCCTCTTTCTGAACCTGTGGCTCGTTTGTGTCTTGGTCCATCATCCACTGCTGTTTACAACAGCCCAGGTAAGAGATTGGACATGTCACATCACACTGGTAGGAATCTGTCATCATGTGTTCTGTGATTCATTTTAACATGTTTATTACTTTTCCTGTAGGAAAGCGAAAAAGGGACCAGGACCATGGAGTTCCAGGCTGGCTGTCCTGGACCAGCTGGACCAGACCCTGGTCCAAAAGCCTGAACCTTTCACACGTGTTTATTTCCCTTTTAATCTCAAGGCACCTTTATTTTGTTTTAATTTTTAATAAAAAAAAAATCTAACCTAATACTGTCTGTTTATTTACAAGGCATCAAAATATGAGTATAAGTACTTTTATCAGTAATATGCAGTTGAATTAAATGCAGGCATTTGAGTAAATCTGTCTGACTTTAGGGTTGAACCTGGACTATATCTATAAAACAATAGAAATGAAACAGAACCATCCATCACACTGAAAGTTAGATGTGATTTAGTTTAAGGAATGAGAAGTTGAAAATACATGTTCTACCATTTTTAAATACAAATTAAGGATATGTAATGATGGTTAACTTCATTTAAAATGTATTCCACATGGATTAAGTGATTCAACAACCAGTAAAATGTTAAACCCAACCCGTCCACTTAAAGTAGTGTGTCATTTTATTGAACTAGAGGTTAGTTTGTGAATCTACATGAACTGGACTACAGGTTCTTTTACTGCTCCCTCATACATCATCAACCTGATTTGAATAAATTACCCTGAACTTTCGGGTGCGGTGGAAACGCAGTTACCAGGAACTTTTTTACCCCACAAAGTTCCTGGTAAATAAGTTCCTGGTAATAAAGTTCCTGGGCCTTTTGGTAGGAAAGGGCCTAATGAGTAAAATGTCCAGTACCCACAATGCAACGTGGCAGACTGGCACTAATCATCACTCTGTAGAGTTCAATTTTACACTGTATCTGTGTAGAACTTTACACTGACTTTTAACTCTACTGTTAGAGCTGGTTTACTCTCCATAGAGCTAAAAATACTCTATCTAGGTTAAAACAGCTTGACTCTGAAATATTGACACCGCATTTTTTACTGTGTAAATCTTCACTTGCTGCCTCATATCCCGCCCACTGACAGGTCCCATCGTAATGAGATCAATCAAATTTACTACCTTTTTAAGTTTTACTCTCATGTCTTCAATGAATAACCTGAACTTGGTGTGGATGATTTCCAAGGATCCTAATACCTCCTCCATCACTGCAACTATCAGGTAAAAAAAAACCAAATATATTCAGTTTACAGTCAGATCCAATGTTCACATTAATAGCCTCCATGTTGAAAAGTGTTAAAAAGTAATGATCGTTTTCCACTGAACCAACAGATTACTTGAACGATAGTTGCAGCTAAAAACCTCATCAGTCATTACACAAATTAAGCGAGCTTGGATGGATCCAGTCAGTCTGAAAGACAGAGAGCACCGGGGTCATGATGTGTGGGTGTTCGTCTAATGAGTAACAGTAAATTATCATGGGTCAAAAACTTACTCCCGGAGGCCATCACCACACAGTGTCATCATTAAACACACTCCTGCTGCATTTCAGTCACAAAGATATGCATTAATTACAAACCTGGAACTCCTCTGTCATTTTCCTGTTCGCATAAAGATAAAAGATGAACTAAATAAATCAAGGCTGGTCGTATTATGCATTTGCGCCCTACATTTGCAGAGTTGTGGTTCACAAGAATGTTTTTGCGGCTGTCTAAAGAAGCAAACAACAGCATCCATCACTGTAGCCACAACACATACTACTGCTGCTGCTGCTGCTGCACTCTAAGCTTGTTACTATACTTTCAAAGAAAAACAACGGCGGTAAAATCTCCTCTCTACTTTTAATTGGCCTAGTGTTTGAAGCCTGGGGTCTTTGTTGGATTGATGGGTTGCACTAATGGGGTAAAGGATGCACTGGATGGACAGCATTTCTCCTTCCATATACTGTAGAAAAACATCCAGCTCATCCAAACTGAGAATATCTTTAGGATTAATAAAGCTAAACTCAATCTGTCAATCAAGCCAAAGGAGGGGAGGGGGAGGCACGTGGCATGTGAACATCTCCAGTGTGTGTGTGGGTGTGTGTGTGTGTTTTATGTCCTCAGGGCCGGTTGCCAGTCACAGGGTTCACTGCAACAATATTAAAAGCTACAAATCCAGCAGCCCTTCGGCCAATCACAGGCCTCCCGTGCCGCAAATTTGACAGTGGCTTGTTGCCATGGCAGCAGCTCCAGGGGGGCAGTTACAGTTCCTAATGCAATGATGGCCTTCATTAAACAGGAGAGAACTGACCCAAAAGCAACAGATAAGTTTTCATACAAATGAGTGATAATTAGAATCAATAATTAGCTTGAACTAAATATTTTCAGGTTGTGAAACAAACAAGACATTTGAGGAACGTCATGTTGAGCTTTTAAAAGACTTTCACAGCTTTTTGACACTTTATTAACCAAACAATTATGAGGCCAACTCAGAAAATAATCAGGTTAACACACAAAACACATTCAGCGAAACATCCTTTTGATTTTTACGTCTAGCAAACATGTCAAGTGCAATTTTCCTCATAAAACATTTACAAAGCCAATTTTCAGTCATTACATCTACGTTTACCAGCTTTCAGCCTCTTTCTTCTTATCTCTGTTGAATCAAAGCTGCAAATTTTGGTGCATTTCTGCCACCTGTATAGCAGTGGAATAGTGTGTCACGGTTACAGAACTGTGCATTGTAATGGGTGTGCATGACGTAAACAAACAAAACCTGCATAAACTGCATAATGCCACAGGAGCACTGTATCACATCAAAAACCAGTGTGACTAAGTACAAAGATTTTCAGGCATTTAATTTTAAATGGTAAAAGCTGATATTTTACCCCTCTATGACAGGTTAATCTGAATAACTAAGTCAGGGAATTGTTTTTAGTGTTTTCTCAATCAAGTTTATTTTTGTTGTGATTGTCTTTTGTTTTCTTTCATATAGGTATTATTGGTATGAAATGGACAGTTTATTTGTGTTTTTCATATGGGTATTATTGTTATGCAATGGATAGAGTTTATTTTTCATATGGATATTTGCATTATGAAATGGACAGAGTTTATTTTGGTTTTTTATATGAATATTACTGACATGAAATATAGTATAGTTTTTTGTTTTTTATATGGGTTTGGTTAGGAATTGGACATAGTTTATTTTGATAAGTATATTACTGCTAAGAAATGATAGTTTATTTTTGTGCATTACCGTTATGAAACGGCTAGTGTACTTTTGTTTCTGATATGTGTATTATTGTCATGAAAAGGACAGAATTTATTTTTCTTTTTAATATGTGTATTTTTGTTATGAAATGGACTGAGTTTATTTTTGTTTTGATATATGCACCATTACTATTATGGAATGGACAGAGTTTATTTTAATGTGAAACGCTGCTGCAAAATGGACAGTCTATCCTTGATATGTACAGCAGTTTTGTGTTTTATGCATAGTCAGAATTTAGTCTGATATGTGAGGATTTTTGAGTTACTTATGGAATCTGACATAGGAATTTAGGGTAGGTGAAGAATGGAGTAAGGGGGCAGGAGATTATAAATTAAACTTCATCCCGCTCCTTTTCGAATGGTTTACTTTCTTTTTTTATATAATTCTTTTGCTGTGTGATTTTATTGCAAATATCTGAAATAAATAAATACACAAACAAACAAGTGACAGGATGGTGCTGTGGTTTACATTGTCAGCTCACAGTAAGAAGGTCCTGGGTTCCATCCTAGTGCCTTTTTGTGTAGATTTTTTTTTATATTCTTCCATCTCTGAGTGGGTTCTTTGCAGGTACTTCCCACCATCCAAACACATGCACCATAACAGATTAATTGTTCTATATAAATCACCACATTCACACCTAAATCGTAGGTGTGAAAGTGAATGGTTGTTCATCTGTATACGTAAGGCCTGCGATGGTGACATGTCCAGGGTGTATCCTACCTTTGCCAGTTGGTGCCTATCCAAGCTAACAATGCCTCCAGGCTCCAGCACTCCCACAACCCTCCCCAGTTCAGAAAACGGATGAATTAATGTTCCCTCAGGTTTAGTACTTCCAGTTGAGAAGTTTGATATGAGCCATTGGTCACTGTTGGAGCCAACTTGTGCCGACACAGCGTTTGTAGAACATCCCATCAGTGCGGACCTAACATCTATCCCTCTCCTACTCGAGTGACAAAACACAGCGACTTGGACCATACAGGCATTAAGCATGACTGCATGTTCACTGCATCTGTCCTGACCGAGGGGAAGTCCACACAAAGACGCAGCCATCAAAATATTAACTGTAGCTCCTATTATTTCACTCGAAGCATTTACTTTAAAGAAAGACAATTTGGCCCAATCCCCCCCCCCCCCCCCAGGTAAATCACAGCGCTGTCTTTTCTCCGTTCTGCTCAGCTGAGCTCTGCTGTTATTCACTTTGCCAAGAGGCCCCCTTCTGTCCCTGCTGTCAGATCAGACCTGAGATATGGCCGTGAGCCCGCTCTGATGCTCAACCAGGCAGAAAAACTTGGTCGTGTATCAATCAGTCCCAACATTATTGTACTCTACCTATAGTCTATATTTAAAGAGAAGTCTTATCACAGGATTGGCAGCTTACAAGAGATACTTACTGCACAAGACAGGCTGATAACGGCTGTTAAATACATATTAAAAAGCCATTACCTTTGCATTCATTGCAGTGTAGCCGAAGCCAAGAGAGGTACGCATCACTCCACTACACATCCTAGATGGTGTAGTCCTTAAAAAATTACTACACACTGGGAAACACCTTTACAAGGTCAAATTTGCTGGTTCCCCCACCAGGACAAAAATGTAAAATACTGAAAAATTAATTTCAGTTTTCTGTACAGGGTGGGGAAGCAAAATTTACAATGAACATTTAGTTATTTTTTCTCAGCAGGCACTACGTCAATTGTTTTGAAACCAAACATATATTGATGTCATAATCATACCTAACACTATTATCCATACCTTTTCAGAAACTTTTGCCCATATGAGTAATCAGGAAAGCAAACGTCAAAGAGTGTGTGATTTGCTGAATGCACTCGTCACACCAAAGGACATTTCAAAAATAGTTGGAGTGTCCATAAAGACTGTTTATAATGTAAAGAAGAGAATGACTATGAGCAAAACTATTACGAGAAAGTCTGGAAGATACTATTAAAGAAGAATGGGAGAAGTTGTCACCCGAATATTTGAGGAACACTTGCACAAGTTTCAGGAAGCGTGTGAAGGCAGTTATTGAGAAAGGAGGACACATAGAATAAAAATATTTTCTATTATGTAAATTTTCTTGTGGCAAATAAATTGTCATGACTTTCAATAAACAAATTGGTCATACACTGTCTTTCAATCCCTGCCTCAAAATATTGTAAATTTTGCTTCCCCACCCTGTAAAGTATAGACTATAGCCTGTTATCACAAGCCAGAGATTTGCCACAGAACTTAACTCGAGTGTGTAAAAACTGTCTCCCAAAAACCCTTTAACAGGGGAGAAAAAGGGGATAATAATTAGTCCCCAATCCTACTATATAATGCACGTTCTGTGTCCGAGGGTGTTTGTACGGATTTTCCACAGCCTTCACAGGCCCGATCGCTGCCAAACTCGCCAAATGAATAGAAACATTACCTGACTATCCACTAGGCACAATTTTATGTTCGTATTCAAATGTTGTGAGGTATGCTGGCCAATTTTAGCCTCTCATGCATATCGTACAATGGCACCACAGGTACAATGCTGCTAGTATGTTAAATACATATCTCAGGTGCAAAGATTTTTTAACAAAAGCAGCAGAAAAAACAGGAAAAAGCAAATTGCATTTACAGATTACGATGCAAGAATAGTGGGCAGATCTTATTGAATTTTGAGCTTATGTGAATATTGGTGGAGATGCTTCCCTTCCAATATATATTATAATTACAGCCTTGAGCTTTAGTATGACATTCTGTATTTTTCCAATTCCACAGCATGTAAATATGCAATCCAATTCATATATCCTATACAATGAACCTATAATGTATACAGAATATTTATATAGCACACACTAACTGTAGCTGCAAAATAAATTATTTCAACATCAGCATGACAGTCACATTGCAGGACACGGCCGATTAAATTGAACACATCATGCTGCAGTGTCTTTGCCGTTCGATACAAAAGTTAAACCAGCACAGTTTCTCATTTTCTAACTAATCTACAAGACAAGAACCTAATCTACTCTGGACTCTTGGGTAAACAGCAAGTGAATGAATGTTCATGATCAGATCTTGATTGTTTAATCCAACAACTAAAGCGGGCCACATGCTATTTGTTGTTGTCATCCATAACCCGATGCAAGAAAATGGGACGAAAAACACAGAAAACTAAGCAGTGTTTGGTCAGTGTGCAATGATTCTTTCTAATTGGAGCTACTGAAGTCACCTGCTTAAAAATTTTGTTATTTATTACATCACAATAAAAAAAGGAAATTTTTCCAGTATTGTGCACCACTTGTAACAAATATTATTGACTGCCCTTTCTGTAGCATTTTTCACTTGTGGATTTTCAAGGATATCTCCCACAAATACATAAAAAAGAAAGCTCTTGGCTCTGCTTCTCAATCTGTGATTTTTACCCTGAGAGCAGAGCTTCACAGAGAATTATTTAAAATGGTGGAAAAGATAAAATTACTGATTGGCCTGTCATAGCTGCTGCAGCAACATAACTGACTGTGGTGTTCCTCATTATGACAGTTTCTAACAGTTTTACATCCACAAAAATGTTTTCAAGGTTCATTTGGCAGGTGGAGTATTGCACTTGTGACTGTAATTGAAAAACCCTATGAGGCTGTCATTTCATTAAGGAATGTATAATAAGAGGGAAGTGCATCTAGTGTGCCTGTACTCTTACAAGATAAGTGTGACTAGAGAAGGACATTCATTTTGATCGTGGCGAAGATGTATAGTTGTGTTGGCAGTAATGACTGGATAGAACGCCCTGCCAAACACCGCACTTCTCTCAGCATGAACACAGATTATCAGAGTATCAGTGAAACCTGATGGGACTCAGATAAAGCAATGTGCAGCAGTGGAAGAACTCCTAATGTGGGTGGGCTCGGAGAAAGTCAGATGGATCCAACTACTGAGGCCATATACTGTAGGCACCATTATCACTGCCTGTGCCAAAATGCAACACAGTTTATTAATATTAATCCAGATAACACTATAGGTGAAATACACAGAAAACCCTTCCCTACAGGAAAAAGTACACACTCATGACCTTTGATGCAGATATATAACAAAGAGATTAGTCTGCAGACAGTATGCACTCAGCTATAATGTAAGACCGGAATTTGTATTTACTAAAATGCTTTAATTACAATGCACTTAAATGATTTAAGTTTTATGATGTTACTATAAAATGTTAAGTATATTCTACTAATTTGTAGACAAAGTTGAAAGTACGAAAAAGTTTAAGTTGAATGGAATTAAATCCCTAAGTTTTAGTCATGACCACACCTTTTTATCTTCGCATTGCATTGTGGCTATTAGGCATGTCGTTGAAAATGTGTTATTTTTATGTGCAGGGGTTCAGCGGGGTTGTGGTGTTAGTGTTAATTTGGATTTAATGTGTGTATGGCAGTGTTTATTGGCCTTTTTGTGTTTGTTTTTGCATTTTTGTAGAGTTGCACCATGAGTCAGAGCCATAGGAAGAACAATAACTTCCTGTTCATCTAAGACTGTTATTGTACAATGGAAATCTTTATTTCTTGTCAAGTTAACAGCACTTCCTGTACTGGCAAATAATATTGAGCTAACTTCCATTCATATTACAATATATTAAGTTCAATAATTTCGTCACTATTTTGGTCAGAATAGGATTTTGAGTTTGATTATCTTAAAAAAAGTTGTTTAATCAATGATAAATTAATCTGGCTGCAATTGAGAAAATTAGTCAGTGTAACCTAAAATGCTGAGCTGAATAGTTGGACAGTGGGGTTGATTTTACAACAGATTTAAAGTACAAATAACTTGTCTTTTAGTGTTTTCTACTTAATAGTTTAAGTTCATTACTTTTAGCATTAAAGTTGAACCTACTTAAACCAACTGATTAGTCGATTATTACTCTAATCATTTAAGTGCAATCACTTGCCTCAAATTTTTTGAGTAAACTCTACTTGTCAGGGCTTACAGTGATATGCATCCAAAAGCAACCGGTAAAAATAATGACACTTCTGGTACGTACAGTAGCACACTAAAAGAAAATCTACAGCTGAAAAATGCAGATAGCTATCAGCCTAAAGTTACACCTAAACAAGAATTCTCATGGCTATAGAGCTACAACGATCAATCGATTATTCCATCAAAAAAAAAAAAAAAAAAAAACTGCTTCCATCTCTCTGCAAAGTACCTTGAATGTCTTTGTATGACACTGTACCGTGCAAAAAAATGTGTGTTTATTTTCATAACTTGCTTGCTCAATAATTTATCAAATCTTATTCTCCTTTTAACATCTCCGATATAAGATTTGCTTCTTTTCGTCTGATATCTTAGTGGTTATGTGCACAGATGGTTATAGACAAAACAAGCACCTTGAAGTAACATCAGAAGCTGAACGCATGCATTTACCTCTGATGTTGAAGGTAGGATAGAAGACGATGAGGCTTGGCGTGTAAATTATATATAATTATACATCAAGAGTGCATTATATTGGTACTGAAAACATCCCTTATTCTTCAACCCTCACAGAGTTATAACTGCCAAGTTATGTTGGGGCAAGTTAAGTGTGGAGATGTGTAGCACAAAAAAATATAATCTATACAATATATCTTCTACTGTGAATGCTGTAGGTTACATGTAGAAAAATGCACTTTGTTTTAGAGTTATAATAAACTTAAAACTTTAACTAAGACCTTTTATGACTCTGTTGTGGCCTCTGCCATGTTCTACGGTGTGGTCTGCTGGGGGAGCAGCATCACAGCAACTGACAGGAAGAGGATGGACAAACTGATTAAGAAGCCAGCTCTGTCCTGGGGTGTCCTCTGGAGCCTGTGGAGGAGGTGGGGGTGGGGGGGTGGGGGTGGTGGTGTGACAGCCAAGTGTCTTCCATGATGGTCAAAGACTCCCACCGCCTCCAACACACACTCACTGCACTAAAGGTGGCCATACACTTTGCGATTTTAGCGACGATTTCTCACTTGCGCGACTCTTTCTGGGATCGGGCCAGATGTGCCTCTAATCGTGTGTCGTGTGTCGTGCAGTGTACATGGGGTAAGGAGAAGCCATTAACACCTCATCACCACCTCATGACCAGCAATCGTGTGTTCGCAAGTAAAACGGAGCTGTCTGAAATCCTGCTCGCTCCTCGTGAGGGTATCGCACTGTCAAAGCAGTGCCACGAGCCCATGTGCCTCAAATTGTCACACTGTGCATGCGCGAACAGAGAAGCGTACAGTAGCATACAAGCTTACAGTAGCTGGCTATTGGCCTAGTGCAGTTTAGCTTTTGCAGCTTACCTCTAGTTCCGCTGTAGGATTGACAGCCCATACTGTCCATGTCTGGCCAACCAATTCCTGCACCAAATACATCGTCGTCTTTTCTTCTTTTTTGATTCCCCGCAAATAATGGCACATATTGCCAAAGCGGCTTGTTAGTTTTTGTTTAGCACTACCAATTCATGACTTACGCCAGTACACAATCGTCTATGCACTTTTACGGATTCCTTGGTATTTTCACGTTGTATTTCCGGATACAACACTCGAACGTGTCGTGCGTCCTCTGGTGTATGGTCCTACAGTGTGAGCAGTCAGGTCGCATACGAGCATCGGTCCGTACAGTGTGAGAACATGAATCGTTAGCCTGACTTTACGATTGATTCGTACAGTTTGAGATGGAGCTGCATGCAACGATCGAAATAATCGCACAGTGTATGGCCGCCTTAAGGAGCTCCATTAGTGATAGGATGATACACCCAAAGTGAGTGAAGGAGAGATATGGCAGGTCTTTCTTTCCTGCAGCTGTCAGGCTCCACAACAAAAACTGCACCAAAAATTCTGTGCAATAACCGTGTAGTAAACAGTACAGTAAACCGGTCAATGAACCTGTGGCATCATCAGCATGTGTACAGCTGTAAATAGTACATATAGCTTTCTTGATTTGTGTTTATCTTGATTCTACACTTCTTTTGCTATTGTATGCTTCTGTACTTTGCTGCTGTAAACCTGGAATTTCCCCATGTGGGACTAATAAAGACATATCTTATCTTACTTAGTTACAGAACAGTACTACAAAACATAACAGGTAATTTCTAGAAACACAACCTTGATGGGGGTTTTTGTTTCATTTTGTTTTTTTTGGTGCAAGAACTGACACTATGAACAACAGGGTGAAGCTGGAGAAGCACAGGTTATGAAAATAAGAAGCTAAAGTTACTGCTAAAGCTGATGTATTGAACACCTTGTAATTCCAGCAAGTTGCTAACTGTTAGCATATAGTTCCAATAATGCCCTTACGTACATTTTATATACAAATGCACTACATAGCATGCTAGCTTACGGAAGCTGAATCAATGCTAACATTAGCCAACAGAGTTAAGATATGCTAACAAGCCAACTTTTGTAAGTGAATAAAATGTTTGCAGGAGAAAATCTCTTGACAGTCTCATTTAACATCTTTAACCAAAACCACACTAAAGTTTAAGGCTAGAGGAGAGTTAAGAGTTTAATTAATACAAGCTTTATTCAGAGACATATGCAGATATGTCTTAAAATGTAATATCCAGAGCAATTATTTACAAAAAGGACAGCCAGAACTGTAATTAGTGAGTCCAAATAAAGCGAATGAGACCATGCTGACTTCTGGGGGAAAAGAAGGGAAAAAAAGAAAGAAATTGAAATACTTTTAGAGAAAAATTCACTGTAAGTATATGGGGCCGTACTGGAGTCAGGTGGCATTTAGAGCCCGTCGTTGGTATTACACTTCAAGATACTTCTCCATTGGCATTAGTTTCCATGTCTGAGCTGATTGAGTTCAGCTTATCATGATGTTTACATTCTTAAAAGCTGAAAACGCATCCAAATCAACACCAAAAATGGAATAAATTGCTTCACAAATGTAACTGTCAGACTGAAACTGTCACCAGAGCTGTATGATTTTAAAGGACACAAACTCATGCGTACAGGGTTGTGTTGCAGAGAGCCTGCGACTGATGATTACTTACTTTCTTTTTCATAACACTGTGGGAATAAATTATCATAATGTTTTAAAGCTCATTGTCATTTCAAATGCAGCAGCATCATTTATCCACAGCAGGGTGGTCTGAATTCCACTGCAGCTTCCTCTCTTCCTCCTAAATGTCTCGTTACAAATTTACCCTATATGCAAGATTAATCAAAAGCATCTAGAAATGGAAGTTCGTTGCATTCATAATGTCTGTGTTAGCTGTCCCATTTGATTGTATGCTAATGAGTCCCAATTTGGATTTGATTAATTGTGTGGCTGGTGAAGCAGAGTTGAACAGACATCTGGGATGAGCAGCCGTGATGAGAGGGAATATGCAAGAGCTGGTGTTTCCTACACTCAGACAGTATTCTATGGGGTTTTACCAACATTTTCCAATGACCTTCATTTTTCACACATTCTCTTTTGGCTGTTAGTCAAGTATGAAGGACAGGTCAGAGCAGAAACACAACACTGAAAAAGTCACGTGTTGTGTCAGTTGCTCTGCGGTATGTCATTGTTTTAAACAGACTGAAGAGGATCTGTTAGTTTTAACTACAATATAGAGCAGGTCTGAAGGTCAGTTTACCTCAAATCAGCAGTGAAACCTCCATTAGTCTGTCCTGCAATCTCCAGCTCACATATAGTAGTGACAGAATAAGCCTGTGGCCAATGAAGAGAGAGGCGTCGAGTCCAAACTACATATGTTGAATTCATGGACTGTATTTAGTGTGAGAACTGGATGGAGCCACTGACAGTTTAGAACAGGGGTGTCAAACTCATTTTAGTTCAGGGGCCACATTCAGCCTATCATGATCTAAAGTGGGCCAGACCAGTAAAATTCTATAAATAACAGGATAAGAACTTATAAATAATGTCAACTCCAAAGTTTTCTCTATGTTTTTGAGTGAAAAAAGCAAAATTTCATTATGAAAATGTTTACACCTTCGAACTATACTTGAACATAACACGGACAAACATGAACAACCTGAAAATTCTTAAGAAAAAAAATGCAATGTTAACAATATTACACCTAAGCTGATCATTTATATTTATATTTATTTATATTTTATATTTTTTATATTTATATTTTTGTGCATCACAACTTAAAGATTTAGATAAAGGTAGAATATTGGTAATTCCACATAGTTCTCTTAAGACATTTCAGATTGTTCATATTTGTTCAGGATATTCATACTTTTTGTAAAAGAATAGTCTGTAAATGTAACTTATTTTTTCTAATTTTACTTTTTTTTATACTAAAACAAAGATGAAAATTTGCAGTTTTCATTATTTATACGTTATTATGATAGTATTTTACTAGTCTGATCCACTTTAGATTGAATTGACCTAAAATGATTTTAACATCCTTGATTATTAATATCTTCAGTGTAATTTTTGGATTTCACAAATTCATCCTAGGGGCCACATTGGACCCTTTGGCTTTGGCCCCTGGGCCACATGTTTGACACCTGTGGTTTAGAGTCTGTGTTAGCTGACCAGCATCTGCTGACCTTGGCCTCACTTCTCAACTGTGATCTTTTAAGCTGAACTGGTTACTAAATCTCCGTCAGTGTATTGTTGCACCACAGGGGCACGAAGTTCATCTACAGGCCCATTAATGCTCAACGTTAAATACGCATACGTATAAGGATGGAGCATTTCATCTGTCCTCTGGGAGCTTAAAAAGGTGTACCTAAACGAAGAAAATGGAGTGGGCAGTGCTGAGAATTGAAAAGAATATGTCCAGAAATGGTGGAACTTTTCAAAAAGTGACTGTGCGAGTTGGTGAAAAAATACAGATATATTTACGACAACTACCCTTCTCAGTATCAACATTAGTAAAACCTCCTTTGTCATCGCCATGTTTGTAATTATTGACTTTCTTCTTCCTCTTCTCTCAAAAAACTCTACTCTTCTTTTTGGTATTTGATCAATATGTTATTTCAAAGGGACACCGTCTGGTGGATGGATCGCCAAACGCTCATTCCAACATAATTGACGCATGGAAGTAAAAAAGCAGTTACATTTACAGAGTTTGAAAAGGACGTACTTATTTACAAACAAAAAGTCAGTATGAATGGGGATTTTACTTTGTCCAAGTACAATCTAACCAAAAAGGCATAGAGTGTAACTTCCAATAGTCAGTCAGTGAAAGGTACTGGACCTTATGCAGATACAGCAGTTAAAAGGTATTCGATTTGTTTTAACCCAGCGTTATCTGCATGGTCTTCTCCATTTGCCATTTAAGTTAGAGTCCAAAGATAGGTGGGTACTACCTGAAACAGCTAATGTTTAATCACAGAACAACAACCAAAAACTGAATATAGCTATAAAAACTAGGAAAAAGCCTCTTGAGTAAGTAATAACATCTGGTTCAAAATAAAAACACTAACACTGCAAGTGAAAGTCAGGGCTCAAACACTGGGTAATATAACGGTACTGTTGCATAAACATGTAATGACAGCCTATACGAGCAAAGTTACAAATTAGAAGCTTTAAATTAGAGTCGTCTACCCCTACTAAATATATATTTGCTTCCCAAACACTATAGCATTGGCGTCTAAAGTAAAATATAGCCAACTTCCTATAGCATAATGCACTGCTGTGTTGATGTCTGATGTACAGTTCCCAGCTGTCATTGTTCCACCTTTTAAAATGTTGCTTCATATTGATCTGTATTTTACGAGGAACTTTACACCTAATAAGGGCTAAGTGTAACATTTAGGTTGTAACTTATCTTTACAAGTTCTTTCAGATGGTGCAACTTGTAAAATGTTAACAGCACATAACTGCGGTCTTAAATTAGGCGATGCTACCCACAAGTGACGAGTAAAATCCTAAACACATGAAGAAATGAGTAAACGGCTTCTGACTTTGCTCACAATATTGGCTTTCCAACAGGTTGGAGTTTTTGCTTCTTCTCTTGTTTTGTTTTTCCTGTCTTCTTCTGAAGGGGGAAGGGAGAAGTTTGTTTACCTCAAACTTTTGCTTTATGTCAAGAAGTACAAAAGAAGAAACATGTTGCCTGTGGATG
The DNA here is from genome assembly GCF_902148855.1 of Sphaeramia orbicularis. Classification (NCBI taxonomy): domain Eukaryota; kingdom Metazoa; phylum Chordata; class Actinopteri; order Kurtiformes; family Apogonidae; genus Sphaeramia; species Sphaeramia orbicularis. The sequence continues at coordinate 36,419,681 of NC_043971.1, read as the reverse complement.
AAACGTTGACTTCACTGCCCCCTAGCAATGTGTAGAAGTGCAGTGTTCAATATTTTTGCATCAACTATTGATCAAATGGGTTTATGGGTTGCTCAGTGAATTACCCTTCAAATCTACAGTTCCTTTTAAAACTCCTTTTTAATGCTCAACATTGAGGAGCAGAAAGACAAAGTCATGACACTGTGAGCTACAAAGGCATTTTTTTTTTTTTTGAAGTCTAAGAAACCAAAACATCTTTAAAAGTGAGTGAGTTTTGAGCTTACTTTTCTGTAGGCAGACATAAACATGACTCCAAATGAATACCAATGGTGCCCTATGTCTGCAACAGGAGTACATTTTTCCCAACACTTTTCCCCAGCTCTCAGCTTTTTTTTTTTTTAGGTGATATTTTGTGAATGTAGCTTGTGTGAAAGTTGCTATAATTTCTCTTAAGTATATGCATCCAATTCGGTCCTATGATTTTAGTTAACACAGTATGTGTTTACTTTCTGAAAACAGTTTTTTTCCCCCTCCCAAAACACCACAGCATCATCTTCATATTGTAATTTATTCATTTAGAGGTATTTGATGCATCTCCCCACCCATAAAGTTCAGTTTTCAAGCTCCAAATAGATTGTAATTGGATGCAAAACACCAAATTAAATACCGCTTACTTGTTTTGCAATTCTTGGGAGAGTATAGGTGCACATTACTGCGATAACGTCATTAAGGCACGGCTATGGGGAATTCTACACACTCCATTTTAGGTGATAAATACCAAGATCTGCTCAAGAGTTTTAAAGCCCTTATACAAACCTTTATCTCTTCTCTGCTCCTAACGCTGGCACAGAATATAGAAACATCAGTTGTAGACTGCAAATCATTACTTCTGAAAGTGCACAGTGCACCAAAGTCAAAATGAAGCTTGGCTATTATTGTGAAACACTGCAATTTTTCTTCCTCACCAGCTGAAATGTAACTACAGACCTCAACAGATTGACTGAAGCTTGGTTGATTGTTCCATGTTTTTTTTGTTTTTTTTTCCCAGTTAAACCTAAAAAAAAAAAAAAAAAAAAAAAAAAAAAGATTTTGAGCTAGATTCAGACCGAGTAGAAAGTCATTAAATCCCATCTCTAACCATTAACAATCAATCAACCCACAGAAATCTGGACATGCAGACTAAGAGCAAGTCAAAGATGAAAAGCTGTGTCTATATTTTTCTACATAGATTCATGCTTTCTGATTTTTCTCCTCAGTTGTGATCATCCCCTCCCAAAGCTTTCACAATGTCTCAAAACTACCAGAATAAATAAAAAGGGAAAATATTGTATGATATCAATGCATGGCTGGGTCAAAGGAAACTTGACAAGTGTTCTGACAGGATGCTGTTGGATTCTGTGTCTGTGATGAGAAGATAAAAGAGAGTAAACACAAGTAGGATGAGATTTTGCTGGAAGAGCAGAATGAAATATATCTGGAGAGCAGGAGCCGGGAGGAAAGTGCAAATGCATCAAAAAACACAAAATGTGGAGACAGGACCTGCAATTGTTAGACAGGGCAGCCACTTATATTGAAATACACCTGATGAAGTATTCAGTCTTGTTAACCTTTCTGGTGCTGCAGATAAAAGTAGTCTTAACCAGATCTCAACTTAAATTAGATTTTTCGCTGCAGCTCATCTAAAACACCAGTCCCATTTATCCTTGTTTCAAGCTGGAGCAACAGACTCAGAGTCTAGATGTTATAATTAATGCGATCATGAGACATCAGAGAGTTACTGTGAAGCTCAGGAACCTGTTTGCACAAATTAGCCCAAGCAGGTAGAGATGCAAATGTGAACACACGTGTCCTTATTCACATTTACATTTTGGGAACAAAGCCAGTGCTGATATTCAGATTGAGGTGCAGGGATGAGCAGGTGCTCCCTCACCTGTGAACACCTGGCACCTCACATTCATTCCACTGGGAAAAAGAAAAGAATCAAGTGGGATAGTTGTGACTGATGACTGCTAAGACAGAAAGCAACACAATATGATAGACTGTCACTTCTATACACACTACAAATACACACATACAAAAGACTTACTTTACTTTCACTTCTTTGTATAATACTTTCAGCTGTAGCTTTTATAATTTTGTTGTGCAGGCGATTGACCAATGACAATAAAGAATATCTAACTATCTTAAAAGGTTCACTATGTAAGATTCACATGTGCTTGTGTAAAGTTTGTGTTGAGTGCATTTTGGTCCTGCCATTTGATGACATCATTTCCTTTTCAGAGGGCTCGTACAGATTGTGTCAATAAATCAGTGGTTCCCAACCTTTTTTGACTTGTGACACCATTTTAACTTCACAAATTTCTGGCGACCCCAGACATTTAAAACAAAGACATGTTTTTGCTAAATTTGTTTTTGATCATGTAATAGTTTGCTGTACTATGTTGCAAATAAACATTCATTTTAGATGACATTTCGTCTATATGATGTACATTATGGATGGAGGCAGAAAAGCCAGGTGTAGATTACTGCACAAAGGGAGAATTTTATTTTCCTTGGTCAAGATAGGTACAGTCAGTCCAGCTTGTATTTACAAGGCTGACAATTAATACTGAACAAACAATAACTCAAACTATGAATTATGAAAGAGCTGCAGCATCTGAAACTGACCACAATGAACATTTGAAAGATAAACAGTACCACAGTACTTCAGTTTCAGCTTCACAGTTTGTCATGTCTTTTATGGATTATGATTGTCTCTCTCAACTCACCATATATTTTTTATTTATTTATTTATTTATTTTTTTTTTTTTTTTTTATCAATTACTAGAAATTTCAGGTGACCCCATTTGACTCCAAGGTTGAAAAACACTACAATAAAGTGCACCTGTAGTGAACTGTCATTGGTAGATATTTCAAAATATCACGTATAATACCAATGGTTCCATCTGGTAACTTATGCCATAGCCCGTTGTATAGTATGTGCGAGTACTATGTCACTGCTCCGTCAGTCAGTTATGGTCAGCGACATGTTGCCTCCTTCACAGGCTGTTCCAGCACCTTTAGTAATGCAGTAATGTTTTATTGTTCGGTTACCTGGGCTGTGATGGAGTGATCACTGACCCCGTGCAGCAGACACCAGTCTAACCTGACTGACACATTATCGGCCAGTGCTGGGTCACATCTCTAGGACAACGGCGGAGTGCAAGGCTTATGACTGGACAAACAACAAGTGCGAACTTGTGTTTTACACTCAGTCTCACTCACTGACTGCTGCTCGTTTACTCACACTGATCACCTGGAATCAACGCTGGTACATCATATCTGGCTGACAATGGCTGCCCCCCATAGTTTCTGCCCCTGCCCATAATTCACGTAATAAAAAAGGTCCAGTGTGGCACATTTTTAACTGAATTTGTGCCTCTTTTGCTTATAGCACACAAAGCACAATAAGTGTCGTAAGCATGACTGGTACAAGTACACTTTAAATACCACCAAGCCCCAACTTTCCTACCCAGTACTCATTCATTCACCGTGTTTACATGCACACAAGTATCCTGGTTATGATGCTTATCCCAGTTTTGATCATACCGGGGATATGGCGTTTACATGATGAATACTAGTAAGACGGTTAATCATTACTGTTCGTACTTGTGGAGGCACCTGTGACGACATTTACAACATAACATGGTAATTTAATTTGATATTTCAGTCGCTGCTGCCTAACTGTAAAGTTACCGTGGCTATAGAAAGCAAGGACATTTTGGTTATAGCAGACTGCCAGCATCAAATTGTGGATTTGTCTTTGCAGTATTCATTTAATGTCAGCAACTGGAATCGAACAGGTAATCATGTCTATTCTGTCACTATCATCACACTGAATGAGGAGGAGGATGAAGATCTGCAACCGTGACTGATGGAAGAGGGCCGTCATGATGGAGTTCAGTCATTAGTTTCAATGTTAATCCATACAGTAATGTTTGTTTTAGGGAAGCTCATATCCTGGTGGTTGTTTTACTACAGACTTGAAGGCCCTGTCCATACAAAGATGGTTTCGGTCGTATCCACAAAAGTATTGTATCAGATAGGCCTTTCATCCACACGAAACCAGCGTTTTTAGTCACTGAAACCACAACTTTTTGAAACCGGGTCCCAGAATGGATACATTTGAAAATGCCAGTTTCACATCCAAACCACAACTTTTCTAAAACAATGATGTCGTAGCCCCACCTCTCTAACCTTTTCCCCCAGAAGTGGGACGCCACTTCACAACAACAACAAAAACAACAGTGGACAGTGCTACAACAGCTATTGAGCTTATTGGAAATATTCAATCAAAATCATTGGCTACTCTTTCATTACAATGAGCAACAAACAACCATAGCTGACAATATTCACTCCATGCTCTTGGATCTTCCGTGGAGGGGGGCAACCAGGAGGTAATATTGGATCAGACCCAGTAGAACCAAGCAGGCTTTATGCACATGCTCCACTTTTTCTCCCCTTTTTGTGAGAGCATTATAACGCCACATACAGGCCTGGCATTTGTACTACATTGTTTTCAGTCATTTTCAGTGGTTTCATGTGGACGCAGAGATTTCCTGAAATGACTGCACTTTTTTTGAAAACAACAAAGAAAAAGATTAGATAGGAAAAAATGCCCTTTCGTGTGGACATGGCCTAAATGTTCAGCCTTCTGATGTTTTTTCCAAGTGAACTCCAATGTCTGTTTATTTTGTTCATTATTGACCCTCTACTGAAAACAATTTCCTGTGAAGGACAAATAAACATATCCATCGATCTATCTATCTATCTTTCTATCTTGTGCCTCTGTGCTCCTGTAGCATGTTGTATCTGTTGCCACCACAGTTTGTATTTCTGTTCCGTTAATTTGTGACTGTGCAGCAACTTGCACCTGTCAGTAACCAGGATACGGTGTATACATTTAACAGTATCCAGGTTACTACTTCAGTACTTTAGCTGGAGTGTACAGGTTGGTTGAAACCAGGAAAAGGCTGGAATACCAGTGTAATCATGGTATTTTACAGAGGATGCTGAATTAGGTTGTTGGTATTAAGACTGAGCCTTTAACGTCTTTCTACACTAAAGCATTTGGACTTAGATATTTAATAGTTTGTGTAACATGTCTTTTCGCTACCACTGAAGAAATAATGGGGTTCATAACACAATGATTACTTCAGATGGTGCAGACTTACCAAAAGTGAATCTCTGGTTTAACCTCTGAACTCCAACATGCATTAAGTTGGATTTACACAGATGCTTTATAATTACACTGGGTTAAAAAAAAATGTTTTTTGCAAGTTGCCTAGGTTTTTTCAACTGAATTAAGACCATTTTGCACCACTAAATCCAAAAATGACATCTGTTTTTCTCAATCAAGTCAGGGTTTTTTTTGCCAATTTGATTTAGAAAAATTTGATCTTCTCACAAAATATAATAATTAATACCAAAATAAGATTGGTAAGTACACTTTATGAAACTTGTGACTTGATTCCTGTTAGGTACAATGTTGTATTCACCACAGATGTAGCAGAATACGTCAGGCTTATTTTTGCAAGATCTTCTAGTCGAAGCCATTTCATTCACCTGTAATATTAAAAAAACTATTAATCATAAATTGGCAAAAGTAAAACCTTCAGAACTCGTTTATTGCAAGAAATATGAAAGAATTTTGTATCATATGATGTGAAAATGCCCATAAATGTAAGCAAAAATGTTAAAAAGCCAATATGTAGCATAGTTCAGAAAGTTGACCTGATTGAGCAAAATTAATGTGATTTTTGGATTCAGCACACCAAAATTATCCTAAATCAGCTCAAAAAACTTCATAAATTTGTTGTTGACCAGTGTTATCTTTGAGTCCAACAACATTTTTGGATGATTATAACTTTCGAGGCAGACAACATATGGCCACAGTTTCTAATTAATGAAAAACAGCAATAATATGGTCCAAAAATGATTGTAAAAATGTAGTTTCCAGTCAGATAACAACAAAGAGTCATCACACACAGTCCACAGTCCAGAAAGCAGTATTTTGGTTGTAATTCGCCTACATTTTATAGAAAAGTGAGAAAACTGTTAAACTTCAAATAATGGATTGCAATTCTATCTTAAATGCCATCGAGGATGTAGGTATTATGGATGTTAGGTCACATGGCAAGTCTGTGCAGTGATTTCTATGGCGATTCATTCCCACCACCTCTCAAACAACCAGCTCCCAGCACAACACAGACTATAACACAAACTCCACATGAGCACAGGAAAAAGTCACAAGTTGAACCTTTAACATCATTCTAGGTCACAGTCTGATGGAGTGTCCGGTTTAATAAGACCATGAACTCTGCAGCAGCTTCCGTTCTAATGAAAATTGCAAAACTCACCAGTTCTGACCGGCTTGCAATAAATAAATTGCTTGCTTCCTCAAATTCCTCATATATGGATCTTACCCATTTTGCTTAAGCAAGTTCAATCTGACAAAAGGAAGACTGCACTTATAAAAAAAAAAATACTGGGGGGAGAGGATTTATTTTATCCACAATTACAACTGTAGTGGACTGAAACCATTTAATCAGGGATACTATGATATATTTAGTGTCATGTCCAGGGCGGCTGTGAGCGTACATGATTTTAGAAATGTAAAAAGGCAGTTTCCTCCTGGTTGGTGAGAAGATGCATGAAAAAGGCATCAAGCACCAATTGTCCATTTAAAGTGTCCTTTAAATCTTGATATCTTAATATAAATCAGCATTAAAATACACAAATGCACCATGTCTGAGTACATGATCATCAGTGTAGAAAATGTAAAGGCGCAGGGTGAGTTCTGAGAAGATCACCCAGTGTTTTCCCGTTTTCGATACGGAGCTCCCTTCTATTAAAAGTTACTCAGCTCTAATTCTGTCACTGCATAAGTTAACATCCATCTAAAAGACTGCATAACTGTAGCACAGTGTAAAAGTCTGAGTATCTATCTATATAGAAACAGAACTGTCGTTTGTGCACACTGTCTGAATGAGGAAGCGAAAAATTAACTCCCTAACAGTAAAACCAAAAGTGTTTTTTTTTTTCAACCATTGCCCTGACATTACCAGTAAGCACAGTCCTGTTGCTGGCAAAGTGTGTGTTTCTCCAGTAAATGACCGCTCCTTGCCTCAGGCTAGTGTTTATCTTCCTCCTACCTCTCACAGAATAAGCCGGCTCTGCGTGGTGGTGCTATGAACCAGCAGGCAATAACAGGCCACCAAGAAGCAGCCGTGCATGTGTGTCTGTGCATGTGTGTTTAAGTGTGTGTGTGTGTTCATGAAACTGCACACTGAGGTAGCTGAAGAGGCTGCTGGTCAGGCCCATGGCTGACTCAGCGGCCACTTAAACAAGTGTATGACAGTGTGGTAGAGTCAGCCAACTGGTCCCCAACAGTCACTTTACACAGTAGTTAAAGTAAACATGCCCTGCAACAAATCAGAAAACTACACATTCAATTTGTTTCATTGCAGGGGTCATTTCATAATAAAAAGAAAACACAAAAGAACCAAAAGGTAAGTGAAAGTTGTCACAGACACAGCAGTGGGTCTAATTTTAAAAAGGTAGAATATGCTGTGTTATTGTACTTGAGACAGGTCTGGGTCTTACTTTTGAAGGTCTCCATCTCAACCACATTTTTAGTCAGTTTTATGTCGCTCAGTAACAGTCGAGGCCACAACTGCAGTGATATCATCAAAGATTCTTTATTGTTAATTCACTAGATGTACACGACATACAGAGAACTGAGATACTGTTTCTCTCTCACCTTGTTACATACCATGCATTTAAAAAAAGAAAAAGAAAAAAAAAAAAAAGAAAAAAAGGGAAAACAAGATAATAGGAAACTAGAAGCACTCAGAGAGCGCAGACCTCCACCAAGGCAGATCAGTGCCCTGGATTTGGATGAAAATTTCAGGAAATGTTGATACTGGCACAAGGAACAAATGATTAAATTTTGGTGGTGATCGGGGGGGGGGGCACTGATCTGCCTTGATGGAGGTCTTTTCTAGAAAGCACTCGTAGAGCGCAGACCTCCGCCAAGGCAGATCAGTGCCCCCCCCCCCGATCACCACCACAATTTAATCATTTGTTCCTTGTGCCAGTATCAACATTTCCTGAAATTTTCATCCAAATCCGTCCAGAACTTTTTGAGTTATCTTGCACACAGTTAGACAGACAAACCAACGCTGACAAAAACATAACCTCCTTGGCGGAGGTAAAAAAAGTGTACATGTCAGTCTATTTACAATAGCAGCAGTGGCGCAATACAGAGACGGTTATGAGGTAAGGGGGTGCATAGTGAAATCAAAAAGCAACGGATTTGTCAACAGCAGCAGACGGGGCAATCGTGCACCATTTATAATTCTGCACTTTATTATAAACAGTGCACTATTGCCCTGTCTGCTGCTGTTGACATCTCTGTTGATATCTATGATATCTATCCTGAAGGTACGAAGCTACATGCATCACCTACTTATGTATGTACTGTATGTTAAGGCACTGGCTGACCAATTAACTGTAATTAGCATTTATCAAAAAAACTTGCATTAGAAAGATAGTGCACTGCCTGCTTCACTAATCTGTTCAATCCCTGCTTCCTAAGAGGGAGAGTGAAGCAGTAATAATAAGGCCAATGGTCAATTAAGGTCCAAATTCAAAAATAATACACCAATACTATATTTTTAAAACCGGTAACTAACATTACTTTTAGCACTAATCTTATTTTCCTTGCTCATTTTTACCTTCTTCAGTTGTAAGATCTAGTGAGAGGTTGGTTACAGCTGAGACAGAGACAGGCCTCAAAATAAAGTCCATTTTTTCCTAATCTGTGCTTCTTAAAAATGTCATGTTCATGTCAGAATGTTCAGGAGTAAGGGGGCTTGTGAAACATGGATCTGATGTTTACATGGTTGACTTTGGTTTGGAAGAATCAGTGTTAAAATCTGTAATTCACCGCTATTGTTGGAATGAATGAGACCAGATCTGCCTGTAGTCTCCTAAAGGGGCGGGGGCATTAGAGAAACCATGTGACACTGTGGCAGGAAATCATCTCCAGTGGGTCTTCTTGTTCTTAAATGCCTTTGATTATATCATAATAGAAGTAGAGTTAACATTGAGAGACTGAGGGGGCAGATCATATGGTGATGAATTATGTTTGTTATATTATTGCTTGTTATAAACAGTGACCCAGTCATGCAAAACTGAAATGATGGACCACATGCTAATGATGGGCATAAAGCTGTGCCACGTCATTAACTATAGTCGGCTGTGGTTAGTTCAGTCTCTCAATCCTTCCCACATCCTCAAAGATCTAAAGAGGCACCGGTAACCAAAAGCATCTACTGAAAATCTAAAATGTTTAATAACTTTTGAACACCTAATCCTATTAGTACATTGTAATAATTCAGATGAAATGCAGTTTCTCTGCTTTTCATTATTATTAGATGTGACCTATTTGGACTTTCAGAGGCTCTGCAGTGAATGTGAAAACACCGTTAAGTTCTACAACATCGATTCACCAATAAAACCCATGTAGTGACAGTGTTTTAGATGCCTGTTTTTATGTTCACTTATTTATATTCTTTGCTGAAGGTCACATTTTCTTCAGTTTTCTCTGTTCTGATAAAATGACCTTTGAATTTATTCTGACATCTAAATGATCAGCAAATCAAACAAATGAAGATAGCTGATTTTTATTGAATAATGTAAAATGTAGAGGATAACATTTATAAAAGGTGATAAACCACTGTCCCAAAGTAGAGAAAAACTCATTTGTCAGTCACTATTAAAATATCTGTAGGTCTTAAACTGTCACTGTGGCGCTTTAAGCCTACTTGTGTATGAGTGTGTGCGTGAATGTGAGGCTTTGTAAAGCGCTTTGGGCACCATGAAGGTGTATAAAATTCGCTATGTAAGTGCAGTCCATTAACCATTTAAAGATTATTCTTATTTCAGTATTATTTTAAGAAATTAACTGTTTTGCCTACAGCCCACCATATGAATCATACTCTAGTACAACTATGGTGGACATAAGAGTTAAAAAGAATTTAACTGCACACATTCAATGTCATTTTTTATTTAACCCTCAATTCAGTCAGACTGACATTCTTAAATCAGAGGCCAACACCCAGATGACAGGTCTGAAACAGCTGGAAATTTAGTTTCTAACAATGAAAACAAAAATTGAAAGGAAATTGTTTTTACCCACAATCTTTCTAAAAATCAATCTGCTGTGTTTAAGAGCGTGTTTTTAGTAGTTCTGTCATTTTAGCGATCAGAAAAACAAAAAACAAAAATTACATAAGACCCACCAAACTGTCTTGTGTATTTTAAACCAACCTTTAAAAAAAAGTCTGTGTCAGTTGATCAGATGTCGCTCATGTCCCGACCTGATGAAATGCATTGTGTACACAGTGACATACACATACAGAGTAGTCTTGATGAAACCACTTAACCTCTTTTCACAGCAGCCATAACCACGACAACGGAACAAACGAAGATGTCAGGTTGATTTGACAATTCAACCCTGCATCCTGTACACACCCTCCATCTCTATGCATGTCAGACCCTCATGGCTTCATAATGACCCACCTCTGTCTGCAAGACCTGAGCACAAATCCCTCGTGTCTCTGCGTCAACATGCACAGGTTACACAACTTTAAAAAACACACGATGTTGCAAATACAAATACAAATCTATGCACTGTTGAAACACACTGTTCAGCTCAACTTGTCTCCGAGGTGTAAACTGTAAGAGGCTGATGATTATGCAGCTCTAATCAACACATTTGTCTGATAATTAGGGCTGGGTAAAAAAATAGATTTAATCGATCTTAGATTGATTTCGTTTTAATTTTGCGTAATCGATTAATAGTGGATGAGATCGATTTTTCAGAGCAGTGCTGGGAGTACGCGGAAGCGCGGGCGGCTCTGGTGTCTTGGTCTCGCTCGTGACGGCTCTGGTGCAGAAAAGATGCAGAGAAAGGGTGGGGAAAACCCCTCCACTGGAGGTCCTCCCAGCCTCAAACTCGAACCCGCATTGTGAGGGAACTGGCCACCCGGAGGTTCTCCAAGGCGAGTTGCGGAAGCCAGTCGTTCTTGGAATATCAGCTTGGATCCATACTATCACCTATGGCTGAGTATGGAGTTAGAGGAATAGTACAGCGACAATGACTGACCATTACGCAACCCCCACCCCCCCGACCAACAATCATGGAGCGCGCACACCCCCTGCACTTGTACCACTAAGGGTACGTTTTACACGGCAACACTCCGCAAAGATTTCTCCTTTGCGTTATAAAATCATCCCCCGTTAAGACGAAGCCACTATGATAACGATCTGCGTTAACATGAGTCCGTGAGAACGGCTGAATACGCTGTAGTGGCCATGCCAGACCAGTAGCTGGCGATGTAGAGCTGTAGTGAAACAGTGGCGGTAAAACACGCGCCTGCGCACAAACGATTTCCGGTTTAGACAGCCTTTAAATGAGGAGAAGAAGAAGAAGACGAGGCGGACAACACTATTTACAAACAACAATGGCGAGTGGTCGAACAAAGACGCAGGACTTCTTTGTCTGGACAGACGAGCTGAGCACAGTTAGCAGCACGTATGTTGTTCTGAAACCGGCCATTGTTGTTGTGGTTGTTCCTTCTTTTTCTGCAGCTTTATTGTGTCATAGAGGCTGGCAAACCAGCTTGGAGGCGCATTACCGCCACCAACTGGCCTGGAGTGGGTTAACTGGCGGTTCTTGGCTGCGCGCGCATGCGGTGACGTCATATTTTACCCCGGAACGCTCCGATTCGGGTTAACACGGAGCTGAAATGCGGAGCGTATCGATAACATTCCACCCTGGACCCTGGTATTAAAAGTTTCCGGATTCAGGCACTCTAGGCACCGTTTCCATGTTAACAGAAGGCTAATCCGCGATGAAATCTTCCCGGAGTCGACTGAATCCTACGCCGTGTAAACGGCCCCTAAATTAATCTGAATCAATCAATTAATACTGAATCAAATTGATACTGGGTCGAATTGAATTGTGATTAATCGATTCCGAATCTTATGAATCGAAATTGAATCAATTACGGAAATTGGCCATGATACCCAGCCCTGCTGATAATATCACAAAACAACAGGTAATGTCAAGTCAGGCTTATCAGGAAAAATCTTGATCTCTGTCTGGACAACACACACACACACACACACACACACCAAAAAACAGCTTTGAACTCGACTGCACTAAATCTGTACTGGCTGTGTTAAAATGTGAGGATTCGCTGTATTTTTGTCTTTTATCGTTGTAAATGAAATATTTTTCATCTGTATAGATTTTGCACTGATGGTAGATCAAATTTCTGAACAGATTCACCGATTATGAAAATCATTTACTGCAGCTCTAAACGTTACAGCTGCTGCTGCGATAAGACTCTTCAACCCGGTGTGAACAGGTGTGGAGCATTTTAGTTTCTAAAATGTAGTCAGTGGTAAAACATGCAGTTTCCTGGAGCTCAATTTAACTACTTCACATTCCTGATTTTGTCCAACCAGTCATAAAAACACAAAGATATGAGAGTTACAGAGGGAAAAAAACTAACACATCAGAGAAGATACAGACACAAGTCATTTTGGCTTGGTAAAATAATAAAGTAAGTGAAATTAATAAGCTCTGATTGTCTCAAGTAAATTCCAGTTGATCAACAAATCCATTAACTGACTAATTTCAGTATTACATCTGCACACAGCGACAACCTCCATTTATCTCACCAAATTAACATTTGCCAAACAAACTCATTAGCTGCCCAGCGTAGCAGCTTCAAAACTAAATCAAGCTCGCTACATCGACAAATGTGTACAAACCTAATGAAAATGAATTATTTATTCATTTGTAAATCCCTATTAATAGTTGTGACTCACTCTGGATTGAATTAAAATAATCAAAAGGAGGATTCGGAAGCACGGCGGAGAATTAAAGTCTATTTTTGCTGTAACCCGGGAAAGTCTCTGACATGGATGTTCTCAGATGAGATTTGATTCGTTGGCGGTGCTTAAGTAAAAATTAGGAGCAGTGAACCTCCCATGGCAATTCAAACCCCACCAGCAAGAGGCTGAAACAATTAACAGGGAACAATGGAGGAGCCATTAGTAATAAAAACTCATTTCATGCTTGTAATGAAAGGACAAGAGAAACTCATTCTACTGCTGGAATGTTTTCGCCATGCAGAAATCCACATTAAAAGCACTTGCATTTGGGCGTCGTGCTTTCAAAAACTGGATTAAACCAACACATCAACAGTGGATTCCAATGGAAACAAAAAAATGCTCGGCAAAATTCACGGTACTTCCCAGAGATCACATGGCAATCAGTGTCAGCAACTCAGCGACATCTTAATGCCATTTTCTTTGTCCTCTGAAACGCTGTGCCTGATGCCAATTATATGGGTTTTCCTCTGTTATTTCCAACAAACTACTGTTACTGATGCCAAATGTTCAAAATGCAGAATGCAGGAAGCTTCGTGAGCTGGCTATAGGATGAATCATCCCTGCATAATATCGCTCAGACAGACAGTGGCATGTGTTTGCAAGGAAAGGTCACAGACAATCAATTTAGAATGCTGTGTGAGTAGAAAATTTGAGATTCTGCCAAACAACCTTGAGTTTTCACGGGTTTTTGTATGGATGGCACAAAAATCACCTTGTAAAGAAAGATTTGTTCATGTTGGGTATTTAAAAACTGTGGTGGAATTCGCCCCAGTTTAACTTAATAATCATACAATTTAATTTACTTTATATCAAGATGGATCCAAAAATGTCACTTAAATTCTTTCCCTCAGACCGAGGTGACAAGACCTAAAGTAAGAAATGATGGAACTCCAGATAAACAGTCAGTAATGAGCTAATTCTGCACCCGGGAGCCATTAGACCAGAACAGAGGATGGAGATATAATGAGTTGACATCATTAAGTCAAAGGTCAAATGGTGGAATATTATGTGTAAATAGTGATGACGTTTGACATTTATCTGAGTTCTATGCACCTGTATTTATACTGATGACAGAGACCATTGAAATTATGAGAAATTATTATGATCTGGTCAAATAATCAACATCACGCCACGGCCGCCAAGGCCAGTTATCCCCGACACCTCCTTGCTTAACCCTTTATAGGGCATTCATCGACATTCAACATTTCAACCTTAGTGCGTTATTGGAGGGCATAACAAAACTTTATTACTTTTGAGAAAAATTTTCAGAAAATGTTATTGTTATGTAGAAAATCAAGGTCAATGAAGTTACCATATTTGGTTCCTTACCCACAAGCGGCAAAATAAATAAATAAATAAATAAATAAATATAAGTTGTAAATAAAAAAAAAAAAATACAAGAAAAGCACATGTAAGGTGAATGGAACATGTATTTTAGGACATTACAACAACATAAGTGCAGATCCAGACACATTATCTCTTTGAACATCATTCCTTGCATTAGTACCATTCCTTCATGGTACCTAACAAAGTAGGTACACTCAGTGTTCATGCAGAGGTGGACCTTACAGACCCTGTAGACCACATTGGACCCGAGACTGTTGACTCACTATAACTGTTACTGTCACTGTCTTGTAATGCATGCAGAAATGACCAAAAATAGTCCCTTGCCCGATATAAGGTTAAAACCCTAAAAGTCAGAAGGATGAGCATGAGTCCCACATTCACAACCTGTATTCATATGGAAAACTCAAGTGAGATATTTTTAATATTGTGAAAATTCTGAGACTGTTCATGTGGCAGTTGTCATCACTGCCATATAAAGATAAAAATAAATAAATACATTAAAAAAAAAAAAGAAAGAAAAAAAATCAATGCACTCATCAATAAAGTTTAAGGTCTGACAAAATTTAATTTAAGACGCCTGCTCAGTTTGATGGATTACCTTCCCAAGAAATTTCTGGAAGTCGTGTTTTTTCTTAACCAAAAAGGTAATGAAAATGGATGGCTGACTGGCTTTCAGAATTAAAATCAACATGACGTGCTTCAGAAAACAGTTTACATGCAGGGAACAATGGCTTCAAGGAATAAAAAAATGCAACGTGGCTGGAGAGACTTGTCTGCTCATGGATCTCAACTCAGAAAATCAGTGAAGTTCAAAAAATAAGACAAATATCTTGGCAGTGAAAATTAAGACAATCCATCAGCAGAGCCAGGGGAAGTCACATTATTTCCTTTAGGCCTACATATGAAAATAAAAAGCCTTGTTTACACAGAAACACCCTTTTTGATGTTGTTACTGGATCTTTTTGATTCATTAACACAGAAAAAAAAAGACTCAGCAACACTGATATTACATGTATTAAAAAGAACCACTTTCATCCATATTTCCACTGCATGTTGTTGCATTTTTTTTTTCTACAAAAAACAGCATCAAAGTGGTAGTCTGTCTTCTAATTTCCACACTACAGGTCAAAAATTAACTAAATATTATTTTAGATGTCATAAAGTAGCATAGGATCATGGGGGTTGTTTTCAAAACTAATATTAATGAAAACCATGTTTACAGTTGATATAATGTATTAAAGTTTTAGTCACATTATTCTTAATTAGGGATAAGTACCTTTCACATTTAAACCGATTCAGTACCGATATTCAGTTCCTGGGAACCAGTACCAGTATACAACAGTACCTGTTTTCAGTACTTTTAGTGTGTACGTGTGGTGATTAAAGTCATTTGGTCTATTAAAAATAATAATAATAAAAAATAGTAAAAACTTCTGAATTTTGAATGTTTATTTCTCGACATCACAAGTGAAAGAACATAACATAAAACTTGAGAAAAGTGTGTGTGGGGGAGGGCAAATTACTTAAAAATAAAAATAACATTTTTCAAACTAAAGTATTACAAACTAAACTAAATAAGAGAATATTTTCATTTTATAAGAGCAAGGTGGCAATGTTCCTTCCTTATGATCACTGCATGTAACTGTTTGGAAAGTCTTGCTGCATGAGGAAACAGCTGAGATGCATCAAATTATCACAGTTCTGTTACCAAGTCTGTTACCACGTACATTTCAGTGACTTTCAATGACTGACATTTTGTAGGAAACACTTGCCATTATGTCCAGTAAGCACTGAAGGTAACAAAATATCTAACACAGACCCAGTCATTTTTAGATTTTTAAATACTAAAATGCTCCATAAATTGTACATTTCACACCATCTGAGGTTTAGATACCTAGTTTTAAAAGCGTGGAATCATTTGAGTATTGCTATGATCATCAATATGTGTTGTTCTCATACCACAGTCACATATTACATTTTTCTTCCAGGGCTGTGCAATATGACATGGCACTAGAAAAACATCGGTGGTTTCATATTATGCTCTGCTGCTTCTATCATTGGGTCTTTAAAGCAATATATTTTTTGTCATTTGGGCACTTTTCATTCTTCCACATAGTATGGATGTCAGCAGAAAAAACTGCAAGAAGGCAACACTAGCCAACAAGGTTTTTCTGAGCAGGAACTGTTCATATGGAAAGTCCAAAATACAAGATGAATAAAGATTAAACTGACAGATATTATGAGCAGACCGATGTAAAATTTCAGAGAAGATACTGACTCCATCACCCAACCCTTCATACATCAGCTAAAATTTACTTAGGGGGTCAAATGAGTGGCCATTTTTGTCAAAAAAAAAAAAAAAAAGTTGTAAGAAATGCATAGAACTGTGTTGAAATAATGCTAATACATTTGTGCACAGACTACTGATATTATTTGACAGTAGAAGCTCTATTTTCAGAAATATTGCATTTTGAATAACACGTGTATGTGAAAACTTTTGCTGGTGGACGGACATGACATTACCCATGATGATCTGGCCAGTACCAGTACTTTATTAGGAATAAACTTATATACTTACTATTGCTAATTCTCCTCTTATTCATAAATGCTAGTATTGTGGATCTAAAACAATAACAGCTGACACAAAAACACAAAATGTGGCAGTGGACGGATGTGACATGGCTGTTATGGATCCCATCATTCTGATGCTCGGCAGCCATGTCACCGTTTCCACAAATGATCCCTGTGCAAAAACTAGGATCAGAATTATTTATTGTATAGTTTATCATCATACTAAAGAGTAAATAACAATATAGAATTGTTATTTCTTTATAAAATGCTTATTATTAGAAAACTGTTGATTTAAAAAGTGATGTGTGACATTCTTAATGTATGTATTGACGTAACATAAGCAGGATGGATCAGCACCGTACTCCATATTGCAACCTGTAAAAATAATACGTGATATGTAGGATAGAATCTTGTAAGAAAAATTGGGGAATCTAAAAGAATAGAATAATTGTTTTTCAGGTAAACTCAGTTAAAATATAACTTGGCTATTTGTGACATGAAAATGTAGCATTAATTGTGATGAAATTGAACTTTTTTTGACCTGAAAACATAGTTCATATGACCATCAACATGTTGCAACAGAACTGAAATCCTGTAAATTTGCATAACTTGCATTTACCAACACAAAGTTCCTTTGGGGATTCACTTATATTGATTTCTTATGCACAAAGACATAAATAAGACCTCTAAGCAAATTTTAACCAACATATATTCTACTGCTGCTTTGAGACATTGCCTCCTCTTTATATCTCTTGGTGTGTTTCCAGCAGCAGAACGAAACCTTGAGAGATGCTCTAATGACATCATCAGCCATGGACTGCTTCCTGCAGCGGTGCCATCCCAGGGTCCATTCAGCTGAGCCAGCATCTCCACATGGCTGATGTACTGCACCCCCAGTCGTCACACAATACATTATAATTTCACACGCGAGAGCACGGGACTCACACATTAGCACACGCAATACATGTCGGAGAGAATCGAGCTACTTAAAGTAAGATCTAATGGAAACGATGCAAACGCCATTTCCCCATTAACCGGTGTTGTTTTTTTTACATTAGCATCAGCACTAACCCTGTGGGGGATAGATCGCAAGGGAATATGGCATCATCTATAGGAGGAAGTCATTAGATTGGATCAATACTCCACTCCCTACAAATGAAGACAGGCCACAGTGGGACACAAGCACGGAAGGCTGGGATTGTGTTAACGCATGGGAGGGAAAGAGGAACGACACAGTATGATACCTTTATTATGTTATTACATTACCGCAGCCAGACGCTGATACAACTAGACCAGCAGGGGATATGTTCATACAGTTAGAGTCCAGGATCAGATAACAAAAACAGCAGATACAGCTGCATAAAGTCTGCCATGTTCCTGGAGTAAAACTGCAGCTGCCATATGGTGGGAATACTCCTAATATACTTTTAATTAGTTACACTTCAGATCAATTTAAAACTGATAAGCTTGAATCACAGTAGAGAGGTAACAACAGGCATTATCACAGCTTCCTTACATTCATAGGAGTCCAGGAAAACCCACATCCTGATGTCTGCACGCACACTCAAGTTAAAGGGAACCGGATAAGTAGGAACACTGAATGTTGTTGGCAAGGTCTAGCTCTCATCTCAGACACAACAGAATCACCGGTATTTTACCGATTAACCTCCACAGATTCTGGAGAAAATGAGATAGAGATCAACAGCTACAGCACAGATAAGAGATTCTGGCATTTTGAAACAGCTTGACGATGAAAAGCAGACACATAAACAATAGATTAAAAACAAAAAAAGAAGAAATAAGTGTGTGGGGAGTACAAAGGTTTGTATCGTAAGTGGGGCAGGTACCCCATACGGTGATCACATGCTTTGACAAAACAGAAGGTAACGTACAGGAGAAGCAGCGAAAAAAGGAAATGAGTGAGAAAGAAAAAAGTGAAACTGAGTTATTTCCTCTTGTTGACATACAGTGCAGACAAAATCACTGAAATCACTCCAGCTGTCATGGGACAGACTTCAACAAATATAGTCACAAGCAGCTATGAGGGGGCCAGGCAGATCAGCAAATCAAAAAGTAGGGATGCACCAATGCTGATACCGGTATTGGGTATTGCTCTGATACTGAGCGTGTGTACTTCTACTCGTAAAACTGCTCCGATACAAACACACCAATACCACTTTACGGCAGTGTGAGGTTCACAGTGCGGCGGTAGAGGAGAATTGTCAGCAGTGTGGAGATTTTTCAAAATAAACAACAGTGACAAAAGTAACACTGACTGCAAGTTATGCTAAGGACACAGATGGGTACGGATGGCACGTTCTATCCGTCCTCTGCATACATTCCGTACATAATTCTGTCTGTTTTCTGGGAGCTTGCTGATACATACCCAGACGAAGAATACGTAGCAGTACCACCGAGAACTGTGGAGGTAGCAGAACTTTTCAATGAGCGACTGTGTGAGTTAGTGAAAAACTACTGACATATTTACGACAACTATCCTCATCAATACCAATATCAACATTAGTATTACCTCCTCTGTCGTCACCATGTTTGTTATTACTTACTTTACTCTTCTCAAAAAAACTTTACTCTTCTTCGTGGTATTTGTCCAGTATGGTTAATTAAAAGCAGCGCCCTCTGGTGGATTGACTGAGAAACGCTCATTCCAACGCATTAAATGTCAGTAGCAGCACTTTGTTACAGTCAGACTAATGACAATGACAATAAAGCACATTTTCAAAAGTAACTAAGATCTGTAATGGTATTATTAAGTACTCATATCAGTATTCGATATCAGCAAATGTAAGTGTACTTGTACTTGTAACTGGTCTGGAAAAAAGTGGTATCGGTGCATCCCTATCAAAAATCATTAGGACTATTTTCTATTGAAGTTCAGTCAAGTAATGCAATTTTTCTATTTTTCTTCAAGGACTAATTAGAAGAAGGGATTCCAAGTCCATACATGACATTTGGTGTCAATATGTCAAATAAAGGGATAAGATTTTGATGTTTTGATGGCTGTAACAGACAAATGGTTTTGAACATCTAAAATCTAGAAGAAAAAAATGTAATCTCATCTTTAGTGAGAGTTGATCTAAATATCATCTGTGTCAAATTCCATGAGTTTATTAAAACTGTAACCTCTGTACATTTAATTTCATTTAAAAAAAAAAAAAAGGTGGTTGTTAAATCTGCTTAAGAGTCTGGTTTAGACCAGCTCTAAATGTAAAGGGGCATGAGATAACTTTTGTTATGGTGTGGTGCTATATAAATAAAATGTATTTGATTGATTGATTCATTGATTCATTGATTGAATAAATACAACGGTACCTCATTAATGAAAGTCTTGTGGTTCGATAGTTCGTTGCTTAAACACACCTCCAACTTCGACTCACAGGTGTTACCAGAGTGCTTGACATAAACATGAAACTTAGAGAAAACAGACAGCTGTCTTCCAACAGTGTGTTTAAGGTCTTATTAATCCACAGGCTACTACAAACTCCAATAGTGGAAAATGAAAAGATAAGAATTGGTAGAAACCAAGGGCCAAGGACCTCAGCTCCAAAGTGAAGCCAGTATAGATGTATAATACCACTGACAACCACTAGGAGCCAAAAAGCTTTTTCCCCTGATGGACTCATAGTTGGTAATTTACACACAAAAAAATGTATAATGACTTTGTTAAAGACATACCTGATGAAGCTTACTGTTTAAGTAAGCTAATAAATAGCACTAGCTCACCCATGACCCTCTACATTCCAACAGCTCTACCCGTTCATCCAAATACAAGCACTTGTTGCTCAAAAAAAAAAAAAAAACATTTGTAGCTCCACTCTGTGTGAAACAAACCGTATTTGTTTAGTGAGCAGAGATGTCAGCTGTTGTACAGTATGAACTAATTTGTCACAATAAACAATGGGGACCCTAGAGAAAGAACGATTGCCGGGAAACTCTGAAACCTTTCTGGGAGCCAAAATGTTTAGTTGTGTTACACTGGATTACACTCAAACAGCTATGGAACACACACATAATAAGAACTGTCCAGTCTTTCCTATGGTCCATATTATGACAATCTGTTGGTGGTCTATTTTACCATCACAACCAATTCTGTCAAACAATGACAGCAGTTAATTTGCAGAAAGTGACTATCTGAGCTCTCAGATACTTTGATTGTATTCTCCCCAATTTTTTTGCCCTGAACATACTCTGCAGACAGAAAATATGAGGTAATTTGCCGACACACAATGGCACAGTCCATTAAGTCTGCGGGCTCCTTCAGTCTCCTCTTTAGCCACCTACCAGACAGACAGCTTCAGTCGGACTCATCCTCCAGTTTGGGATCATAATTATGGCTTTACTTTGTCATTTCTGCCAGTCGCCCTGCAGTCCTTTCTATAAGGACTATACGAAAAGTTCGGAGCTGTTCATCACTCTGGCCGTGAAGTAGATGAGATTTCTCATAACGGCAGTGTGCTTGCTGATAACAGCAAAGTCCCTGGCTGTCAGAGGGCACACAGGCCGCCAGCGTGGCCATAAAGGGATCAGAATCACATATGGAAAAGAAAAAACACAGCTCTACCTACAGTCCCTTTCTGTTCTGTCCAGACACACTGTGACTACCCAGTCATATTTTTACACCAAATCTGAAATCAGTGAGCCTGTTTACATGACTATAAGAGTCTGGTAATTGGGAGTAAACAGATAATTGTATTAATCTGATCTACCACATTTACATGCACTTAAGAAATGCGATATTTGAAAAACCCTGGTTTAAATGCTCCAGTGTATTATCAGATTTCTTTTTAAGTGTGTAAATACATAGTGATGGTAGACTTCAAGTCTGCCTACATAGTCAATGCATAAAACGCAGTACAGGGTGAGTCAGAAAAAACGCTCTTTCCATTTAAAGAAATTGTACTGCTAAAACGGAAACACTGATTTTTCTTTTGACCATACAGTCATATTGATGCGGTTATTGAGCATGTCTGGTGATGTAGTCATAGATTTATTGCATTGCATAAGAGAGAGAAGGTCCATTGTTTATTGGGCACTGAAATACCTGCCAACACAATGTATGCCACAGTGAACAAACTTGAAATTGACAACAATTACAGGAGTCGGGGCTTTGCTTTCACACTCAGGACATAGGCCTACATGACAGTGCCCAGGGAGTTTTCATCATGGCAAGACCACAGTTTACGGATGTGCAGAGAGCTTTCATGGTGACAAAATTCTGCGAAACTGGTAGCGTCCAAGAAACCATCCGGCAGTTTCAAGACCGCTTCCCTGATGTCCGTGCCCCAGCTGCCTCATCAGTGAGGAGAAATCACGTATCAAGTATCGCCTAACTGGTACCAGCAGAAACCTTAATAAAGAATGACGAACACGAATGGCGAGAAGAGCTGTGTTAGAGATGCGACAACGAGTACAGATTTGCATCAATCTGAATGGTAGCCAGGTTGAAGGTCGTGCCGGACAACTTCGTTGAGACAAAACATTTTGATGGCGAGTAAACATGCTGTAATGGTTGACAATTTCAATTTCATTCACGGTGGCATAAACTGTGTTGGCAGATATTTAGGTGCACAATAAACAATGGACATTCCCTCTGTTATGCTATGCCATAAATCAATGATTCAATCGCCAGACATGCTCAATAACCACATCAATATGACTGTATGATCAAAAGAAAAATAAGCATTTCCATTTCAGTGGTACAATTTCTTTAAATGAAAAGAGCGTTTTTTCTGACTCACCCTGTATATCGCTCACACAATAGGGGGTTGCTCTGAGTCAGGTATAGTCCAAGTGTCAAACCTGAAGATATTCAGATCAAAATGGCTACTGAAGAAGAGTGTATTCTGATGTTTGTTGCACCAGACATTTTAAGGGTTGGAATACCATGGTAACTCGCCCAATTCATGGGTGAATAATCGCATACACAGCCATCTGTAATGTTCAACCAGAACTCACTGAGCCCGTGTCACTTTTAATAAATGAACATCCTGTTTGACACTTGAGTTTAAGAGCACAAATAACACATAACAGGTTGTAAAACATAATGTTGATTTTGAATTGGCAGTGCAAAAAAACCAAAAAAAACCATGCTAAATATAGATGGTGGTATATCCAGCCTCTGAACTGCAGCAGAGACAGAACAATGATGGGGAATTTAAATCTCTTGTTTGGTCTATGTGAATTCTAGATGACGAGAGGCATTTTCAATATTTCCGAATGTCTGTCTCTGACCTGCTGCCTCGAGTGGCTCACTTTCTGCCGGAGACTCCAGTGAATCACAGTCATCTTCTGTAAATATAACATGTTAAATTAAACTACAACACTTGCGTATTGGCCCTTTGGGTGACATATGGTATTACACACGTCGCATATCAAAAAAAATGGACAAAACATTTTGAGATGCAAGCACGCATCAAGGCAGCCAATGTGTCTCGATGCGTTGCAATGCGTTCGCATCTGCGTGCCCTTGCGCTGACTATGAATTTTAATTGTGTTAACACATGCACAGACTATATAATAAATCAGATTAACCTGTATACATGCAGGAAGACATCAGAGTATTGAGGAGAAATCCAGGTGTGTTAATCTGATTTCTCATAATCAGATTACTGCCGTTATCTGATAAAGCATATCAGATTATCCTGTTTATATAGTCACTTGAATAATCTGACAACTCCAGAAATCGGATAATGATCGGAGTATCGGTGCGCATGTAAACACGCTCTATGTCAACATGTTCGTGTAATTTGAATAAAGTCTGGAAAATCTGTACAAATATCACGCTCCATGTCTTCCTGAGTATAGACCTATCCCCGTCTGCATCCTAAACCATCACAGACTTAATTGACGTCATATGATAAAGACTGAGTACAAGAGGCTGTAAGGGCTCAAACTGGGAAAAAAAGGAATCGGGCTGCGATAAACACACCTTGATAATGCCAAATGATATAACATTAGAGTGCAGGACTTTTTCTTTCTTGTCTTTTTTTGTTTTTTTTTTCTTTTACTTTCTTCAGAGCTAATTATGTCTTTTAAGGGACCCCTTGCCTGATGTAAATGCCAATCATTGACTTTTTTTTTGTAATACCAGTGTTAAGCAAAAATGAAAAGAAATAGTCTAGTCTATGTATAAATGAGGTTAGTGATGAAGCATTAGTGAACCCATGATTTCATGTGTTTTTCATATCCTCCTCGGAGAAGTTTTTCTTTGTTCAGACTACAGATTTATGAAATAAGATGAAAACAACTATTTGTAAAGCGTCAGTCTGCAACATTCTGAAAACCTTCCAGTTCACACAAATACAAAGACGAGCTCTACTTCCAGTCAAACCACCAGCTTTTCAGGTTTATTTTCCACAGATGGATTTCAAGTATCAATGAAACAGTATAGGTATTCACAAAAGTTCCTTGTTCAGAGGAGACTTGGTGTCACCTCTAAAAGGCACAAAAAACATGAGATTTGGAAGGTGCATTTCACCAGGGAGTAGTTGATGATAACACTACGCCTCTTGTTGACAGGTGAGTAACAGCCCCGTAAATACTGAGAAAGACACACTATCACACAATGTTCTACGACCAGACTCTAGTGATTTGACGAGTCACAAGCGAGGCCATCAACTGGCTTGAACAGACCAGATCACAAAGTCTTTTTCCTGAAACCTTTTTGAATGATTTAGTCTACAGTCAATCTTTGGTCTGAACTGGGCTTCACCAGTCATGTAAGGTTATTCCAAACCATAATGGATCCAATACATGTGGGTACGACCACAAATCCATGAACAAGAACTAAACCCATCAATGTACATCATCTATCTGAGCTGCTATTGTTGTCAACAGTGACGTTACGCTGATGGTCACGCTGTTACAAAAGCGGTTTTTATGTGTATGGGGAAAAAAATCCAAAGTCAGGGGGTGGAAAAGAATGTGGACCCCTACATGAGTTTAGGAAAAGAGATCAACTTGTGATGCCAATTTACAAAACAAAAAGCTTGAGATCAGTATATGTAGGTATCGTTGTTCATTACATCATTTCATGTCCATTCTATTGGTTGTTGCAGAAATCTTAACATATTTCAGACCAACAGAATTTTGCTTTCTTCATTGTGCAACAGAGCTAGGGCCAAAAAAATGCTTCTAGATTATTTTTAAGGGAGTGATATTTGCTTTTTTAAATGGAATTATGCATTTTAAAACATCTCCCTGTGGTCTACATAAACTGTAAATGCTCTGCTTGGGTCTGAATTCTTCATTAATTCAACTCCACAGGTCCATCTTCAACCTGAGTAATGACACCGGAAAGGTTGTTTTGAGCGCTGGCCCTTTAAATGCAAATGAGCCACTTCATGTCCCACCCCCTCCAGGTTGTTGGCTGTGCTACTCTGTACTGTTCAACCAAAAACTGAACGTTTTAACTAATTGGCTCAAAGTTTGGACATATTTTCAGTCTGGACTACAATCGCTGCTGCTGACAAACAATGATGTCGTACTCGGAGAAATGTTCGTCAGAAGTCTTGACCTTATATGTGCAAATGTCATGATGTAACTAGTTATAGACATAATAAATTAAGCAAGAATTTAAACGGGTTGTAGAAATCCACGCGATTTTTGCCAAAATTAATATAAAGATAGCTTTGCAGCACCTGGAGGGTTCAAATTCAAACCCAAATACACAAATAAATGTACCAAAGACTAATAAAAGTGGGTTTAGCAAGATACGACCCCTTTAAAGTTATCACCAATTTATAATTTGATTCATTGTTTCCTAGCTACCCAAACTGAAGATAAAACATGGCAAAACATCAAAAATATTAAAAGAGTATGCCATATACAACTGGAAAAACACACTGACAGTTAAGATATTATGAGATGCAAACAGGCTGTATATTAAATTCGGATTGAGCAATAACCTTGATTTTGCAATTTTGGCATTTTTCATGACTTTCAGAGGACAAAAACCTGATTAAATCAAATTAGCCAAATTCAATATAATTGACAACACCACTCACTGATTTTCAGACTCCTATTTTGAAGCCTGTAGCTTTGGGCCATCGCCACAATGGCTTTTTGGACAAAACAGTGTCACTGCTGGAGTATAGGGAGACCTAGAAAAGCTCTGGGTCCAGTGGGAGTACCATTATTTTAGTCAGTGTTAACTTTTGCACATGATCAGGTAAAATAAAGGAACACTCCACTGCACTACACCTCAAACACACAATTAGAAATGTGTCAACAGTATGATTCCCTGCTTATTGCCATGTCACTGCAGAAATTCCAATCTGTAGCATTTGATATGAAAAAACGACACAATCGTGCACTCAACGTGAAACTTAGACAAGCTGAAAGCAGCTCATGAATGTAAGAGTGACTTCTTTTTTGTATTTTTAGCTTTACAGACTGCTACTGTAAATTACACCACTCAGAATTACGTTCTTTTCTGCCAAGAGATTTCTTTTGTTCAGCTCAAGTATGAGACTAAGATTAAAGCTCCAGCTGCCTGCCTACAGAAAGGCCACCGTCCGTCACTATTGTTCAAACACCTCGGCTCATACGCAGAATTAGGCGGAAACTTAAACACAGCTTGCGTGGAGAAGAAAACAATCTATATGCAGTAATCCCATGTGAGGAGGCAGGATTAGTTACACAGCACCACAACACAGAGAGAATGAGCATTGTGCTATCTGCAAGTTTATGCATGCACACTCCACAGATACTGAAGGGACAATGAGTTGTCTTATCACAACAAGCCCTCAGTATTTCACAACACTGGCAAAGACATAACTAAAGGCTACAGTGATGTAAGATGCACACATGCACATACAAACACAGCTGGTTCCTCTTCTGGCATTGCGATAGCTGCAAACCACAAAGGCTAAATGGAAAATGGTATAAGAAGCCTGGTTTGACATGAGGCCAAGAGTTGGTACCCTGGAACGATGAAGACTCGAGTCAAAGTCTCTGCTGGTGAAAATAAATGTCACAGGAGGAATCTGAGGTGGAAAACACAACTTAATGCAATCCTCCAAAAGGCTGCACCTGCAACACATATGCATGGACTGAGGGTATCATAACACACAGCAGGGAAAGCTGATCCTGCAGTCGATAAGAGGACTCAGTGTAACATGAGCAGTGCTGTAACAGTTAATCTTGTGTACCATGGAAGGAATAAAAAAAAAAAGGGGAGCAGTGGTCAGATGAGAAATGTCACTTAAGTCTGGATGGTGCTTATTGGTAATGGAGCCTCATATGTAGGGCGCTCTGCTTGGCTTTATAAAGAAAAGGGGACATCCGGCCTGGTCAGTGTGACCTGCAACCTGAAGTCAAGCATAATCTGGAAAAAACAATCTAAAATTTAAAAAAAAAGGGGGGGGAAATGGATCTAATGCGCAAATGCGAGAGATAACAAGCAAATCAATCCAAAGTGATCCAGTGAGGAACAGCCCGCTGCTGTCCATCTGTGACCCCACATGCAGGCGTGAAAACATGAGACAAACGCAGTATTTAATGGCAAAAACCCCAGACGGAAACACAACCACAGGATCTGCTTTATCTAACCGTAGAAATGCAATTAATTACGCTGCGTTTTCCCAACCGGGTGTCCAAATATTAAAGCGCAAACTGTGCGTTTAGAGGCTTCGGGAGGAATAAGATCGGAACTATGTGAAGACAGAACATTATGTGTCATGTTCAAGTGGAAATCACAACTGAGAGGACAAAGCAGACCTGTGAAATGAGCAAAAAGCAGCTGATCAGACGCACGTCGCTGAATAGTTGATCTTTGCTGCAGAGCGCACCAGTCCTTCCACATTCAACTCCATACTCGTACCTTTATCTGAACACTGTCGCTTGCTTGGTTAAGGCTGTCAGGGTCTAAACCGCAGGCGTTAACGGCACATTCTCACACAATCACATCCCAGCACTGTCCAGACGCACGTCCGTCCCTCCGTCCGTCCGTCCGAACGCCAGCCGCCTCCGGTTGGATTCAGTAATGCGAGGGGCGCAGCGCCGGAGCGTGGACGGACACACAGCTGCACCGGAGCAAACGAGTATTCATATTCCCACTCTCACAAGTCACGGGCAGAAGACAGAAGACACACTCACCCGCTGCTGTTTGGCACCAAATGACGACGCCGTGTTTATTTCACTTGCCCCCGCTGAGCAGCTGTGGTGTGTGCGCGCTGGTGCGTCACCGACTTCCGCGTTGATGGAGAGACCAGAGAAGAAGAAGTAGAGAGAGAGAGAGAGAGAGAGAGAGAGAGAGAGAGAGAGAGAGAGAGAGAGAGAGAGAGAGAGCACAAGGAAATAATGAATTTAAAGGACACTGGCGGCGCACACGGGCAGTGCACCTCGAAGAAATGAGGATGATGATGAAGATGATGATGATGAAGATGAAAATTCAAGAATTGAAATTTTACAAATCCATTAGAAACAAATTGAAGTCTGTGTGAACAAACACTTAACTCTCAAAGACCCAAACAGCTGGAAATTAACAAAAACATCTGTTGATTTAAAATGGTTATTAATTTAAGCACCAAACCTACTAATATGTTGAAATAACTCAGGTTTGTCATCTCTTCATGGTCATCAGATATGACCCATGAGGACGTTCAGAGGCTCTGCAGTTAACGATGATTCACCGGTAAAAACTATTTAGTTTTATAAATGACAGTGGATGGAGACAGTTATTTTTACGCTGTTATTGATATCTTTGCACTTTTTCTTCAGTTTTCTTTGTTTCTGATATAATAACCCTCAACTTATATTAAGCTTTTATGAGTTGATTGAACGATGAAATATACGGAAATACCAAAGTTTCACTGGAAAAAAAAACATTCAGAGGATAATATTATAACAAATAGTGATGAATCACTTTAGAAAGGTTGAATAGAGAGAAACGTTCATTTGGGAACTAACACAAAAGTAGCTCTGTATTTTTAAGACTGGAAATATCTGAGATATAATGGATCATATTTTTATATATATATATATATATATATATATATATATATATATATATATATATATATGTATATATATATATATATATATATATATATATGTCCATGGTAATGCTACATGACACTTAGAGCAATATACATATTCTATACATCCATGTAACCACAAGTACTTCAGCTAAAAGCTCAACAAAACCAAATGTTGGACAACAAAACGCAATCCAAACAACAGGCAATATAATAATGGGCAAATATCTAAAACAAGTCCAGAGACCAACATATGTCAAAATTTCACAAAACAACAGACCAATAAAACAAATTTTGCACCGCTAATCTAACACCAAGGAGATCCAACAGTAGAACTATTATTTCTCTACAGCTAAAACTCACTGAATGAACCACAGAATTGCAAAATTGAAACATCTCATTATGATGCGATGATGATGAATTTTATCTTGCATTTGCATTTGTTTTCTTACATAACTTGGTTTTATATGAATGAAGCTTCTGCTATTGGCTAATCCATTGATTTGTGTTGCATTGAAATGACTCTGACTAGAAGCAAGTGGCCCAGGGTTTAACAGTTCCATATGTAAGATTTGTTTGTGTGTGCCAAGTGAAGTTTGTGTGTTTTGTGCTGGTGCTAATGTCAGTGTGGTAAAAATGACTGCTTTCCAGTTAACTGTGATTTTAGTTTCCTCGCCTTTCTCTTTTTCAGATCAGTTTTCAGAGGGAAGTCAGTTTTGTAGTTTTTATGAGCACATCCAAAGTGCTTCTCCACATTTCCCTTCTTTGGAAAACCAGTGATAGATTGACAGATCGGACAAATGCATTTCAAATGGTGAAAACAAGTCCCCCTCCCATTTTGAATGGAATATTTCTTACTTGGTCCAGCTCATGCTGTTGATCCATGGTGACCCTGTATTATAAGAGAAGAGATCTCAGACTGGAAGCCATGGAGATCAATCAAGTGGCAAAAAGGACAATAAATCATAGATTAACACCTAAAACATTGTTTTTGAATGGCAATGTACCCACATTGTGACCTACTGGTTGACTGTGATCAATGTATTGGGCCCCATGACTTATACTACATAGAAGACTCAGTCAGGTAAGTTTTTTAGTCTTCTGAGATCTTCAGTGCCTCTCCTGTGCTCCTCCACAGCAGTAATAGTTTGTATCAATATATGTATGTATTTATATATCTTTGAAATGGGGTCAGTTGAGGTCAACAGACAGCCAACAGCACAACAGACCCCAACACAAACTCCACATGGACACACAAGCTTGTGCAAATCTTACAAATGAAACCTTTAAAGGGTACCAGTAAGGAATTGTCATTGCTAGCTATTTCAAAAGATCACATATGATACTAGTGGTTCTGTCAGGTAACTTACTTTATAACCTCTTGTCAAGTATACACAAGTACTAAGTCACTGCTCCGTCAGTCAGGCATGGTCAGCTGACTGACTGTATGTGTTGTATTGTTCGATTACCTGGGCTGTGATGGACTGGTCACTGAGTGTAAAGCTTACGTCTGCACAAACAACTAGCGTAAACTCATGTTTTCTACTCAGTCTCGCTCACTGACTGGTGCTTGTTTACTCGCACTCTTCACCCAGAAACAATTTTGCATCATTTCTGCAGTGGCTGCTCCCCATAGGTTCTGCCCCAGCCATAATTCACATAATAAAAAAGTCCAGTGTGGTGCATTTAAGGCAAAGTTTTGCTGAATTTGTGCCTCTATTGCTTATATTTAATTCACAAAGCGCAATTAATGTTGTAAGCATGACCAGTACAGGTACACTTTAAAGGTTTTAAGTCAAAGTTCCTCTTACAGGACCGACTGTAGCCCTATGACATCTGGAACAGGACACACGGAGGTAGAAGTGCTTTCAGTTCTGACAGATTTCCAGAAATCTAGAGATGCCTCTGTTCAAATATATTAAAGGAGCAGTTTGCCTGAGGTAGAATATGTCTGCTGGAGAGCTAAAGATAAACAAGATCACCTGGAGCTAATTACAAGAGATCGTTGCGTAGACTCTCGCCCCCTTAGACCATATCCACTAAGATGAATTACCCCGCTATGATGTAATCTGGCTCAAAGAAACATATTTAAGGCTCTGTCAGGAACGGCAACCAAATATGACAGATTCAGAAATGTAAATATGCTCTCAGTTTTGAAAGCATTAGCTGCCTTCAGTGGTCAGAAAATTAGGACTGAGAGAGAGAGAGAGACCTACCTTGGGTAACATTTTCCTTTTTGTTCTTTTGTTGTTGTTTTTTTTAAACCTGTCCTGTTCAGCAGTTTGGCCTGAAATATCTTCCTGAGACCCAGGAACGTAAAAGTTTGGGATTTTTTTTTTTTTTTTTACATTATCTTGATTGGAAACAGCATGATGAAACAGTTTTTTCAGATAGATTTTTTTTTTTTTTTTTTTTCAATAGAATATCCATTGCAGTGGACAGTGTTTTTTGTTTGTTTTTTGAATAAAGCTGTGAAACTCTTGTCCCCTACAGAGGACGAAAATGCATTGCTGGGTCTCAGGAGGATATAAGTGCTATGAGTTGCTTGACAGTTTTGATCTAAGAGCGTTTTGAACCTCAGTTCAGTTCCCTCTATTGGTTGGATTTAATTATTTTATTACTGTACAGATATTAGGGTAACATTTTCAAGATTAAATGTGCTCTAGATCTGTAGTTACAGGTGCAGACAGACAGACAGACAGAGGGACAGATATGGCTGATTGCAATACCTTAGTGAGGTTAAGGGTAGATGCAGTTTATTTTCGTCTGCCTGGTATCAATACAGTACAAATACTCAGACAGTGATGAAATATGTATTCTAAATACATTTCTTTGAAGTACTGCCCATCTTCGTCCTTGTGAGAGTTGTGGATATAATAGATTTTAGATTTAGCTCCCCATAGCAGCCCCATCCTGTCTGTTTGTATTCTGGCACAATGGTCATTATGTCTGACTTATGAAAGGCCTTCAGTTTAATTTGTGACTATGAAGTGAATCAGTCTGTGTACTGTAATTCCAAACCGAGTCCTCCTCACTCACAGCTCAGTGTGTTAAAGAAGGGAGTGCAGTCTCTGCTGACTCGGAGCCTCGGCTCTATCTCTGTGAAACCTGTCATTGTGTTTGGGCTTATTACGGATGCACAGTCCACCACTGCGTCCTTGGGGTGGGACAACAGGGCCTCTGTGCTCAGTCTGGACAAAGTGGGCACCTCAGAAGTGCCAAATTGTCATGCATGTGTCTCTGCGTCACAGAGATACAGGCTGTCCTGCTGCATGGCATGGAGGGGATTAGGGATGGGACTTGATGTGTGAAATGTGCAGACAAGTGAAACACCACTCTTCCCCTTTCATGTTAAGGGTAAAAAAAACCTTTTCTCACATATATCAAGTCCCCTTTTTCTCAAAGTTTTTCTTCTTTGTTCAGTGTGATCTTTGAATTTCGCTGGGCAAAGTGATCATACACTACGGAGTGGGATATTGTCAGGCTGTCATTAATGAATGAAAAGATAATAATAATAATAATAATAATAATAATAATAATAATAATAATAATAATAATAATGGATTCGATTTCTATAGCGCTTTTCAAGGCACCCAAAGTGCTTTACATTATTGATCCATTATTCATTTGCTATCACATGCACACTCTGGTAAACTACATGTAAAAGTTGTTACTATAAGCAGAATTTATCACGTCACAAAAATTTTGAAGCTTTGTGATCTAGTATAAAAGTGTTGTTTGGATACTTGAAACTACAATTGCACTGGTACTGGAAAGTGACTTTTGGAGAGTAAGAAACAGCTTTCTAAATAATATCTTTAAACCCAATTGCCTCTAAAGCTGTTATTTTATTCTATGGATACATTTGATGCAATAAAAACAAACATAATTTTGTTAAAGTCAGTGGTTAAAGGAGTCAGTATTGATGTTCCAAGCCACCAAAGCCGGGGGAAGTTGTGAAAAAGAACATAATGACAGCTATGAAAACCACACACAAATTAACATGACATCTCCACAGACTGTAGCACTCACTGAACAAGTATAAAGCTCACTTTTACCCACATCTGTATTATGATATCATCACACTTTCATCTTCAAACAAAAAAATCACAGACAAAATATTATTTACAATTATAACATTATTGTCTTGTAATTTTCATGAAGTTTAGTGCATCAGCCAATAGTTTACATTATAGCTCAGTGTTTTTCAGCCTTGGGGTCGCCTGGAATTCAAATGGGGTCACCTGAAATTTGTAGTTATTGATAAAAAAAAAAAAAATACTAATAAAAAAATATATGGTGAATTGAGAGAGACAATCACAATCCATAAAAGACTTGACAAACTGTGAAGCTGAAACTGAAGCACTGTGGTACTGTTTATCTTTCAAATGTTCATTGTGGTCAGTTTCAGATGCTGCAGCTCTTTCATAATTCATAGTTTCAGTTATTGTTTGTTCAGTATTAATTGTCAGCCTTGTAAATCCAAGCTGGACTGACTGTACATATCCTGACCAAGGAAAATAAAATTCTTACTTTGTGCAGTAATCGACACCTGGCTTTTCTGCCTCTGTCCATAATAATATACATTATATAGACTAAATGTCGTCTAAAATTCACATTTATAGAATAGAATAGAATAGAATAGAATAGAATAGAATAGAATAGAATGCCTTTATTGTCATTATACATATGTACAACGAAATTGTAAGTGACAACTCTCTGGTGATGCGTAGTGCAAAAGTTTAAAGTAGAAAGGAAGTGTAAATATATATACAGTATAAAAACAGACATGTCACCAACCGAGAAAAAACAAAACAAAAACAAATATTTATTTATTATATTTATTTGCAACATAGTATGGCAAACTATTATATGATCAAAAACAAATTAATTTTAGCAAAAAAAAAAAAAAAAAAAAAGAAATGTCTTCGTTTTGAATGTGTGGGGTCATCAGAAATTTGTGATGTTAAAATGGGGTCACGAGCCAAAAAAGGTTGGGAACCACTGTTATAGCTCAACCCATATAAACAGGGTTACTAATATTTTATCGCCTAATCCAACTATTTCCAACGCCCCTCGAATGCACCACCATTTTCTGAGTCCCTTTTAATGTATCTTGTGCTCACACCTTCTGTGTCTGAGCCAGATACAGTGAAGAGACAAGAAGAGGAAGGAGAAAGAACCTTGACAGTGTTTTGCACGCTGTCAGACCAAGTGGGGTGTGTTTGTTTTTGTGAAAACTCAGACTAGTTTTTTAGAGGTCCCGGATCTGACCTTGGAAAAAGTGATGGCGAGCCAAACCCAGTGAGAATTTTCTGAAGATTCATAAGCAGAGTGCATGGCCAGCTGCTAGGTCTACTGGATAACATCTAAAGACCTATCTGTCCAAACCCAGGAGCCAGATAAGACACTATTCTACATGGATAACACTACTAAAGAATCATCTAAACCACACAGAACACACAAAGATAACTTTAAAAGAACCGAATACATTCTTATTTTTGGGGTTTATTTTTATTTTTATTTTAAAGAGCTCTTACAATTGTGAATTTGTTCTGTTATTGTGCTTTCTGTACAATTGGAATAAATCTGCCGGCTGTTCAATTTTCAATTTTCGCATTATTAAAGGTGCGGGAGACTTTCGTGATCAATTTTTCATCAAATCTGTAAAACCTCAGTCATATCCTCAGTATCATGAATCTGTAAGTCTTTCTGTGATTACTCACTTGAATCTCTTGCATTACGGGGAAACAATTTCTTAGTGCCATCCACCATAAACAAACATGTGTTTACAAACCGAGCCAGGAGGTCACTTGGGCATCCTTGGAATTTTGTTGCGAGCCGCATTGTGGGAAAGGGAAGTTCACGCAGCCACCTGACAGCAGCAGCAGCTGTGCAACCACATGATATTATATGGATGAAACAGACATGACGTGGGAATGCAGAAACGGCTGGAGGAATATGCGTAGAGGGAAGGGAGCTCCTGCCGTTTCCGTGTCGTGTCTGTTTCAGCTGCTGCTGTCAGGTGGCTGCACGAGCCTTCGCTTCCCACAATGCACGTCGCGACAAAATTCCGAAGATGCCCGAGTTACCTCCCAGCTTGGTTTGTAAACAAATGGTTTGTTTATGGTGGATGGCACTAAGAAATTGTTCACCATAATGCAAGAGATTCAGGTGAGTAATCACAGAAAGACTTACAGATTCATGATACTGAGGATATGACTGAGGTTTTACAGATTTGATGAAAAATTGGTCACGAAAGTCTCCCGCACCTTTAAATAACACTCCTCAAGAACCTAGTCATAAATATAACCATACTAATCTAAGCGAGTGTTACATCAGCTAAGTTTTTAGACCAAAAACAGCCACATTATACCACAAATCACTCCCATTTTCCATAAGTTTGTATCAATAACAGCACTACAGATTAGTTTAGAATCCTCCAAATGTCAGAACAGTCACAGATTAGTCTGAACCATGGATCAACAAACACTGAACTTAGTAAAGAAAACAACATCACATAATAAGTTTAAACTAGTGTTGTATAGTAACGAATTAATAATACTTCACTGCTGTACTCATGTATGTTTTGGGAGAATTTGTACTCAATTGCATACTTCTACTCCCATACATTTTTAATGCACTGTATCGTTATTCGTAAAAAATAAAATAAAGGAAATTTGGTGTTTTCACTGCTGAGATTATTGGTGACAGCAACAAAGTCAGGAAGATGATTTATCATTGGACCTAATCGTGTCATACACAAGTGCAAACGACGGTCCACACTCAACCTGTCAGTGATCTGTTGATGTGAGCAGCAGCGTAATATGACTGCCTTTGGTTGTTATTAACATTTACTTGTACTTTTGCTTTTGTTACTTGAGTACATTTAATTGTAGATTACTTGATATACTTACGAGCAGTAAATACTAGATACTTAAAGACTAACTTGAGTAGCATTTTAGTTGGTGACTTGGGTCCAATCCCAATTCACCCCTTAGCCCTCCCCCTTGGCCCTTGCACTTGACACCACCCCTTGAAACAGAGTTACAAGGGTTATGGGTTGAAACATTCCCCTATGAAATGAGACAACCCTTCACGGCCTGTTACATTATCAGCAGTAATCGATGTCACTATTAACAGATGCAAAAACTTTGTTTCCAAAAGTATTCATCATGCGATCAGCTGTAAGCGTTTCTGTTCCATGGGCTTTGGTCATGTTTTTGCAGCTATCAGCTATAAACCGCAGAAATGCGATCTATAACACATTGAAACGGCATTAAACGGTCAATCAAACGATTAAGTTGTTTACAAAGAAAATACTTACATTTGCAGGTTTCTTTCATCACACTGCTGCACTTTTTTGCTGTGTTTACCTCCATCTTGCCAATGATTCAAACAGAATTATGGGAAATTTCTCCTACCCCTCTGTTCGTAGTGTGGTCCTGGAAAATCTCTGTTTCAAGGGCCAAACAGTCCTCCACCTTAGCCCTTCCCCTCCGTCTAATTGAGAATTGGGACAACACTACTCCTTCAAGTGTATGCGCAAAATGGAGTGGTAGGGGTAAGGGGGAGGGCCAAGGGGTGAATTGAGATTCAGCCTTGGACTTCTACCAAAGTAATTTTTTGGTAGGGCACTTGTACTTCTACTCAAGTATGACTTTCCAGTACTTTATACAACACTGCTTTAAACCTTCAAAAGCCTCATAATCAAATTCAGCCATGTAGAAGAAACACTATGATTTCATCATCAAACTCCATTCTATTGATTTAGAGCTGTGTCCAGTGAAGAAAATTATAGAAGTAGATATATTTTTTATTACTTTGTTACTTTCTTTGACTCAAAATGTTGTTTCTTACTGATTCTCATCCTAAACTTAGCCTTAGCATGAGCTTTCACAGAGGTAAGCTGACAATCTGGTGATGAGTGGAACTGAGCCAGGCTTATTCAGGTTTTGCACATACATCACATGATCATGTGGTTTTCTGTTTACGACGCCATATTGGTAGGCAAGCTTTCCTTGGATCGTACAATTGCTCATGGTTGGTGATAATTTTATTTCTCTTGTGTAGATCTACAATAACATAAAGCTTTAAGCAGTGTGACCATGGTAACCACATGTGTTGCGGTTGGTTGCAATAATCAGCAAGAAAAAAAACACAGGTAAATCCTTCTATAGATTTCAGAAGGATCCAGAACGGAGGGGGCTGTGGATTGCAGCCATAAAATGCGAAGGCTGGCAACCATCCAGCACCAGCCGAGTATGCAGCGACAATTTTAGTGAAGGTAAGTAAATGCATTAAAACACAAATTAGTTTATGGCTACATAGATGTTACCAGTATTTAATTCAATAAACATGTACCATCGGCACCCCACCCCCATCCCCTACCATTCTAAGTGTGGGTTTATTTTTAGATGTTTGTTCAGATGTTTAGACTTCTTTTATTCTTGTTCCAGGAATAAGTGACAATCCTATGTCCCCTGATTACGTACCTTCATTGTTGTCACACCTGATATACCAGATAGTTGTAAATATCTGGGTAGCTAACTGCTGGGTACTTCTGAGCACTGACAATAGCACAGAGTTTATCCAAGGTCAAGCTGTGGGGGTCCACAGCAATAGATCTTATCTTTTCCACATAACGAACCTTGGAGGTGCTATCAAGGGCTCTGGCAATATCAGACAGGACAATGGTGCCTTTATCACAAGCAGACATACTCGCAAATAACAAAACACGCAAACATGAGTCCAAAGAAAAACACAATATAAAGCAGAGGTCAGCAACCCTGGTCCTGGAGAGCCACTATCCTGCATGTTTTAGATGTATCCCTCCTCCAACACACCTGATTCAAA
Organism: Sphaeramia orbicularis; assembly: GCF_902148855.1. NCBI lineage: Eukaryota > Metazoa > Chordata > Actinopteri > Kurtiformes > Apogonidae > Sphaeramia > Sphaeramia orbicularis. Next base: position 36,381,921 of record NC_043971.1, on the reverse strand, counting down.
TGATAAGCCTATCATCAAGCTCTGCAGAAGCCTGAAAACGACCGTCAGGTGTGCTGGAAGAGGGAAACATCTAAAACATGCAGGATAGTGGCTCTCCAGGACCAGGGTAACCCCTGATATAAAGCAACAGTTCTGACTTTCTGGATCCAGATAGCGTGCCTACCAGTATGGCAGTGTAAACAACAACCACATGACCAGTGACGTCAGCTGCAAGTCCTGAATATCCAGGGGAGAGTGAAGGTGGCTGATTGTTGGCAGGTGGCTTGATAGATGATGGCGTGCAGGTGTGCAGGTAAGTGGTTAACTCCAGCTCCGCCCACCTCCAGACAAACACACACAAGACATGGAAATGAGACACACGCCCGCAGGAGGGAAGGGAAAACAAGGGAACACGCCAGGATCCTGACACTACAATCCCATACATCGGCAACTTTGACACAACTTCAGAGCTATTTATTCTAAACACCATACTCTTTTAAATGATTTTTACCTCTGCCAAAGAGGTTATGTTTTTGCCGGCATTGGTTGGTCTGTCTGTCTGGCCGTGTGCAAGATAACTCAAAAAGTTATGGATGGATTTGGACGAAAATTTCAGGAAATAGTGGCACAAGGAACAAATGATTAAATTTTGGTGGTGATCGAGGGGGGGCACCTCCTTGGCGGAGGTCTGCGCTCTCCAAGTGCTTTTCTAGTTTATATATATTTTAAAGTTTAAGATAAGTTATTTATCCCCAAATAATTCAAATGTCACAGCAGCACAAGACAAGAAATGTGCTGAGAACAAGAAAAGAAAAAAAGAAAGTATAAGTATATATAGCTTCATTAAGGTGTTCCTTCTTTAGAGTATTATTTTCTAAAGAACCAGATCTGTGTAGGTGTAGACTGATCACTTTTAAAGAGCAGTAACCTGTAAAAAATAAGCAACAAAAAAAAAAGCTGTCAACAGATTTGGATTGAAAGCTAAATCCTGACTGACGAGTGTGCTGTCAAAATGAAAAACTGATGAATGAACGATCACATATTTGGCAATGTCAACACACTTTGATGCAGTCTTCAGGGCGTTGTCCCCTTTCATACTTGGAGGATAACACACATAAGTCAGTCTCAGTGTTCAGTTTGGATCACTGTGTTTGTGCACTAACATGAAGTTTGTGTTGAAATCTGTACAATGTGGAGAGCTGGTAGTTTTTTGTTCATTTTGTTTTATACTAGCTGACTGCATTTTCAGGTACATCCACTTGTCGTAGCTTCTCATTTGGTCCATTTTCCAAATTATCAAAATACAAAGCTTGTGGAAATTAAATAAAGAATGTATGAAATTGTGGCAGGTGAACGGAATGTGGAAACGCTGCGAGCGTAGTCCAGCAATCAGAGTTCTCCAGCACACAGCCCCGCCCCTAAAAATTCCTTGTAATCTAAGAAGTACTACCTCCCTACCAGGAACTTTTTCAGGGAAAGTTTGGGGGAGAGAGAAATTTATTTACCCGGATAATTTTCGGTGCAAATGCACAGGGGTTTTTCAAAGTTCAGGGTAATGCTCAAAGTTCCTGCAAAAGTTCCTGTGATGAAAAAGGGCCTATAGTGAAAGGTTGAGCTGGTTTGATTTGATTTTCTTCATCTCAGCTTTCACAGGAGGAGAAAAAGCTGCTGCATGTTGAGTTTGAGCTTTTCTGAGCAATTAAACATTTCATGTGAGTATGTTTTTTCCTGGTAATTCTGTTAAATTTCTGACTAAAATAGTACAATTTTGGAGCATGATGTCCGGTTTCACAGTTAGGTCTTGTGTCAAAATTGAGTTTTCAGAGTTATGTAATTTAGACATGGCTAACATGGTCAATATTTCTAAATAAACCTGGGTTTTATCAAATTACCTAAAACTATGTAGCACGTGGACGATCCAGGTCCAGGTAGTTTGTGTACAGGGTGTCCCATAAGTCTCCATACATAGGAGACATAATACATTCCACACATATATGGTTCTAACATGTATTTCTTTATATTTCAGATAACCCAAAGAATGCATTTGAATAAAGAGCAACGAATTGAAATCATCCTGATGGCCGGTTCAGCAGGCAGTCGTATGGTTGCAAGCGCATTTAACAGAAACATGGGACGAGTATCACACACGACACTGTGGCAAAACTTATTGTCAAGTTCAAAAAAACAGGAAGTGTTTTGGATCAATTTGTTCCCAACAAAATGGCAGTCATATAGAGCATATTATATAAATAAAAATGGTTTATGTCAAGAAACGTTTATTTTTCCTATGTATGGAGATTTATGGGACACCCTGTAGTGATACAGTGTGCTCTCAACCAAACATGAACTTGAAGGTTATTGGGACCACAGTCACGGTCCAGTAGCAATTTGTTGCTATTTGTTAAGGTCCTTACATGAAGGTCCTTACTGAGAGGCTGTTTTTGAGAATTTAATACATTTGTCACAGTGTGACTGTGTAAAACTGTAATAGAGAGAAAAGGGAATTGTGTTCAAGAAATGCAGTTGAATTAAACCAGGAACTTTGATCCTTTCAGTCTGATTTATCTCCAACCTCTGCACTACCCAACCACCTTGAATGACTAATACTACAGACCTCCTAATGCAACAAACATTCTGTGTTTCTTAATTTTCAGAACAGGTTGTGCATGTTCTATTGTTCTGGGTGTTTCCTGTGAAAAGGGCAGGGAGGACTGAGTTATGTAAGAGAAGGAGATTGACATGCCAGGGCCATCCTTGGGGTTGGATTTGTCAGGAGGAGGAAACCGGCGGTGGGTACGAATAAATGGGATTAGGCAGACTGAAGCTGAGTGAAATGGTGAAACCTGTCAGACCGGTTGAGCTTGATTGTGTTTTGTTTTTCTCCTCGTTTATTTATGATTCAGCAAAGTTGTCAGTATTATTCCAAAGATGCTGTGACAAGATTTCATTTCTATGCCCTCTGTCCCTTGAAAGAGGCAGACACATTTGGAATAAATAACACACATTTTACTTACTTACTATTACTTTTATATTGTTTGTCTTTTGCACTATCTTTACATTTGCACATTTTGTCTTGCGCTTTATTCTGTTGCTGCCTTGACTTTGAATGTCCCCATTTTGGGATCAATAAAATCTAATCTAATCTAATCTAATCTAATCTAATCTAATCTAATCTAATCTAATCTAATCTAATCTTTCATGAAAAATGACTTTAAATTATAATTTTAAAGTCATTACATGAACACCCTGAAAGCATAAATATGATTTAAAACATGATCAGATTTTCACAAGATGTTAAATGTTTTCATTTATTTATTATGGAACATGATCTGATCTTGGGCAAAATGGTGGTGCAGTGGTTAGCACTTGTGCCTCACAGTAAGAAGGTCCTGGGTTCGATTCCAACACCAGTCGATGGGGGTGAGACCTTTCTGTGTGGAGTTTGCATGTTCTCCCTGTGTCTGTGTGGGTTCTCTCTGGGTACTCCTTCCTTCCACCATCCAAACATATGCACTGATAGGTTAATCTAAATTGCCCATAGGTGTGAGAGTGGTTGTTTGTCTCTATATGTCAGTCCTGTGATGAACGGGCGAAATGTCCAGGGTGTACCCCGCCTTCGCCCAAAAGTAGCTGGGATAGGCTCCAGCCACCCCTGTGACCCTAGTGAGGGTAAAGTGGGTTCAGATAATGAATGAATGAATGATCTGATCTTAAATATTTATAGATGTTAATGGTAGTCTCTAATATTACCAGTTTGAGTGAAGAGAATTAAGGTCAATGTGCTGACACTGAGTTTGAGTTTTCATTTTTCTCTGTGTTTGGGCCTCTTGTACATGGCTATGATGGCTTTTAAAGTCACCAAAATAGAGATTAAAACCAAAAACAAAAACACCAGTTTGTGTGTATATGTGTGGGAAAATGAAGAGATTAGAAAAAATTATGATATTACACCCCAGTTTGTGCATGTCTGTTCTTGCTTACTGAAAAATTAAATATAGGTCCTATGGACGTGTAAGGCCATGTATACACGTAGCCAGTTATTTGAAATGGATATTCCCCCACATACATTTTCAATAATGTCATACACACCAGATCATTTTCAGAAAAGTTTCAACAAACCTGTATAAATATGTATATAAATATAAGAGGGGAGGAAAGGGATATGGTTTTTGGTTTGGTTTGTTTGTTTGTTTGTTTGTTTGTTTGTTTGTTTGTTAATACTTTAACAGCAAAACTACTGGTTGAATTCATACCAAATTGGGTTTAGAGATTGTCAGTGACCCAGAATAGATGTCATTACATTTAAGGAAAAGTAGGTCAAACTTTAAATTTTTTATGATTTTTAAAAACTCTTCCCATTTACTTGTAATGAGTGAAAAATGTGCGAGGGGCAGGGTTTGTTGTGCCTGGCACCACTTGTTTTGCATTCACTGTGATGTTCGGGTTCCTAAAACTCTGTTTCCCCCGTACACATGCAAGCTTAAGTTTTCCAAAATCTCCACTTTGGCTGGAGTGTCCAGAAATAATTGTTGTCAGGGACCAAAAAAAGGAATTTTTAATGTATGAAAGGTAGAAACACATGAGAAAATATCAGTTTTTCCAGATACATGGCGTAAGTCAGTGTATGAAATGAACTGCAGAGGATCATCATCACACGGACATATGTATCAACAATGACGCAAAATGTAAATAACATAAAGAATACACTTCCAACACTTCAGTGGACTCTCTGCACAGCCCCACTACTTCCTGAACATCAGGTGGGTCCTTTATTTCCTGTCTTTCATTATTGGACACACTGATTAATCCAGGTGGGCCTAATTAATTAGTAGTCAAAACAAGAAGTAGCAGAAAATGTAAGCTATACCTGTTCAACTTCATGACAGACCAAGGCCTCTTCATTTGATGTGTCCTATATTATCTGAAGGTCCACATTGTCCACAGTTTTAAATCCACAGGGAACAATGGCTTGTCTGAACATTTGACATGGTTGATAGGGAACCATATCATATATATATTTACATATCATTAGCCTCATAGCATAATTGCTTAGTCATATTTTTGGCCAAATTATGATATCTGCATAACTTTACTTTTCTTAGACTGCTGATTCATTTTATATAGACATCACAATTTGGCTAAAAAGATGATTTAGGTAATTATGCAGATATGGCAACGATATTCAGAAAAATATTGTGGACAAGACATACAATGCCCTATCTTATTTATAAGAGAAATCTGCACATTCGTTTTTTAGCATCTGATTTTGACAACACGTGTGAAGTGTGTCATGGCCTGGAGAAGATTTCTGAAGTCCATATGGAAGACGAGTTGATAGTTGCCAGGCTGGAAAGGTCAACGCTTAGGCAGATGGTGTCCAACGTGAAAAGTTTCAAAACCACGGTTACCTTTTTGAAGCTTGTAAAAGTCCAGGGGGTCACAGTCAGTGTCACTGTAACATCTAGGAGAATAAAGAACTTTCTTGTCGCAGTTAATGTCCATGTCAGTGAATTCACAATAAAGAGAACATAGGAGAAAAAACACCCCACTGCTCATCCACTACTTGTAAAATGCCATGTGGATAAGCCAGATTGCTTTTGGAAGAAGGCTCTGGGGACACATGGGACCAAAGTAGAACTTTTTGGCTTCATTGAAGTGCTATGTTTGGCACCAACCAAACACTGTATTCCTCCATAAGAACTTTATCCCATCTGCGAAACACGGTGGTGGCAGTATCAGGATTTTGGCCTGCTCTGCTGCCTCTGGACTGGAACAGCTTGCCGTCGTTCATGGTATTATGAAATGTACCAGAAAATTCCACAGGAAAATTTCTAGTTATTCGTTTGTGAACTGAAGCTTAGCATAAAGAGGCTCATACAGCAGGACAATGGCACTTAACACCAGAGGTCGACACATACAAGAACCATAGTTTAGAACAGGAAAAACCTGAGTGATAGGCTGATATCACCGACAGACAAACGTCCTAAAATATTCCAAAACCGTATTATCTGTTTCTGACACTGACTTCTATAGGGTACCCTCCACATTGTAAATTGATGTGTGGTGCCTCATCAATAGAGGGTGCAAGGGCGCCGCCCCACCTGTTTCACATGAAGAAGAAGACAATAGGAATCACCTACAATAATTTTACAAAAACATTAACATTTAAATCAACAAGCCATACATGATACAGCCAGTGAATACTGTGTACAATCCAGTGCGCGATTTGTCAATTTGGTGATTTGGGGGGTGGGGGGTAGCAGTTATATACGTGGGGGTGCTATCCATAACTAACGTAACTAACGCTGGTGTGAAACAAAAGTGAAACTTTACATACTTTCAACGTCCAACTCTGTGGATCTTACACGAAATTTTCACAACTTCGAATCTGCATCCACTGGACCCCTTCTACTGCTCTATGCCCCCCCTCCCCCAAATGCTGGGCCCTATGAATTTGTCACATTTACTCCCCCTTTACAGCGCCACAGTGCATGGGAATGTTCGCGAATTCTGAGACTGCCGACAGTTCGGTTCAGGTGAACGTTAGTACCAGTAATGTAGGATATAGGTGGAAGAAAACTGTCACAACCTGCCTGTTATTTCCATTGGTTGGTTGTTGTCCCCGAGGATGAAATTCACTGAGCAGAAGTAGGGATGTAAAAACCATGGGGGGGGGGGGGGGGGGGGGGATCTCCCCCATCCCCCCTAACAAATTGCACCCTGGTATAATCCACATTCAAATGTAGTTTAAAAATGTTTAATGAGCAGTCAAGTCAAGTGTTTCTTGTTTGGAGCGCCATCCATGAACTCCATAGACCAGGGGTGTCAAACTCATTTTAGTTCAGGGACCACATTAAGCCAAATTTGATCTGAAGTGGGCTGGACCAGTGAAATAATAACATAATAATATATAAATAACGTCAACTCCAAATTTTCTTCTATGTTTTAGAGTGAAAAAAGTAAAATTATGTGATGAAAATGTTTACATCTACCAACTATCCTTTAAAACAATGTGAATAACATGAACAAACTGAAGTTTCTTAAGAAAACGAAGTGCAAATTTAACAATATTATGTCTCAATTTATTATTTACACATGTAAATTACGACTTACAGATCACAGTGGATCAACAAATACACAAAACATTTCATAAAGGGGCAGAATATTGGTAAACTTGCACTTCAGACATTTCACATTTTTCATATTTGTTCAGGTTGTTCGTGTTTTTTTTGTGAAATGATAGTTTGCTTTAGTGTAAATACAGTAAAATGACATGAAAATGTTTATGTTTACAAAGACAAAAATTTGGAGTTGTGAGTATTTATAGGTTATGATGATATTTTATTGACCCGACCCACTTGTGATTAAATTGGTCTGTATGTGGAACCTGAAGTAAAATGATTCATATCTTCAGTGTCATTTTTTGCATTTCACAAATTCCTCCAATGGGCCAGACTGGACCCTTTGGCGGGCCGGATTTGGCCCCCGGGCCGCATGTTTGACACCTCTGCCATAGACTCTCATTATAAATGGTGCGTGCACAGTAGAACTCCTCCAATCCAAGTGATAGGAGAGCCTCGGGGTGCAAAACATTGCGCCCAAGCACCACCCACAGGAGTAAACGTCATATCCCAAAAAGAATCAAGACCTTCCTCAGAAATGGAATCAGCAAATAAGTCCATAAGTAAAACTACTGAGCTGTGAGCAAGTACAGCTGGATAGTTCAGTGGTTATCACAGTGGACTTAAGTGTGGGGAGACATGGGATTGATTCCCAATATGAGTTGTATTATGATACGTTTTAACCCTTACATTGATTTTCTATTTTTTTAATGTCATACGATCTATCTGAACTACCTTCACCCCTGGTCTAAATGTGTTGTCCATGTTATCAGTGGAAAGGACACTTGTCAAGGACATGCCTGACTTTAACAATAGAGTCATGGAAAAATGTGCATGCTTGAAGGATAGATGGGTGAAATTTACATATAAAAAATTCAATGACTGAAAACGCATACTGTGTATTTTTCTTTTATTTAAATGAATATTTTAAAATAGTGGTGAATTTACTTTGGTGTATCCTAGTGGTGATATGTGGTTATAGTGCAGCTGAAAACTGACTTGAATACTGCACTAAGGTTATAATAGTTTTGGATTTTTCATTATAGTTTAGTTTTATTTAGTTTTGACTTTTTTTTTCTCTAATTCAGTTAGTTTTAATTAGTTTTTAGAGCGGGTTTGCTAGCTTTTATTAGTTTTCGTTTTGTTCTAAATGTTTAGTTTTAGTTAAGTTTTAGTGTTTTAGTTTTGTCGTATCTTTTCTCTTCTTCGCCGTTGTATTTAAATAAATCCCATCCCATCCCATCCCATAATCTGCTGCTTTCTCCCAACTTTAGTTTCCATGTTTCCAGGTAGAATGGGGACGAGAAGATGACTAAATGACAAGTGACAAGAAGTGATGGACCGTTAAATATCATACGGTGCCAGCAGCTAAAATTGCTTGAGGGAAATAAATCGATTTCATATCAATCCGACATTGACAAAGACGAAAACGAAGGGAATTTTATCCAGAATTTTTATACGTTTTAGTTTTGTAAGCACACAATACAGTTTCAGTTAGTTATCATTTTTTTCTTTGAATTATATTTTTTATTTATTTGAGTTAACGAAAATGTCTTTTCAAGTCTAGTTTTCGTCATTTCGTTAGTTTTCGTTAACGATAATAACCTTGTACTGCACCATCAAAAAATAATTTCATTAGCTGCCACTGAAATTGATGCTGTAACTCATGACCAAGCAGATGTTTGTGATGTCAAATTAGACTCAATTCATTAATAAATCTGGAACTGAACATCCAACAAACTATAAAGGAATGTAGACAGGACCAGTTTTACATTTATGGGACACTATTTTACCACAAAGTTAGTCATTACATTTGATAAACGTGATAGTAGCCACTATCACTGCCATGTTCAGACCAATATCCACAGTTTGTAAAAGGTCCTACTGGCACAGATCACTAGCACAACTAAAAACATAAGTTGCTCTTCTAAAAAATCATTAAAGAGGATGAAATTTTATATTATTGTTTTATTAATCATGTTTTGGAATGTCTAAGTTAAGGTCTTCATCTAATCCTGCCTTCACATGCTATGAGAATTATGGTAAATAGTAGCTACGAGCTCGAAAAGTGCACATGAATTCCACCTCATGTCGTATTTTCCACTGCAGAATTGGGAAAAAAAAAATTGAAACATAAGCTGCCAAAATGTAATAACCTTTGAACTTCTCAACATGGTGGAGAGTAACAAGGGATTCATCACAATTGATAAACAATACTTTCAAATAGTGTTCTGCTGCTGTTAGCGAATGATCTTGCGCATTTTTAGCATACACAATTTGCACAAAAAAAAAGAATTTATTAAAAAAAAAAAAATGCTGTAGCAGATGAATTAACACATCCAAAAATATTTTACCCAAGTAACAGGTCACGATAAATTGTGTGTCAGCCATTTTTAATTTTGCTACAATGGCAAAAGCACATGAACACAACGCACTCGTAATTTCGAATTCACAAGTGAAAAGGATTATCTTCCCAATAACACATGAAAGCATCTTATAAAAAGGATGTGTTTTCCAGTCATTGGGCAGAAAGTTCATAATTCCCTTTTGGTTTGTTGTCATTCAGATTATTTGAGAGGAAACCAGAACTGTACCCCGTTCTCTGGACTCTGTTTCCATGCTGTGGAAAGTCTACCTTACGATGGGAGGTTATGGACACATGTCAAAGCTGATTAGCACCTGTAATTAACTATTTCAGACTCTACTGCTCCACATTGTGGCTGGTAAAGCTCAGAAAGGTGGTTTCACTTTTCCACAGAAACAGGAAACAATGTCAAATCACCTATTGTCATATGTGATCTTTAATTTGGAACAATTTTTTTTATCATTGTCTTCCCTCCATTTCAGCCTCAGCGTCATCAAATTTGAATAATTTTCTGTAATAAGTAAAGGAAAAAAGTTCAATGTTTTTGTCCTGTTTGTTTGATTGAATTCCTTAAATTTAATTTGAGTTTTAGCATGAGGATCTGATCATGTTATATAGGTCAGGGGCGTCAAACTCATTTTAGTTCAGGGGCCACATTCAGCCCAATTTGATCTCAAGTGGGCCGGACCAGTAAGATGATAACAGTGAAAAAAGTAAAATTATATTATGATCAGGTTTGTATCTACAAAGTTTCCTTAAAAATCTGAATAACATGAACAACTTGAATTGTCTTAAGAAAAACAAATGCAATTTTAACAATATTATTCCTCAGTTTATCAAAAATATTGGTAAAATTGCGTTTGCTTTTCTTCAGACATTTCTGTTTGTTCATATTTGTTCAGGTTATTCGCATTTTTTGTAAAAGTTTAGTTTGGTAATGTAAACATTTCCACGTAATTTTACATTTTTACACCCAAAAAAAGAAAATTTGGGGTTGTCATTATTTACAGGTTATTATGAGAATATTTTACTGGTCTGACCCAGTTGAAATCTAATAGGTCTGTATGTGTCTGTATGTGGAACCTGAATTAAAATGATTTCGACACTGTTGATGGTTAATATTGTCAGTGTAATTTTTGCATTACACAAATTCATCCCGTGGGCCAGATTGGACCCTTTGGTGGTCCGGATTTGGCCCCCGGGCCGCATGTTTGACACCTGTGTTATAGGTCATCTTTATAAAGAAAAAGAAAAAATAGAAGTGCCAAACCCGTGTGTACAGTCGTAAAAATATCTAAACTTTTCACATATTTTTCTTTTTGACATATTCTTTGTTGTATATTTTGACCATGTCACCATCGCTGAAGCAAGTTAAAGATAATACGTGAAGTAGTTCACAGTGATTCTGCAAAACAGTGTCTATACGGTGAAGCACAAATCTAACTACACACTTCCATTCTAAATTAATTTCATCTACTATTAAATGCCAAATCAGTAACGACAGTAGCTCTAGCTCTAAAGGGCATTTTACAGACTGCACACATTTTGATATCAGTGTCCAAATGCCTTTTCACTGAGCTGAATTTCTTCTCCAAAATCCATTTTTAGAAAAAAAAGAGCCTTTTTTTTCTCCCCTGACTCTCAGCAAAATATAGACTCTCAGTCCTTGGCAGTGTTGCAAGAGGCGCTGAATAATCCTGAAAGTGAAAGAAAATAGAAAATATGCAGCGTGGAGTGGAGGAAGGGAAAGGCAAATCAAACCCTCACACAAAACCTGGATAGTACATACATTCACTAAACACATACCGGCAATAAAAGGTTGAATATATCTGACTGAATTGAAAACAGATTTTTCCTAATATCATCCATAATCAGGATGGTTCCTAAAATATAAAATCTACAAACATAAACTGCTTGTCTTCTGTCAAATATACTTCCTGCTGATGCATTGCAGAGTTTGGAAATCAAACCAGTGAGAGGCCTTTTTCCCGAACTGCATCTGCTAATGCAATTCCTGTAAACTCCACCTTTTTTCCACAAACGATGTCTCATTTCATGTTGAGATCCATATATTGGCTGTGAAAGACTCGGTAGTGTTTCTGCTGTATACACTACACTGCCCAATTATCTTGGATCAAAGTCTGACGACATGACGGAGGAAAGTGAGGATAAAAAACACTGAGATGTGACTGAGGTCAGGGGCTGCACAGGAAAACACAGTTGAAAGTGAAAGAAAAGTGAATAATAAGCAGAGCTCCCACTTTTCTACAGTAAAGGACTCCACCGCAGTTCAGTTTGTGATTACGCAAAGTGCTCTCAGATTTAGCGGCTGCAGCATTATCTGCACTCCACTTTGGAAAATGTGTTAATATGTTTCATTGGGCATAAGAAAATTACAACCCTAGAGCTTTTTTCTTCACCTAAGTTCAAATGGGTAAACTTTCTATTTACATTTTTCCAGTGGAGTTGATGTATTCAGACTTCAGCCATCAGTAGAGTCAAAGAACCAGATCCACCGATCGAGGGTTGATCATCAAAAGGCAAAAAATAAGAACATCTACAACAGTTATTCAACATAAATAGAGTTTTTTTTTTGTTTGTTTGTTTGTTTTGCAGTTTTGCATGGTTTGACTGCGATTTGTCTTAAAATGACTTTTTTAGACCCAAACATCCACCGGTGACCAAAAGCATCTACTGATTTAAAATGTTTAATAACTGTTGATCCACTAATTCTATCAATACTTGTAAATAATTCAGGTAAAAAATGCAGCTTTAAGGCTCCGTAGTGAATGTAGAAACACCGTTATCTTCTGCAACTTTGATTCACCAGTAAAACCCATGTAGTTTGATAAATGACAGTGGTTATAGACACTTGTTTTCATGTTCAGTTATCGGATAAAGACCCAAACATCCACTGGCGACCAAAATCATCTGCTGATATAAAATATTTAACAACTGTTGATCCACTAATTCTATCAGCTAGCGGCATTGTACCCGTGGTGCCATTGTACGATAGCATGAGAGGCTAAAATCGCCCAGCACATCTCACAACATTTGAAAACGGACATAAAATTGTGCCTAGTAGATAGTCAGGTAATGTTTGCATTCATTTGGTGAGTCTGGCGGCGATCGGGCCTGTGAAGGTCTGTGGTGAGCTCAAACTTGGTCCGAGGTGAGCTGGGACCCAGTCCGAGGTGAAATGGGACCCTGTCTGTGGTGAGCTGGGACCCTGTTAAAATCACCCAGCATACCTCATAGCATTAGAATATGGACATAAAATTGTGCCTAGTAGATAGTCAGGTAATGTTTTGATTCATCTGGCGAGTTTGGCGGCGATCAGGCCTGTGAAGGCTGAGGAAAATCCATTCAAACGCCGTCCTGTGCTGCAACATCGATCGGATGGATGGACACAGAACGTGCATGATATAGTAGGAGGAAGGAGGATACATCCTACTATATAATGCACGTTGTTCGATCAATGTTGCAGCACGGGAGGGCGTTTGGGTACAATGCTGCTGTTGCACCACGGGAGGGCATTTTAGCCTCTCATGCTATCGTACAATGGCACCACGGGTACAATTCCGCTAGTGTAAATAATTGGTGTAAAATGTAGTTTTACATGTTTTCATGGTCATCAGATATGACCCATTTGGATGTTCAGAGGCTCCGTAGTTACCACGGAAACACGTCATCTTCTACAGCATTGATTCACCAGTAAAACCTATGGAGTTTGATCAATGACAGTGGATGGACACACTGGGATTATGTTCAGTTAACCCTTTCATGCACGAATTATGAGAACCTCAGTCAATATTTTTTTCTTGAGTGTTTTTATTCCTCTTTAGGCGTGAAAAAAACAATGCAATTGATTTTTTTTTTTTTTATGAACATATTGTTCATGGAGTTACTAAAATGTCCACTCAGCTGGACACCATGCATTTAAGTTTTGAAGCAAAGGAACATTTATTTAAAAATCATCATCAGAAAGTGATATACTGTGTGAAATCTATGAAATAAAAACATTTTTAATGACGCTAATTGCTAATTTGCTACTGTTTTCTCACATTTTATCATACTCTAATATTAGTTATTACTCATTTCATGGAGATAATATCCTCCTGAGACCCAGGAAATGGACAGTTTTAGCTTTTTTACATTAAAAAATGGTCTTGATTGGAAACTGCATAATGCAACAGTTTTTTCAGATACATTTTAAAAACTTTTTTTATTTATTGATTGATTTTTTATCGGAATGTCCTTTGTAATGGACAGCATTTCTAAAGTAAAACTCTCAAACTTTTGTCCCCTGCAGAGGACAAAATGCATTGCTGGGTCTCAGGAGGATATGCAAACAAACAAACAAACAAACAAACAAAAATTGTTTGTTAATTACAGTCTAATAACAATTAGCAATTGATTTACACTAAAACATGTTATTGCAGATCAGGTTTATCAAGAACAGCAAAGTTACAGTAATGGTATGAATTGCAGTGTTTTGGATGATGCATAAGAGTTCTGATATGGAACTAAAACAACAAAATCCATGAATAAACAATGGAACAGCCGTAGAATAGCTGTCCACTGGAGTGACCAGTATGCATGAAAGGGTTAATGATGTATTTGCTGAGAAAATCACTTTTTCTTTAGTTTTCTCTGTTTCTAATACAATAACCCTCAACTTTAATCAGAGCTTTAATGAACATCTACATGATCAGTAAATTAAATATAGGAAAATACCAGATTTTCACTGAAAAAATGCCAAATACAGAGAATAATATAATAAATGGTGATAAATCATTTAAAAAACATGACATCTAGAGAGAAATTTATTAGGGACTGCCACAAAAGTAGCCCTGGGTCTTTATGGGCTAATGATGTATTTTGGAGGTGTTTTGAGACCTTGGGGCTGACCCAGGACATGCTGGAGGCATTACATATCTCTGGGCTGGCCTGGGAACGCCTCAGGATTCCCCTGGAAGAGCTGGTGGAAGTGGCTGGGGAAAGGGCTGTCTGGGCTCCTCTGCTGAGGCTGCTGCCCCCATGACCTGGACCCAGATAAGCAGAAGACAACGAGTTCGAGTACCATATATTGTGTTGGAAAAGTTACTTTTTCTGATTTGATCTAATAATCTTTGAATTTACTCTGACCTTTTATGAATATCTATATGATCAGTAAATTAAATATAAAAAAAACAACAACCAGATTTTCACTGAATATGCTAAATGCACAGGATAATATTACAATAAATGAAAAAAAAAATATTTGGAAATTGTGGGTTTATAAGGATTAACATTAACAAGTTTAATAATTTAATTTAGGCTAATTTATCACTTATTTAGATAAATTATTGGTCATCTCTGGTCTCGGGTATGGTGTTGAAAGGTATCTTAAAAACAAATCCAGATAGAAAATAAAGAAAAATATCACAAATAATCCAAATCATTCATAACACAACAGGAGTAAAATATAGAATAGTATACAGTGATAGGCATCAACACTGTAGAAAGGCTCTGGTACTGAATAAATAAATAAAAATACAGCAGAAAAGCAACAGCAGGCTGGCACAGCTATATTCAATATTTACATTTTTGGTTGTTTAAAAGTCACATTTCCCTAATGGGGCTGATAATAAATTCCATTGTTTTGCTGCTGTTTATCAAAAATAGCTTTTATTGTTCACGTAGTTAAATAGACAGACAGACACACACACACACACACACACACACACACACACACAACATTGAAAACACCCCAACACATTCAAAAACGCACTATAACTTTGTACACTTGTTTATTTCATCTGAGATTTATACCAAATTGGTCAAATGCACCCACCATCAGCGCATGTCAATACTGTAATTATTCCATATCTTTTTATAGACACGCTAAAGCCATGGATTTATTCATTATTTTGACTTTTACAGCTGACCTCACCGTCATCACAGGTGTTGATTCGTTATTTACACTTGGTGGTTTTTACACAGTGACGTCCTGGCTTCATTCAGACTGAAGATAAAACGGTCCCAGGTCAGATTTATTTGCTCATATGTGTTACATCAGTCTTGTCATGACAGTGTAGAGAGCACAAATCAGGTAATCTGATCCGATCCGCCTCTGTATGTGAAATCAGATACAGACCAGATTTTTTTTTTTTTTTTAATTATAACAATGTGACTTCTGTCCATATTATTATTAATGCAACTTTTATGTCTTCATTCTGTGCTGGTTTTCAACTAAGACCACACTTTGATAACAAATAAGATCAGATAAACAATCAATCTGAATTGAGCACTCGCGGGTGAATGCAGTGAATAGTGACTGTGAAAAATCCTCTCATTTCCTCATACCTCACCTTACCTGAGCTGTGTCCATTAGCTCCGCCCCCTCACCTTAACATCCCTCTGAGTAAACAAACTGCCTGACAGTGCAGGTTATGGCGTCTGCTTTGTTTTAATTGTATGACAACGGGCATTGGATTGTTAATAACTTTAATTTGTATTCTCTACATTATTATTTTCAGCGCTGATTCATTTCCATTGCATTGTTGGATTATTTTTGATAATTTCCCTACAAACAGATTATCTAGTAATCCTTCCTGTCTCAAACTGTACATTGATGCTTCATGTTTGGCGTTCTCATCGGGGTCATATAGGTATAAGCAGCTGTAACCTTCATGTTCTCAACCAGCCTTAATTCCACACCGGTCTGTTTGACATTGTGATAAATCTTCCCTTTTGCCTGTGATAGAAAAGTAAATACATTCCTCTGTATTGCCCCTGCAGGGATGCTCTTTCCCTGTATTAAATCCATACTATCCCACAGGGTGTTATATAGGAGCAGTGGGCTGTGACTGTGAAGCCCCCGGGGACCGACTCCAGGTCTTATCCAGTACCTAGGTCTAGAGATTGGGAGGAGAGCTAACCTAGCATACATGTTTTTGATGGTGAGAAAAACTGAGGGAAAATGTGATGTTTTACACTGATACTTTTAAATGTATTCCAGTTATAAGAGATGTATAACTATTATTGATTTATAAGAGATATTAGTAATAAAAGGTGTTAAGAAGGATGAAAATATGCTGATTTTTATAGAAGCTGCTGCAAGGCTGATGTGCCCTTGAGCAAGGTGTTTAACCCCCCATTTGCGCCCCATGCGTCTGACATGGCAGCCTACTGCTCCCATTCTGCAGTGTGGGGTGTGTTCCTACAGGTTCAGCCAGTGATGGGTTAAACGCAGGTCCATATGGTGTGTGTCCACCAAGGTTATAATAGTTTTGGATTTTTTATTGTAGTTGAGTTTTATTTAGTTTTGACTTTTTTTCTCAAATTCAGTTAGTTTTAATTAGTTTTTAGGGCAGGTTTGATAGTTTTTATTAGTTTTTGTTACTTTCTAAATGCTTTGTTTTAGTTTTTTTTTTTTTTTTTTAATATCTTTTATCTTTTTCACCCTCGAATTCAAATAAATCCCAGACAGGACTTTGCTGTTTTCTCCCATCTTTAGTCTCTATGTTTCCAGGTAGAGTGGGGACCAGAAGACGACTCTAAACCACAAGTGACGAACCGTTAAATATCATACGGTGCCAGCAGCTAAAATTGCTTGAGGGAAATAAATTGATTTCATATCAATCCGACATTGACAAAGACTAAAACGAAGGGGATATTATCCATAATTTTTATGTTTTAGTTTTGTAAACACACAATACAGTTTCAGTTAGTTATCGTTTTTTTTCTTTTAATTATAGTTTTTATTTCAGTTAACAAAAATGTTTTTACAATTCTAGTTTTCATCATTTCGTTAGTTTTCGTTAACGATAACTTTGGTGTCCACATGTAAAATATATACTGACATAAAAAGATTCTTAATGGTCTGGGTTTTAGTGATTTCCCTAACTCTGTGGAAGACTTCAGCACAAGGGTGAAACAAAAAACATTTTTCAATACACAAGGATTTCAGATCATATTGGACCATCCTTATTATCTTATGGGAATGTAAATCTGTGAATGCTGCATTATACAATATTTAATTTTAATACTATAGTCATATAAATACCAAATTTATTATTTTTCTCATGTTTCATTTTGTACTCGTTTGTGGTTTTTCTACTCGTCTTTTTCTCTGCGCTGCTTGTTCTATGTTACTGCTGTTAACTGTATTTCCCTACGGTGGGATACAAAGTCATATCTTATCTTAATACATTTTTAAAAATCATCCAAAAACCTTTGACGAGAACACAACTGGATGTGCAAGTCAGCTAGTTTTAATGTTCTTCACCTTGATTTTACATTAACTTTAATTAGTTACTGTGTCTAGGTCTTATAAAAGAAGGGAAACCCCTGGAGATATATAATAATGTGTTACCAAGAATGGCAGGATCTGATGTTCTTCAGGTTAAAAAAAATAATAAGTCATCTTTTCTAGGGAACTAGCGGAAGAACATGACGCCAAATAGACCATTTCTCATTTCCTTCACAGCATTACGAGGAGCTCTGTAAAAGGCAAACAGCAGGGAGGTTGAAGCACTCAGTGTGGAAATAAGAAACAGACTCGCGAACAAATTACAGAGGGACTATGTGTTGGAGGCTGAGCAGCGCTGGATCTCAACGTGAACGCAACATAGAGTATATATGGAAACAAACTTTATTAGATCAAACCCCTGTAGATACTAGAACAGCATTTTAAAGTTTTTGCAACAGCTGAGCATTAAAAAAGACTTACAAAAGATTTTTTTATGGCAACCACCTCACTGAAGACACATCATAAAAACCATAACACATCCCCCAAATCCTAATACAGTTTACTCAATAGGCATACAGGTTACAACTGACATTCACACCTACATAAATCGCTAATTCAAAACCAACTTTGTATTTAAATAAGTAGTATCTTATTAATAAATATTAAGTATTTCATCAATAAGTGGGTGTACGGTTCTCTTTCAGAAATTCTTCATTAGTTATGTTGGTATGTGCCCTTATCAGAAACAGGTACAGAGGTGCAGAATATAAAAATCTCGACAACATAAACACTTCATAAGACAAACAGAATTGTAAGGATCCTTCCCCCAATAAGGAAAGTTAAATGTATAAATACAGTATGATAATTCTAAAGTGCATCTGTCAAAGACTTGTCAATGAAACCTCCTACTTAAGAAAGAAAAAACAAACAAAAAAAAAAAGCAGACAAAACTAAAAATAGACATGTCTGGACGTGCAGCAGGTATATTTTGCCAAAACTACTTACATGCTTTTTTTTGTGTTTTATTTGCACTATGGAGAAAAAGAATAAGGTAACAGATTTTTTTTTTTTTTGTTTTTAAAAAAGGATAAACATCTTCACATTATCGAGAGGTGATAATTAGTTCTGTGCCGTTTCGGTGGACTCTTCTCGCTTGGCTTTACAGAATATTCTGTGTAACTTTGAAGCAAACTTGGCTGATATAAAAAGCACACAGTGGTGAATAAGTTCCTTCTTTTTGCTCAATGTGACTTAGCAGAATCTTCTCCATTCAGTCGGTTTATTAGATTCCCCCCCCCCCCCCTTCGTCCCTTTTTCAGAGGTGAGGCCTGCAGGGTTTAGATCTTGGGCAGCTTGGGAGCGCTGATAAGGGGGTTGGTCTCCTGCAGAAATCGTCTTCCTGCGCTCTTGTAGTCGTACGTGCAGTCGTGTGTCTCTGCATAGCGGTGAGTGGCACAGAAGTTGTGTCCGCACCTAAAAGAAGGAAATGAAGAATATTTTAGAACAAATGTAACACAAAGACAAACCGACATTGGGTGTTAACCTTTTTTTGGATGACTGTGCCTCCAGCGCCACATTTTTGCATACACTGTCATTCAAATTACAATAACCCCTGAACCATTTGCACTGTTTACAAAATTAAAAGTGCATCCGAAAGCTGAGATCGGGAGCTTTCTACTGATATATAACACATTACAGTAGAGGTCTGCATTGGCTGAGAATGAGGGGTGGAAGTGGGTGGAGCAGAGAGCAGCAGAGTGCAGTCGGTGAGAAAGAGATGGAAGATATTTTTATTACTTTTAGCCAGAGATGGGGGGACTCGAGTCGATGACTTGACTCGAGTCCGACTCGAGTCGCCAGATTTGTGACTTGTGACTTACTTGATCAACATTAAGAAAAGACTTGACTTGACTTTGACTTGCCTTTCCTGACCTGCGACTTGACTTGACTTTTGGCATGTGACTTGCTAAGTCACATGACAAACCTGTCTTGTCAAAACATGTCTTGTTTTTTTTTTTTTTTTTTTTTTTTTAAACAAATAAATCAGCAGATCGACATTGCTTTATTGTGAGCAAGTGCTCCTGACCTGCTGCATATCAGCAAACCTGGCAACCCCTCCTCCACACAACGCAGACGTGTCTGCACAAGTCTAGTGCTGATCAGCAGAGAGATGGAGGGCACTCAGACCAACACCATCCCGAAAATAATAAATTTTGGATTCAAAGATTACCAGACAACAGCAAATAAAAGAGGAGTGACATGCAACATCTGCAATGTTAAAGTTAGGGATACTGCAAGCACTACGTCGAATTTCATCCGACATTTCAGGACAGCTCATAAAGAAAAGTGAGTAACATGATGTAACTTAGGTTAAAGCTAGATGGATTAACGTCCTGATTATTATTTTGCTACTTGGCTGCTGACATCAGAGAGACTACTAGGCTAGTGGCTTGATACGTTAATATTTTTCTTATCAATGATTTTTTACTTTAGCTAAAAAATAAAAAGTGGCAAGTAGCTGCAAGCAGCGCCAACGTAGTGCTAACCAAGTTAGCTGTAACACCAGAACGCCAACTGGCTAATGTTAGTGTAGCTACCTGCTTTGCATAGCCCTTTGTGTGCATCAATTAGTTTCTTTCTCTCTGTTTTGCGTTTGCAGCCCTGAGTTTTAACACCAAAACTACATGCCAAGAATGAGGCTATATGTATTCAAAACTTTATTTTCAGACGTTATAGCAGTTTTGGTGTTTGGTTTTGGCGAAATACAGACATTTGAAAAAATGAATGACTTGACTCGCGACCTGACTTGACTTGCTTGACTAAAGCTCTGCTTGGACTTGACTTACTTGATCCTCTTATAGAGATGACTTGGACTTACTTGAGACTTGAGGGTTAAGACTTGTGACTTACTTGAGACTTGCATGTATGGGACTTACTCCCATCTCTGCTTTTAGCAACATTTTAGCGAGAAAATGCCTAGAAATATTAAAAAAATACGAAGCTGGAACATGGACATAAAATGTTCTAGACAAGCAAAAATGTTTGAGCACATATAGTGAAAATTAAGTTCTTCCTGAAAAGGTGCAAAAGAACTGGCAAAAAAGACATTTTCTATTTTTTTTTGCAAAAACATAAGGAAATCTAGGCAGCCTGTTATAATGGTAATCCTTATAGGGTTAATTATTCTAAATCTGTTTCTTTTATAAAATGGCAGAAGAAAGCAAAACTTATTATATTCCCCTTGATAAAGACAGTGATGTGTTCCAACAACCCATAATTTACCTTTTTCTTACTGATAATGATAGACTTTATTTTGAACAAAAGTAGGAATAAATAAATTTTTTCATTGAGCAATAATATTTCTTGAAATGATCAGTTTTTTTTATAGTATATTATAACATTAATACTCACCATTATTACATCTGCTTAATCATAAGGTTTTGAAAGATGCCTTTTTCTTTATTTTTCACTTAGACTGAAACCCTCTATTTAGGTTTTTATTCAGTCCATTAGCAACGATTCGCTTTTCTTTTCAGTTCAAATGAGGCTTCATTGGCAGTGAGGAGTCAGGAAACAATGTTTCCAAAATATCAAAATAAAATTAGAATTACAGGATAATATTTACATTTCAGTATCCGGGTGAGAATATTAAACGCACTTTGCACTTCATCTTATAAAAGGTCATATTATTTTTCACAATTTGTATTAGGTTAGAATTCAAAAGTTGTTCCATTTTGCATGATTTTTTACATTCTGACCTAGTCACTAAAATCAGCATATCATAAACAATTGAAAATTATTACACTAGCACCATTCTCTGAAGTAAGTAAAGAATGGGCTAATTAACACATTTTAAAACATCTGAACTAGCACAAAAAAATAATGCATATTAATTAATGTTGCTTTTAATCACTGACATATTCCAGGCTGCAAAAGTAATTACATTTTTATACAGCCTAGTATATTGAAAGAGATGATTTTTTTGTGTTTTTGCATCTAAAAATATGGCTTGTTTACATTACAAACATGGCATTTAAAGGGTTAAAAAAATCTGACAATTATTGAGTATTTAGTATTTTTGTTTATGGCTCAAATGGATGAAATACACAAAAATGTAAAAAAGTTCACTTTTACTACGGCACTGTGCAGATCATACACTTTCGGTGGTTCGGAAGGGCCTCTCTGGGCGGGATACCTAAGGGTTAATTCAATACACAATGGCATTAATTACATGTGGTGATATTCACTATGTTCTGAGTGTTTGTGGGTCGCTGACTGGGTGCATTTAGTCATGTTTTAAACTCCAATGCTTTTGTCTAACATTTGTTTCTGCAGCTTTTCATACATGGTGTTGTGTCATTACCATCGCAGTCTCCCTATTGGATCCACTCATGAAAACAAATACAATCATTATATACATATTTCCATTGTACTTATCTGCATCTGCCTTTTATCGATACATCAATGTTTCCACCTCTCCCGAGAGTAAAATCTTTTGCAATCTTTCCACTTTTTACCCCTCGGCCAACTTCTGGCCGAAGGGGTATTTTGATCGTTTTGTCGTCTGTCTGTCTGTCCATTCAATGACATAATCGCGTTATCTGAAGAATGCACTGACATATCTGCACCAAATTAATACTGCGGATGCATCTTGGCATGGAGGAGAAGCCTGTTGAACTTAGGTGACCTTAACCTACTTTTTCAAGGTCAAATGGCCTTGTGCAGTTATAATATCTGAGTACTTTCAAATATAAATAAGTATGTAATAAGTTTTACACGAGGGCAATCTAATCTAAATTATAGGGCAGTAACTTTCAACAGAATCTTACACTGTATTTGGCTGAGGGGTTTTAAAAGTGTGCAGCATGTTATGTTTATTTTCTGATTTTGGAGTGTCCACTCTGGGGTTTTAATGAGGAGGAGTTCGTTTCTAGTAAATGATATCATTGTTTTTCCACAGGGAAGCACCGATTGTGAAATACTAGACTCATACTGATGTTTAAAATAATTTGGCCAATAACGACGCCAACACTGATGTTATTTTGCATTAACTTGTTTTTGTCGTTATATAGTCTCTCTTATGTTGCCAGCAAAACAAATATTCTTTCTAAAAAAATAAGTGTACTGTTTTCATACAGTTGAGGAGACTGAGGCAAGTAAAAGCTGTAGTTTGATGTGTCTGAGTTCATTTAACATGACAGTGGTCTGAGTTCTTGAAAGTTTCTAATTTAATATTTTTACTTTGTAGGAGAACGTTCATCTCCATCCCTGTCTCACCTGTCAAACACTGAGAACAGATGCTCTATTCTCTGTGATTTTTGTCTGCGTTTCTTTCCCGACTGTGGTCACTGGGCCTGCACTCGGACTGTGCCACTGCTCTTTATCTCTGACAGAAGAGAGAGATTCTGCCAAGTCAGATAATGTTCTAATCTAGTTTGGCTTTCGCAGTTGCTCCTTTCCAACACTTCTAATAGGTTTCTTGACACTGCCTTATAATTTGGTTCACTCCGATTTAAGATCTGTTAAACGTCTCTCGAATGATCCATTTGTGAGGACGGCGATAATGAGAAAAATGCGGTTGAATGTGATCACATCGGCTATCGGCTGCTCTTCTGAACACAGCAGGGTGCTCCATGCTTTAAATGGTTCTGCTGTTTCAAATGGCTTGTGTTAAGTTATTAGAATTTCATACTGTTGCGTCAGATTTGATGTGGACACCCAGGACAAGATCACAGACAAGACAAATGTTCCAAATGCAATGTGTCACGGGGAAAAAAAACTTGGATAATCCTAATATCTTGTGGCAGAACGAGCAGAGAACAGAAGTGTTTTCACTATGGGGGTGGACAGCTGAGCAATAACACGGTGGATGAGGAAAAGGCTGTTTTCTCCCAAAGTGGAGCTTCAAGGACAACAGTAACACGTCGCAATGGATGTGATCTACAACAATACAGCGAGAATGGGAGGAAGACAGGGTTGGAAATTCAGAGGCACTTGTACCTGCACTCGTAGCTGGTGGCCAGGCCGGTCTTTTTGCCACAAAGAAAGCAGTGTTTGGAGTTCTTCTTCTTGCTGCTTGTGGGAGCTTTGACCGGGGGCAGGTGGTATGTTGGAGTGCCTGAGAAGAGATAATAAACTTATTAAAGGAAAGTTGTAAGTAGGTCCTTGAAGTAAATAAAACATTCAAAACAACCTAAAATTATCAGTGGAATGTGAGGAAATAACAGTTTTGTTGTAATGTCATATGAGATGTCAACATGTTGGAGGCAGTTGGACCTGCAGTCGTAGCTTTTGGCCAAACTGGTTTTATTTTGAATGATTTCTTCATTGAATTTAACCCTTAGATGCACAAATGTCTGGATCCTACACTCTTCCATGAGGGGGTCTAAAATGACCTATGTGGTTTTATACCAATTATGTCATAGTCATGTTGAAAATAATTATTTGTATTATATTTTGGTCGAGAGAAGAATGATTCCATGTTTGAATTTTTTTTTTAATTTGCATTATACATTGTCAACAAATTTTTTTTTTTTTAAATATATTTTTTCAAAAGCAAAGTATATATAATATATAGTATACAACAGCAAGAGAAAAATGTCAACTCAATGTAGAATGAATCCAATTGAAAATGAATGTGGGGCATTTTGACTTATGGAAAATTGGGGCACTAATACAAAAACTACAACTTCATAAAACGTAAGTTAAAAAATTAAATGGCATGATGTCAATAACATGTTTGCTCAGGAATATCTGGAATAGTAAATAATAACTTGTCATTACAAAGATATTCCGTAAAAACAACCTCACCGGGCCATTTTTACCCACTTACGCATCCAAGGGTTAAAAACTAATTACTGTGTAGTGACGTACACTGTCACTGTAGCCTGCCCTCAGCTGAAATAACTAAACAGGAAGTAGCAGTCATATGAAAGGACAGATAGCCCTGTGGTGAGCAGTAAATCTGCAACAACGGCTGATGCATTTGCAAAGTGGTAATAAACCCACCACCCACTGCCAGGAAGAAAACAGAAGTGACAGAAACAGAAACAACACTAGTGTCAACATTGCTGTTACTTCCCACCACTGGAGACGGCCATCACAGTGTAAATGACCAATGTTTGATGCTGGAATATTAATGTTTCTGATAAGATGGCGACAGTTTACAGAAGGTACACTATATGGACAAAAGTAGTGGGACACATTGAATTCAGGTGTTTCTTTTCTAATAGGGGTCTGGGCTACAAAACAATAATGACAAGATATATAGTTTTATACTGCGATAAATATCATTGCATTGGTTAATTTAGTTTAAATTTTTATCTTTGTTTCCAAAATGCCCCAGAGATGGTTTTTACTTAATTTCTCTCAACATGGATTTAATTCTTTTTTTTTTAATCCATGACTATGATTTTAAATGTTCTACCTCTAACTTTCTCAAGTATTTTTCATGCTCTGATTGTGAATAATATTTTTCTAACACAACTAACCATCTACTTTGTTCACATCTCACTTAGGAAGAAAAATCTCCCATTAGCCATTGAGGAAATATTGATGTTTATATCTCAAATCAGCATGAACAGGACATTGTACGAGCTGTAGCCATGATGTGCCCCAATATTTTTGTCCATATAGTTTATAAAATTAAGTAAAAACCATCTCTGAGGCATTTTGGAAACAAAGATAACAATTTAAATAAAACTAATGACTGCAATGATATTTATTACAATATAAAACTGTATTGTGACATTTGTCATTATTGTTTTGTACCCCCAACCCCTGTTAGAAAAAAAAAAAAAAACCTGAATTCAACGTGTCCCAATACTTTTGTCAATATAGCGTATGAGGTCAGGTTTGGTATTTGTTGATATGCAGTTATTGAACATGTACTGAAAAATACTCAAGATAGAGGTGATCTAAGGTTTTACTGTGGCTGTTTCTTGCAAAAATCTAAACAAAAACAGCTGAAATGTTAACACATGTAAAAATTTTAAAAACAGAAGTGTTAATTTGAGGAGGCCTCTGTATTGGAAACACACGTTCACACTTATTTCAGTGGCACTTTGGGGAGGGTATTTTCTGGTTCACTCCTGCCCCCTGCTGCTGATGACTGGGAATTCATTTCCACGTCTCAAAATTACAAATAACTCCTTTAACAAAACCCAAAGCACAAAAATGTCTCAAATGATCCAATAAACTAGCCTTGCCTTTAAATCTCAAATGTCACAGTTTCCATTATCACTGGGGTCTGCAAACTGCTCATTTTAAACATCCAACTGTCACATGAAGTCAGTCGTTCTTGCATAAAATCTCAGACACTTTCCAGTTCAAGAAATCACAAAGGCGTAAGAGTGCAAATCAGGCCAATCAGAGTTAGATTGCTAATGAACTCCTGCCTATTCTCTGTCTGGTTCTGGCTCGGCGCTGACGTCAGGGTGTCTGAAGCAGTTGTCAAACACCAAACACCTGCAGTGACATCAAAAACTGGAGTGTGACCAGAACTACCATGGGCTTTGACGTCCCTATGATGCACAGGCGCTTTTCTGAACCTCGCTTTCTGCTTCTTTTCCTCCTTTATGTTTTGGTTTCGTTCCTATTATTTGCACTGAACACAAAGAGGTTTTCTATCATACATTGTGTTGCGTTCTGTTTAATGTCAAACATCTAATACCTGCAGGAAGGACTGGAAAGCTTTGCTAGAGACATAACCCCCCCTTCCCCCCAAAAAACTGTACAAAGTGTCACTTTCATGTGCTTTTATCTTTGTTCTGTTGTGACTCATGACAGTTAATTTGCTGCTAGGTTTGAAATAAAGGCTGCTTTTAAAATAACCAACAGCGCAGCATGTTATATTTAATTAAAAGGAAACCGTACATAAAACAAAGCCGCTCCATGTAAACAATAGATGCTGCTTTACACGGCGCAGATTGTCATTTGTCAGTCCTGTTAACAGATGTAAAGGGATTCCTGAAATAGCTCTACTGCCGTCGTGTTTTCTACACAACCGTCATAAAATGAAGTGCTCGTTTTCTGAATGAGGGAACATTGGCTTTCGTCAACTCCTGCCTGTGATAATCGTGTCTGTGGAAGCGTGCAGCATGGCCAGATTTGTGCGGTGAGGGGATCGAGGAACACCACAGATAAAAGTGACAGTTCTGTGATGAAGGCACGGGGAGCTCGCCGTCAGGCAGCTGGGCGTGGGATTGGATTTTTATTTATTTTGTTGGCTATTATCTGCCACAATACAGGCATACGGCAGCTTCAAACATAATCACAACTGTGCGTATTTTCCACATGTTGTTGTTTGACAGGCTTTGCATTAATTGGATTACAATAAATCTAAGGGTGTCACACCGAGGTTTCTTCTCAAATCCTGTTCCAACTTTTTTGTGTATTAAGTATTAATATTTAAATTTTCTCAGTTGAACTGCATGTCAAACTGACATGAAAAGGAATGACGTCAATGTACTTGTTGTCAAATTGAGAATAATAAGGTAGGATGACAGTAAATATAAGTGGTATCACAGCATTAAAATCTGTGTAAAGTTGGAATAAACAGAGGATTGACGCACATTTTCTGGTTCAAAATGCCATATGTTTCAGACTGAAACTTCTAGTCTTCTGAGTAGATCTTAACAGTTAACCCTTTAACCCTGAAACGTTATTTCAGTGAAACGAACTGCTGTGAATTTGCTTCTGCAGAATTATCATAAAACCTGCTGAGAGTATGTGCTTGTGTTCCTTTTCTTCAGGAATCGTATTACTTTCAAAATCTGGTAGTCATTTTGCTTTACTATGTGTTTTAGGGTCAAAACAGGGTGAAATACCAGAAAAAGACAAAAAGGAATTGAAGTTTTACATGTTCTTACTAAATAAGGCACTCAGAATGTACATCAATAAGAGATTGAGGATGATGAAAACGAACTGTGAACTGGAACACACTGAAAAACAAGTATTTGAATTTTGGCCCAGTAGGTTTTGTTTTAGGGCTCTTTTTTTCTAAAGGTTTGGTGGTTCGAATCCTGGCTCCGACTGTCCACATGTCGAAGTGTCCTTGGGCAAGACACCGAACCCTAAATTGCTCCCAGTAGGGCCTGGCAGCGCCTTGCATGGCAGCAGCCGCCCACTGTTGTATGAATGTGTGTGTGAATGGGTGAATGTGAGGAATTGTAAAGCGCTTTGGGCACCATTAAGATGTACAAAATGCACTATGTAAGTTCAGTCCATTTAAATTAGTCCAGCTGCTTTTTGACACCTGGTTGAACTCCAAAAAGCAGGTACACAGTCAAAACTCTGTAAAAAGACAGTAAAAAAAAAAAAAAATTTAAAAAAAAAAGGAAAATAGTGTGGAAAAAAAAGACAAAAAAAAGAGCCCAAACCGTCTATTTTTATCACGAGTCAGTCTCACTCACTGTTCTGTGTTTTGTCCCCCATTACACAGGCAGTGGGGGGTGCACTGAGCATGCTCAGATGTCTATGGAAAGCGCAAGGTCTCGTTTTGACATGCTTCTTGAATATTTAGGAATTTTTAAAATAAATAATAAAGAACACTCGTTACAGATACATTAGGGGTCAAAGGGTAAATGAAAATAATAAAATACAACTTTTGGCATCTATAGTACATGACATTCTGAGTACCACTAGCCTATGTTATGCCATGATACTACGAATTTTAGAATGGGGCAATGGACAAATGTTTTTTTTTTTCTCCATTCACTCTTTTCTTGTCTGCAAACCGTATTCTCTGCTCTAAAACATTGCCAGAACCGAAACCACACAAAAATCAAATGAAGAGTGAAGTTTCTCTCAAAGCCCTAAAATGAAAAACTGATTGAATATCCCTATCGTCCATATGGGACTACATAAAACACGACAATAACAGACTTGGGCTGCAGCAGTAGGCCAAAGTAGTATAGAGTCTGTCTAACCAAAGAAAATGGAGAAATTCCGCTTTATTAGACTTGCACGAGAGACTCCAGAGGAAACAAAGTACGTTATCAGGCACAAAATATTCTGTTTTTTGACCCAATTTCAAGAGGGACAACATTTCTAATAAGATATTTCCATGATGAATGAAATTGAACATCCAAAAATAATTCCTGTTTATAAGATGCTGAGCATAACGTGTTTTCCACTGGTGGCAGATGAATGTAGGCAGCCTCCCTCTTGAATTCCTTCCTTCCAAAAGCTCATCTTTTCCATTTTTGCAGATATCCAACAGCCCAGGAATATTCTCTGTAAATAATAACAGGTGTGGACTTCTCTTCCTTGGATCTTTGTCTCTACTTCTGCAGAGTGTAATGGACTGGATATAAAAACTGAATAATAGCATCATGCCACGTTTTAGTCGGACAACACTCCACTTGAAAAAACGTCTAACAAAAGCTATTGACAGATACATGTCAATAGGCCTGGGTACATGAACACCAATACTCTGATCATTATTTGATTTCTTGAGTTGTCCGATTATTTAAGTGATCATGTAAACAGGGTAATCTGATATGTTTTATCAGAAAACGGAGGCAATCTGATTGTGAGAAATCGGATTAACACACCTGGATTTCTCCCCAATACTCTGAGGTCTTCCTGCTTGTATACAGGTTAATCTGATTTATTTCGTTCTTTTACGTCTGCGCATGTATAAACAATTAAAATCGTAGAGAACGGAAGTTAGGTAGTCAAACATGAGCAGAAGACAACAGGAAGTTTAAGTCTACCATCACCGCATATGTACACACTCCAAAGGAATTCTGATAATGGACTGGTGCACATTATTACAATTATCTGATTACTCCCAGTTATCAGACGTTTATGGTTATGGAAGCAGGCTCAGTGTCTAGTGCATGTAAATACTGTGACTGACCTGAGAATCAATCTTTTCTTGTCAGTTTGCAACAATGGTAATTATTTGTCTCATTTATGCAAAACATCCATGTTTCACCATTTTTTTTTATTGAATTTCCATAAACTGGACTAATAAAAAATTGAAATCTGACTTTATGACACAGTTTTGTATGTCAAAAACTAGTAACCATCCTCCACACTGCTGACATTAGTGGTAGGGGAGTGGCTGTAGTAGATACAGTGGCTACAATTTTGGCCCCTTAAAAAAACAATCTTCAACACAAAACTAATGAAAATCTGCTTAACACCATGAATCTGTTACTAAGTGGTTATACATTTATACTCCTTTTCAACTCTTCTAACATATACTTAGTGCCATTAAAAAGACATGGGTCAGAATAATGTGTATATTTGAAGCAATATTAAATTAATTGGTTTGGGGTTACCTTCATATTAAAGAGGGAAGCATTGGTCATTAGAGAATGAACTGTGGACAAATTTTGATCAACTTAACACATTTATTCAGTCACTGAATACAGGTACTCAGAAATTGAAAGTGTCATCATTCAATATTGGGTGTGTCCACCTCTGGATTCATAACAAGCAGTGCAGCGACGATGCACAGAACTGTTCAGAGGGATCCGATCCGATCTGGCACTCAGACGACTGACTGTACTGCAGTGACAGCACAGATGGCGAGCGAATTCACCACAGCTCAGACCCGCTCGTAACATACCAATGGCACATTCTCACTGTTGTATCGTAAGTCGTGGCATTTTGAGCTGGCAAAAACATTTCTGCGTTTTCTTTGCTGCCTTTATATAGGCTATTGACCACAGCTACAGTTACCAGTCAAGCGTGACTCTATGCAAGAGATTCGACTCAATGTCTGACATTAAAGGATTAGTCCAAACGCCAACGTTGCACGCGTCGGGAATGAAAAAAACACAACTGTTAACTGTGTTACTCATCTCGTGAGCAACATATACAAAATAGGAACCTGAGCAAATCATTTTCTGGAAATGACACCACATGTTTGGACCATGCATTTTTAATGGCGCTAAGTATATTTAAAATGTTTAGAAACAAATCTCTACCCTCACACAGACACTGTTTTTATAGCATACCATAACCCTACAACTGCAGTTCTCAAACAGCAGAACAACACAAAGGCTGTGTCAGAGAAATGTTTACCATTATCTTAAGTTTATGTTTGCTTCAGTTGCTCTAAAGTGTGAATGTCTATATTGAAAGCGCTGACGCTTGTTTGCCTGTGTCGTTCTGTGACTTTGTGTCTGAAAACAGAGAAACAGGCTGTTTTGTGTTTGTGACCCCTGATGTATCATGTACCTGAAGAAAACAAAAAGGTGTGAATTAGACGTATTACATGAGAAGAATATGAACTTCTTCAGATAACGGTTTACCTCATCCCACATACAGTGCTTGATGACACACATGATGAGACGTGACAACTCATTTTTCAAAACAAAAGCAAAATACTTGATGTGCTTGTTTAATGCATCTTGTGTCCTTAGTATTCTCACTGCTTATCAATGAATAGTAAAGTAAAGCTGTGCAGGCACCGAGGGCAAACACTGCTCTTAAATCAGGAGAGTGTTCGCAGCATTGTACTGCAAGGACATTTCTCATCAGTCTGAAGTGGGACAAGATGGAGGGAACCAATAAATGAGTCAAACACACGAAGGGCCTTGGAAAGAAAAAAATATATTTACAAACACACTATTTTACTGGAGGTGATGAGTCACTTCTCAGCACGAGAAAGTGTGTGGTTAAGACAATGACAGGGTGGAAGTCTGGATTTCCTTAAGTGGCCCCTTTTGTGTCCAGACAGTGCTGAAAATGGCTCCAATCAATATTTTCTACTTTAACAATAAAGTTAACGTTTGTAATAATGAACAGAATGATCTTTCACCAAACTGCGGTTTACTCTTCAGCTATGAGGAGCATTGTAAACATCCACTCAGGGGTATAATTTCAATTTGATCAATTCTGTCTATCTAAAAGGTTGAAAAATGTGGTCAAATGTTGAGTGAAAATATTTTAGTAATGAACATTCAAACTATAAGTAGTATTTAGCATTATTTACTGAGTGTATAAAATAAAGACGTTAGCCACAGACACGGACGTTACAAAACTTAAATAATGGCTGAAGACCAATGAGCAGTTATTTAAACTGATTTAGTGTTCTGGTACCAACATGCATTTTCATTTGTCTGATTTCACTGGGATTTCACTGGCAAAGATGTACATGTCACATACAGACTTTATGTTTGTGTATTAGGTACATTAGC
This sequence comes from Sphaeramia orbicularis, assembly GCF_902148855.1. Classification (NCBI taxonomy): domain Eukaryota; kingdom Metazoa; phylum Chordata; class Actinopteri; order Kurtiformes; family Apogonidae; genus Sphaeramia; species Sphaeramia orbicularis. The sequence continues at coordinate 36,350,064 of NC_043971.1, read as the reverse complement.
AGCTGCTAAGATGCATGTGGCAACTCAGTTCCACATTTTTATTTTGATTAATTTAATTGTGTGAAAACTATGTCATTATGATTGATTATTCTCTCCACATTATACTCCTTCACTTGTCCCCATAATCAGTCACTTTGATGATGACAACAGGCTCAACATTACCGATGACAAGGTTCACACATGCATTTCACTTTGCCTTGACGCCATTTTTTGAAGTCAAGTCGGACTGGGGGCTGTTTATCATATGATGACAGACAGATCCTACCAGATCACTACGGATGATGATGAGTGTCTGCATTAGGACCAATAACCAATTAGAAAAAAAAAATCATGTCTACCTGGATCTTGCTTTTTGTTATTAGTTCTAACCATGTTTCAGTATCAAATACAAGATGTAGTAGAAACTACTGCTCATTATATAACTTTAATTTAAAAATAAAGCCTAACCTGTGTGTCTTGTCTGAATGACTCATGATTGTTAGCCAGCCATCTGTGTGGAACCAAGTGGAATATTTTTTTGCCATTATTGCTTAAGTACATGTGCACAAGCTGCAATGTTTGTGCAACTGTTAGTTTGGTTGTTTAGATCTGAATGGATGGATCCTGTTCAACGCAGGACGACTGCCATCAGCAAAATCTCACCATGTCAGAAACATTTTATGGATAAATATCATTCAGTGATACAAAGAGAGAGAGGAGTCTTGATTCATTATATTGTGTATTGATCTACATTCTGTGTGTGGTGCTAGCATATCAATAGTCAACATAAATAAGTAAGTGTGCTGGTGCCTTCTGTTGCTTGTATAGCTTCTGCGGTTCTACCATTATGAATATTTAAAACCTTTGCAGTGCTTTGTTGTAGCTCTCATACAACAGCCACTAGGGAATTCACAACATTCTCTTGATATGAGACTCCTCCTTTCAAACACAGCATCTCAGGTCAGAACTACTGGGCTGCTACATGTGGACACTCATGGGACAACACCCTGAATTTATCAGCCTAAGACTAAAAACAGCTGATTCAACCAACTCAAAGCATCACAAAGTATGTTTATGAATAAATAAATAAAGTGTCTGCTTGGTCCTTACCTATCCTCCCAAATGAAGGTATGACTCCTGCAGCTGATGACTGACTGCTGTTGGCCTAAAACAAAACACAAAAGAACATGTCAATAAAGTTGATTCAATGGTCTATTATTAAAAAAAAAAAAGCTTGATTTTGAGAGGATATATCGTCATGTAAAATAGGATTAGTCTATGGAATAATAAGTATTTGTCTTACAAACAAAGCAACTATATATGTGAAAGCTTAACCAAAGAAGTACAAGGTTTGACACTCAAAATCAAGCTTATCAGGAAAATGAAAAATACACATCATGTAGGGCCCCTATCACAAGAAAATATAACTGAATCAGAATCATTATATATCAGTAAGTATATCCATATTGTTTTCATTTCACTGGAATAACATATTCATATTCGCATTTTTCGTTATTAATCATATTATTCTGGATTATGCACTGCAATACATTTCAATTTAAAGATGAACCGTTTCATTTAAACACATGAAAATATGATTTATTTGTGTACAAAAATGTAAGGTTTCAGTATTTCTCTTAAATATGTGATTTTTTGTGATCTTAAATACTATTGTGAATATTGTATTGCATTCAACTTTTACAGCAATACTTATGACATATACTGCCTCTAACAGCTCTACTTTGGTTTAAAGCATAATTTATGGGTTAGGCTTTATCTCAGTTTGACAAGAAGATTTTCATGTTTACTGAAAATTATCTCTGAACATGAGTCATCAGTCTCTTTGACTAATAATCTCTTTTGGCCCAGAAAAAAAACAGCTATTGTTCCCCAACACAACATTGTGTCTCTAAAGACAATGTACAGTATAAATAGAAGTCTGGGCATTGTTGAAAAAGTGAAACAAAAAGAATTAAACAAATTTTTTCAACCAACATTACACTCACCATGTAAGAGGAGGAGGCTCTGTTTAAGGGTGACATTTGTCTCACGAGACCATCCTGAAGAAGCCTGTTGGTTGGGATGGACGGCAGCTTGGAGCCGAGGCTGCCCTGTCCTGAGGCTGCAGTAGGAGGCAGTGCCAAAGCCAGTCCGAGGCTCTCTCCAAACTCATCCCTGCTGCTGTCAGAAGCCCTTGTGGAGAGAGAAGCCAGGAGGTCAGAGTTACTGAGGGATCCGACTGGCTCTTTGCAGGCTTGGTTGGCCATCTTTGTGATGCCTCTTGCTTCTCTCTTGGAGATGAGTTCTGGCATCTTGCCAGGTGATTCTACTTTGACGCCACGGAGGCGTGGCGGGTGGGCTGACAGGGTGGAGGACGGGTGTGGGGATATGTTGCTGGGCTTCACTTGTGCTGACGACTGTGCCTGAAGGTTGGGCTGTAAACAGGAGACGGTAGATTCAAAAGGCTGAGGCAGAGGTCTGGTAGTGGAAGTTGGTGAGGTGGAGGTGGGTAACGGAGAGGGGGGACTGATGTGAAATGAAGTGCCTATCTGTGTCCTATCAGCTCTGCTGGTGAGAACGTCACTTGGTCCAAGCGTCCAGGTACTGAGAGGGGAGGGAGAGAGCGGCAGCTGGTGCTGAGCCCCAACTTCCAAAGACCGCAGACCTCCCTCTGGCTGGCTGGAAACATCCAGACTCAAAGGGTCTGACAGCTCCCCAAAAGCAGCTCCGGGTTGTGTTGGTGTCACCAGTCCAGCAGCCTCATCCAATAACCCCAGTCCAACTGCCTCCCCTGCAGGCTCAGCTGGGTCAAAGATGGCATCAGGTGGTCCTCTAGTGCACAGAGGAGGGAGCTGAGGGTAAACGCAGTCCCTCATTAACCTGCCACCGATGTCCAACCGGGAAACTTTTGGAGGAGGACGAATCTTAGCAAAGGAGGGGCAAGTCTCCCACGGCTCCTCCTCCTGAAGCATATAACAAGAGGGGGAGGAGAAAGTTGGAGGGGGTCTTCTAGGGAAGGACATGTGAGCAGGGGGTGCAGCAGCAGAGGCCGGGGAGGGGTCGGTAGAGTCATGGTCCCTAATTGGAGGTAGTTGTGCATTTGACTGCCGTGGCTGGTTCACGTGGGAGAGCGAGCGAAAGAAACGATGGTGGAGTCGTGTGCCAGAAGGTCCTAGAGGGCCACTGCAGGGATGGGGACTGACCGGGGGCCGGGGTTTCGCCTTAGCTGACTTCTTCGGCTGAAGGACAGAGATAGATGGGGACAGAGATGTCAGACTGTGCTGTCAGACTTACTTATGTTGCCAAAATTCTGTCAAATACTGTAATGCAGAAAATAAACTGAATTAAAAGCTCTTCTCTTATACATTTTGAATCTGTGGTTAAATTAACATCTACACATTATCTAGAGCTTCTAAAAGGGTTATGCAATATGACACGTTATCATTATCACATCATTTGACTGATGGTTTGCATTCTTCCACATGGGGTGGGATGGACTTAGGCCATTTTGTTTACATGTTATATTTGGTCTATTTATGCTATGAGCTTTATTATACCATAATTCAGATTTTACAGTGTTCAATATTTATATGTGGTATTTTATATCCTAGTATATATGTCAGGCCGGTGTTCACTGTGAGAATTGAATACTCCATTCTCATATTTTAAGTATATATTTTCGGCCAACACACATTTCCGTGCGGTCATTTAACATGTCTATTCACTGAATTAACAGAAAATGTGCGACATAGTGATATGTATTGTCATCTGGATATGAGATGGCCAATAATGTGATAAGGGATTTTGGACCTGATATCACACAGCCCTAATGGGTTCAATGTGATGGTAGCATTAGACATAATTTGGTTCAACTCTTTCACCATTTCAACAATTTCACATACAAGCAATGATAATCCATTCTTAATAAAACCTGAGTAGAGTTATCATTTTCATAAGACTATTATTTTTTACTTGCTGAAGCTCTAATAAATATTAACAGTTTCCAGTGTTCCCAGTAGCTCCCTACCTTCTTGTTAAGGTTCATGTCCTCCATTTTTGCTTTGAGCAGCTTCATCTTGTTCATGGTGATTGAATTTTCCAGGCTCTGCTGTGCGGCTGCAGAACTCTCTCCATCCTCCTCTTCCTCTGTGTAGACGTTATACACAGAGCCACCGCTGGAAAATAGAGGAGGCGAAAATCACCTTTAACTACACAGATTGAAAAAGCTGACTACAAAGCAGAAGTGATTAGCACATATGTTACACCCACTTCTCCTGCCTAGTGGCCCTGCACGCCGCAACATCTGTCATTACAAAGGACATTTACAAGGTTGCAGTAATTGCTGCTATCAGCGATCAGTCACACTTTAATATTTAACAATACATGTATGTCAGAGATGTCAAACTCATTTTAGTTCAGGAGCCACGTATAGACCAATACGATCGCAGGTGGGTCGGACCAGTAAACAGTATGTGAAAAAAGTAAAATTACAATATGAGAATGTTTACATCTACAAAGTTTACTTAAAAATATGAATAGCATGAACAACCTGAAATGTCTTATGAAAAATAAGTGCAATTTTAGTAATATTATGGCTCAGATTATTATTTCCTCATGTACTGTACAACCTACAGATCATGGTGGATCTACAAATACATTTAGTAACAGGCAGAATATTGTTAAAATTACACTTACTTCTCTTAAGACATTTCAGGTTGTTCATAATAATACTAATACTACAGTAAAAACAATAAGACCTAGTAATTAAGATTTAGTCATTTAATTGCATACAATAGAGACATCACATACATACATCACATTAAATCCAAATTAATCAAAATTCTAAATGCAATTAAATAAATTAGTTTTAGGTCCAATTTGTTTTGAGAATATGGATTATGATCATATGCTGACCTCAAAGATTCAGACAGAGGTGTCAGGGTGCCATCTCCTCTGTCCACCACTCGGAAAAAGTTCAGCTGGTCGCCTTCACGATAGACCACGAATGTGACCTGCTTGTTGGTCAGGCTCTTCTCCCACCCCTCATCCCTAGTTCCCTCCATGAGGTCAGCCACGTCCTTCATGGGGTCCTCCATGGTTACTGATAAAAGAACAGAGCCTTTCTGTGATGACTACAGCAAAATACTGTCACATTTTGTAAATGCTGAACAACAAAAACAACTGCCTGAGTCTCAGCTAGTACGGTAACTCAAACTGCATTTTTGCTTTTTCTTACCCTTCCTGGTGTTAATTGGGCCTCCCCTCATGGCTAAGACCAGTTTCAGAGTGCAGCCCTCTGCAATGCTGCAAAAACAAACAGGCTCATAATCAATACAGCAGAATAAAAGAGCAATACTGTGACCAGTTATGCACTTTTCATCATATGCACGTCTAACAGGAGAGGAGGCAGCAACAGTCTGCAACATGGAGTGAATATTTATGTCCAAGGAAACTGATTAACTTGTGACAGTAAAGTGAAAGTATACTGACAAAAGCTAAACAACACTCTGAGGTTCAGGATAATTTCCAGACTAACTTTAGTACACAAGTGGGAATTCCACTAGAACATTTGTTTCCTATGAGCAGATGTTTCATTGCCTTCTCTTCCCCTCTGCCTCTGAACTTCAAAAGTGTGCTGCAGTGCGATAGGACAGCTTTGCAAGATCTCACCAGAGGCTGTTCATGTGGAAAATTAAGCGACAAGCATTCATAACAATACCACCATCTGCAGCCAGCAGACCACTTGAGGGTGCGTCCTGCATCTAATAAACTGATAAAAGCGGATGAGCAAGCTCTCCAAATATGAGCAGCATGTCACTTGTGTCATCGCACTCCACATCTTTGACTAATTTAAAATGTACGAGACTGAAGTGCTTTATTCAGACCAAGATGTAAATTGTTCAAGAGTTGCATCATGTTTTCCAAAGATGAGTCACAATTGGATTAACAAGTTTAGACGAAGGATTTTGTTTTGGTTATAGTAAAATGAAGTAAATCAGGTTTACCCATAGTCATGAAGACAATGCTCATCATCCAGCTCCAGGTTGTTCCAGATAAGATGTTGCTGGGCAACAGGGATACCTTCACAGACAGTTACAGCAAGGGCAGGAGAGAAAGAAACTAGAGTTGACATGGCCCTGTGTATATTTTATAATGTTATTTTACACATATGACAGGTGGGCTAGAATAAAAACTTAAGAACTATCTGTTAACACTCAAGATAACTCTTGACTGCCCTCTAAAGGCACAACTGTGTAATTGCTGAACATTACATTATATCATGCAGCTCTCAGGGGAACAATGACTTGTATTATTATAAAAACACTTTGAGATGGTGCGCTAGAACATCACCCTTCTCATATCACTGAGATCATCATATACACACACTGCTTTTTTAGATTGGGTTTCTACTAGTACAAATGAAAGCACAGCAATAATACTCCAGGCTTCAAAACACAAAAGTCCTCTTGAGCAACTTCTTGAAATAAAATGGAGCCGATTCATTGTCAGGAAGCTCTGTGCCCACAATGAGCGAACTCGCTGACCTGAGGTTGGAGGTGAGCCAGAGTTTGTGAGTGAGCAGAGGCCCCTTCATTGCAGAGTGGTACGCTCCATCACAGACACAGACTTGGCTGACACACTTCCTCACACATAGATTACAGGGAAGGCTTTTGGACCAAAAGCAGCAATGACTTCAGGGTTTTACTGACCTCAAACAACATTAAAGGATGGAGATGTGTTGCATAAAACAAAGCAGTGAAAAATACTGATTCTCAAGGACCCTAGTACTGTATATAGTCTAAATAAATAGACTTCCACACATCCTTTTTAAGGCAAAATTTCAACATGTGCATGGAAAAATGCTGAAAATTTAAAAAATACGTGAAAAATTGCAAAAACTAACTGATTTTATGATGTACCAAAAAATTAACTGCATGATGAAGTGCAGTATAAATTAAATGAGAGTGACAGCAGATTAATAAAAAGGTAAATTATGTGTGGCCATGCCGAGTTCTAATTTGATCAACAGTAGTGCACGCAAGTGTGTATTCATTTGCATATTCTTTTGCAGATTAAATGTTATACTTTATATGAATTGATTGCTTTAAACCCTATTATTTTTGCATTAAGTAACTTTTCATTTATGAATATGTGGGTTTTGCACAAACGAGGCAAATAAAAGGCTTGGGGGAATAATAAGCTGTGTTGTACCTTCTAGCCTGTGGATCTTTGCTTTGACTGAAATGACAGCCTCAAAGGGCAACACACGCAGCTCAAAGCAGGTCCCTGTCAGGGTCTCTATGTACAGCTCCATAGTGTCATAGAAAGGAAGTTTGTAATGAAAAGCTCCCAAGCTGTCATCATTAAAGAAGGGTGGCTCCTTCCTGTCGGTCATCTTGGCAGGTTGGGGAGAAAAGGACTTCAGGGGTATGGCGAGATGGGGGGACTGGCCCAAGATGAGGGAGAGAGGGACAGGCTCTGCTCGCTGGACTCGCAACCGTCACACATCATGCAGGGTGATCACAACTGCGAGTGGAAAACACAAACAAAAACACAATAGGATAAAGACCGGCTCTTATTTCACCACCTACTTCTACACCTGGGGTTGGGTCCTGAACTTTCATACCAAAGCACCTAGATATGATAGAGAACCAAAAATGCCTCTACAACAGTTATTGTAAATCAGTGTTTTTCAACCTTGAGGTTGCAACCTCACGTGGGGTTGCCTGGAATTCAATTGGGGTCGCCTGAAATTTCTAGTAATTGATAACAAAAAAAAAAAAAAAAATACTAATAAAAAATATTTTTTTAATGATTCAATATATATTTCATTATAATTAAAACACCTCACACTTTTCCAAATAAAAATCAAGTTCAAATAAAATGCGGGATATAATATCTGAGAGGGCATATCTTGATTGACCTGCTCATGTGACCGTGTGTGTTACTACGCTTCAACCTGCCCGGACACAGTCGCAGTCAGAAAACCAGACTGAACAGAGAATGGAAAGATTTCTTTGCCCGCCTGGCCCCGCTAAGACATCTCCAAGAGAAACTGAGAAGCAGACACCAAAAAGGTGCATTATATACATTATATAGCCTAATTGCTGTCTAAAATTAATGTTAATTTGCAACATAGTATAGCAAATTATTGCATGATCAAAAACAAATTAATTTGAGAAAAAAAAAAAAAAAAAAAGGCTCCGTTTTGAATGTCTGGGGTCGCCAGAAATTTTTGATGTTAAAATGGGGTCATGAGCCAAAAAAGGTTGAGAACCACTGTTGTAAATAGTTTATGATTTGGTCATAAAACTCATGAATTGGAAAATGCCAGAAACATAAAACTAAAGAGTACTCACAGTACATTACTATGCTCTTGTCTTTAGTTTTTGGCATTGTATGATAGTTTTATATTTTAAAATGTAAGTAACCTCTCTCAGTGTAGTGACTTTTACTATTTTGTGCTTTGACACTGCATAAATAATCATGCTTCAAAAATACAGGCCAAGTTTAATGCCTGAAATCACACACTGCGATATAAAGCATACAGTTTTAGGAACCTGTGTGAATTACTCGATGTGCTTTGACAATGCATAAAAGGTGACAGATAAAGCAACTTGAAATGAATGGACATTTCTCATTCACACACCAGCTTTAAAAGGTATTTTGACTTGATTTAACCACATGGCTGGACATTATTTTTTTTTGCCATTTTATACATTCAAATGCCATTCACACAGGCTTTTAAGATCATGCTAAACGCAAACAAAATGGGCAAAGATGACTCCTTACTCTTGTTTTCTTTTTAAACACATAACAGTTTGTCAGGTGGCCTTGGACAAGTGGGCAACACACAAAAAACTGATAATTTTTGCCATGTTTGCCAGGTGTGTTGCTCTTTAGCTGTACGACTGCTGCACTCAATTTACCTGTTGTGGTCACATGATCCCCTCCTACTGGGTGGGGTTGTATTGCTGATGCAGCGCCCAAGTGTTTGTTTGTAGCCCTGATAAAGACTGTTTGTGGTCAAAACATGTTGGCTTTTTGGACTTCTTTAGTGTGTTGGCAAATAAAAATTTTGTGCTTTCTTCCTTGTGTCAAATATATTTTCCCTCTAGCATGTCTGGATTTCTTTCCATTATGTTTTTCTAAAACACAAACAAATGTTCTGAAGGACCCACCTGTATATAAAAACTGTAAGGATATTCTCAACATCTGATGAGTGCATTGCTACATTATTTACACTGAAGCATCAGATTTAAAAAGGACACAATGACAGATAGAGGATTAGCAGGTTTTAAATTGAGGACCTAATGTTTCAGAACAAGAGCACATCTCAGTGGAAGCAGAAACATGCAACTCCTCATAAAACATTTAGCGCAGCATTAAAGGCCCTGGCCAAAATTCAAGAAGATCAGATGTGTTACATAAACCCATCTGTGGTGTGAGGTATCCCATGGCTGACCACAGACTTTGACAGATCACCTCTAGTGTGTCGACACTCAAAAGTTTGATAAGAGATACTGTGTGTGACTGGTGGGAAAAGTGATCATGCTTCAAAAATACAGGCCAAGTTTAACATCTGAAATCACACACTCTGTTATATAAAGCACACAGTTATTTTTTATGTACCTGTGTTACTCAAAACAAAAGCAATGTAGTATATCCTCTGAAAAATAATATTACTGTGACAGAAAAAAAAAATACAAGATGCAAAACACAGGAAAAAAACCTTCAACATTTATCCCAAAAATGCTATTATTTATTAGCATTTTGGGTGTTTGGAGTTTACGAAATTTGGGATAAACTGATACGGTTTATGAATAATATGCAACGCTAGAGGCTGTTACCAAAAAAAAAAAAAAAAAAAAAAAAAAAAAAAACCTCGGGCAACCATTTAAAACACCAGTACTCAAGGCAAAACAAGTTGGATTGTTAGGCAAAGGAGTGAAACTCTAGTTAAGAAGGTGCACTTAAAACTTTAAAAAATTTGCATGTCATAAGCAATTAATTTTTTAGTGTGCAAATGTTAATCAACAACAGAAGAACACAGGTAGTCAAATTATTATTTTCAAAGACGTAGCTGAAAATACTGCAGGTCAATAGTGCACTGTTTTGTTTTTTTTTTGTTTTTTTTTTTATTTACTTTAGTGTTTTTACAACTGTTCTGACATTTTACTGTGATTTTTCTAGATATTGTTATGAACGCAGAGGATGGATAAAATACTAACAGTATGGTCCTCGTGGGTTAAATAAACAAATCAACAACAACAATCAAATCAACAACACTCCAGTGTTTTATTTGAGCAGCTTTGTAACAAAACGAATTAAGCATCTTTAAATCTATGTCTATACCTACATCTGGACGTAAAAAAAAATCATTTCACAAAAGGCCTGATTTATGAAGAAGGGTTGTCCTGACAGGCCATTCTTTACATAAATCGATTGTGTTGTGAACTTATAAAGGGACACCATGTACAGACAACATCCAGGTATATTTATGGAAAACAGAGGCTACAGTGAAAGCCACAGGCCAGCTTCGGCAATCCGAGAGGAGCTAACGCTACCTAACAACGGAGATGAATGGAACAGGCAGGCGTCTCATTAGAATTCAGCAGCTAGCGTTAGCATAGTGGCCACTAATGCTATATGAATACAACTTCCTTCAACAAAACGGTTAAAAATCAATGCTAATACTTGTATTTGACTGCATACACCAACATGCTTACCGGTATATCCTACTACAGGAAGGTTAAGCGGTAAATCCGACGGTGCTAGTTTACGTTGCTATGTTAGCCAACAATCAAACAATGGCTACCTTTCTCGATGGTGGCTAGCAGTGTGCTAGGCTACATCCAGACGCTGCGAGTCCTGTCCGGGCCAGTGTAACTGTCGAGGGGTTTACGGTTCGCTCCAGAGCAAAGAGCATTTCACCACGTTTATCCCAGAAAACGGCAAAAGAAACAAACTAGGGCGTCTGCCGCTGTCGGTCGCCTCGGTCCTCTTGTCGGCGACATCATCGTACCTGTCAAAGACGACTGAATAACACCTTTGTGACATCTGGTGACTGACAGCGAAAGCACCAATAGGAGTCGCGAATAACGACGTAGGCGGGATAACACGTCTTCTTCGTTGTTGTCAGAGCCGTGGGTTTAAAGGCATTTTTACACCACCCACACTAAATTACACTCATATCTTCAGAAAAGTCTATATCATCTCTGTGGTCAGCAGATCCTCCATGTTATGTTCCAGCTTTGACTGGGAATCTGATGTCTTTATTTTATTTATTTTCACATTTTGCTCACTGACTTGAACGTTTAAATTAAACTATAAATTTTGAATATCATTAATCCAGTTTTTTAAAAACAGTATATTCAATATTAAGACCATGTTAAACAGCTTGTATTCTCCCAAAACTGCAAATAAGCACAAATATAAAAAGAACATGACCTCTGTGTTCTTACAGAAAATGAGTCTAACCTAGTTTGTTTTTTTTAATTTCTAATTTGGTGTAACTTAATTCCTGTCCACATTTTACTTTAATATTGATTTTAAACAAAGAAGAAAAATGGAATGTTAAGCAGAACAGGGAACACCTCATGTCATTTCTTTAAGATGAATAATCTCATCTAATTAGACATCAATCAAAAATGCTGTCTCGTCAATCACACCACACATCAAACTATGTTAAAAGAACACACAGAATTCAAATAGCATAAAATATGTTTCTTTTTAGTTATTAAAAATGAATTTCCTTTTCATCACAGCCAAAGTTAAGAAATGAATGGATTTCTTATTAATAAAAACATTCTCAAAATGCCTAAGACAGTGAGTAAACACAGACATCTTTCATCACCATGATATGGCACAAACCCAAAGACATGGAATCTCAATGTGGCAAAGCCAAATGATAAACAGCTTCAAAAATGTACTGTTAATTTCTGCAGGCTTTGAGGCTAAGCATATGGGATGCTTATAAAGTGCTATCATGTATATTAATGATAAACAGTATTTCATAACTCTCACATAACAGGATTTGACGCTGAGATGATTTTGGAAATGCAGAAGATGACTGGAATCATTTTCATTTGAATCATTATCAGCCAAAAATAAGCCACATTATTTCTATGAATTTATCTCAATAAATACTCTTATCAACAGTGTATCCGATCTCCAACCTTTTTCAGCAATGCAAATGATAAACAATTAGTCCACAATTGTACAAATAAGGCTACTGAAAAACAACAGTTCAGTTCCCACCAAGAGCATTAAGCGGGTCATCAAATATATTGCCTGAATCTGCAGTTGTAGTGGGCTCCTGGGTTGGAGGAGTTTTCTTTGTCTTCTGGGGAGCCTTTGTCACTGGTTTTACTGTGCTTGATGAGAAGATATCATCTGAGGAGAAGAGAAGCTTTATTAATCCCCAATGAGGGAAAATTCAAATGTACAGGAGCACAAGAAAAGAGACATCAAATACAATAGAAAAAAAAATGAAGATAATATAAAAATCAGTTAAAGTGATTAAAAATTACATAAATAGTAATAGTAATAATAAACAAATAACAAGTGTGTAGTAGGTGGCAAACACAAAAAGTGTGCAAGGCAGTGACAGATGCAAAACAACTGTTTACAGCAGGATGTAAGACATGATATTCTGATATTATAGTGCAAGATGTGATATTGTGTAAAGATTACTTCTCAGTTACAAATTCTGCCGTTTATGTAGAGAAAAACAAATGGACTAAAATGCTTACCCATGTCATCATCAAATATCGACTTGGTCTCCCCCTTGGCCTTGGCCTTCTGTTTGGGTTTTAAAGTGTCCGTCAGGTCCGCAAAAATGTCAACGTTATCATCAAACAAGCTTGCATCAATAGTCTTCTCTTTGTGCTTCTTGTGACTTTTAGGCACAACAGCGACTTCATCCTGTGGAGACACAAACTCGTGAATTACATGTGTGCTCATGGCAATACATAAAACTTTGCTAAACTTAAGGCTGTGGGATGGCAACATCTGATGGTATGATACATATGCAGTGCTTATGCTGTCTAATATGAGATACTGTAGTAATTTAAGCAAGATGATGTTTATGAAGTGTAGTGAGATAATTATGGATTATGATTGGTACTACAAAGATACAATTGAATTAAATATTACAGTTCTTAAAATATAATTTCAGTTGACGTGTCATAATATACAAAACACACCACTATATTTTTGTGGGAGTTGGGGTTTAAAAACAACAAAAAAATCACTATCTTCTACATACTTAGATATAAACAATAAAAAATTGACTGTGTTTTTTTTTAAAATCAGTGCAGTATTGCAAGATTATATGCATGCACATTTTTTCTTTCACTTTATTCTGTTACTGCCTTGACCATTGAATTTTCCCATTGTGTCATCAATAAAGACTAATCTAATCTAAAACATAATATTGTAATACTGTATTGTTTGATATATTGTTATGCTCCTCAATTACCTGGAAGATGTCCTGCTTTGAAAAACTATTGCTGCTCTTGATATCTTTACTACTTGTGGATGATGGAGTTGAGCTGTTGCTCATTCCAAAGATGTCCTCGTCATCATCATCGTCCTCCAGGAAAGAAGTGGGCTTGGCCTTTTTAGTAGTGGACTTTGGCTTGACCTTCTGGAAAAGGTCATCACTGTTGTCATCAAATATGGAGGGGAGTGTGCTTTTGTCTTTCTTTTCCGTCGCTCCGCTACTGGCCTGAAGCTGTGCAGTTTTTGTGTTTGGTGCCATGGAGGCGGTTTTTGTGACAACTGTGGCTCCAAAGAGACTGTCAGAGCCAAAAAGGTCGTCCTCATCTGAGACTGGCAGCACTGGGGCCTTACTGCTCTTCTTATTAGAGTCTTTTTTACCACCATTTGTGGATACTGGCAATGTAAGAATGGACGGTCTCAGGGAGGCCTCAGGAAGTGGAGGTGTTGTGGCCGAGGCTGTCGTTGGATCTGAGTTAAGTAGTATCTGGCTAGATTTGTCTGGGGAAGGTAAGTCTAGATCAGACACACCAGAGGTGGACACAGAACTCTTTGTGAACAGGGAATCGTCTTTATCTCCCACTGATCTTTGGGCTGCTTGCTGCCTTGCTGCTCTGGACTGGGGCCTCCGATGGACCGAACCTTTGGCACGACTCTGCAGGGAAAGGGACAAACCACTGAGACTAGGTTGCACAAACACGATTCATTCTAATCAAAATTTAGCAAAACTAAATAAATCCAGATTGAAACTTAAACAGAGCTTTGTTATACAACTGAAAATTTATCAGAAATACTTATGTAATCAAAGATAGGATAAGATGTACTTTATTGAAAAAAGAAATTCAGCAGCACAAGACAAAAGGCTTCAAATACAACAGAAGACAAAGAGAAGATAAAAATCTGTTCAAGTGACAAAATGAAAGTATAACAGAGTTAAATTAATACGGAGATACTTGCTTAGACATATTCAAATACATGAATTGAAAAAAATGTTGTGCTGTTAAGCTAAGATTCAGCAGTTCTTTCTTCCTCAACAGAACTTTGCATAGTATGCTGTCTAGGTAAAAAAAAAGTTAACCTCACCACAAGTCAACAAGTTCAAATGTCTTCCCTTTTCAGAAAAAAAAATTGTTGGCAAAATGAATAAAGCAATATGGCCAAATAAAATGTATATTTTTTTATTTATATTTCTAAATATATGCTTATTGTCATTGTTTGTCTCCAATACACAAAGACAAATTCCTCATATTTCACATACTGTCCTCAGTAAAACATTAAGAGTGAGTCACACTTGAAAACAGAACTTAAAGTTATGTTGAAACATAATTCAATATAATCCGGTTTAAAATAAAATGTGAATTGTGGTTTTAAAAGAGAGTTTGAAATTTTATCTTTCTTAATTTTAAGGTAGGTTTAAAGTTTGGAGCAACATAATCAAAAAACTAACCAGGATCTAAAACTGAATTCCTGCTGGTGTGTGTATGTGTGTGTGTGTGTGTGTGTGTGTTTTAAAAGTCCATCTCATCCAAGCTAAATTTCAGACTTTGAGATTATGTGTACAAATTAAGACCTACATTCAAAAACAATGAGTCACATGTTTTGTGCAACTTATGATCTGATAAAATGTTATTGGGCTACACAATTCACATTAGTGGTTCGGTTAATGTAGTCTGACTGTTTTTGTTACAGTTTTAAGAAAACTGCAGCTGAAGTTAATGTAACCTTATAAAAGTAATGTTAACTTCATTCATTTGATGAACTTCTCTTCCTTCTCACAATTTTTAAAACCTGTTAAAAATCATTTTTAAGGCCAGAAATTCTGATAATTGAATTCCAAGTTCCAAGCAAAATACTAACTGAACTATTCATTAGCAGAGATAATGCTGTAGAGCACAAACCCACCTTATGTGCACTTTGCAGTGTTGTGACCTGGACTGGGGTGTCGAAGCTCACTGCTGCTTCGCTGTCTGCTGGGGCTCCTATAGGGGTGGTGACAGGGCTGGGGCTCAGGCTGGAGCTGGACACCCCTGAAGAGGAACTAGGGGCCATGCCAGGCAGACTGGGAATGGCACCGGGGAGCAGGGCAGTGGGGTTGATCAACAGACTGGCCTGGATATGAAGGGACAAAAGGTGACAATAGCACAAATGATTAAAGAGAAACAGTAACAAGGAGCACAAACAAAACACATGCTCCACATGTCAATGTCTATTATACAGTGACAGTTTGAAAACTTGAGACCACTGATGAAGATTCTCAGTGAGATTCAAAGCAGAAGATCATTCAGAGGAAAATGAGAAACCAGGACTGTGGATGAAAATGAAACGAGAGCAAGACGTGTGAGGAACATCTTGTGAAACTGACACAGAAGGACCAGTTTAGCAGAAGTGTCTTCATTTTAGAAGTTGATATGTGACAAAGCTCAGACAGAAAAATCTCCAAGTGAAAATGTGCAGGAGGGGATAGGACAGCTCTTCTCAAAAAAGGTGAAATGTAAGAAATGAAGACTTTTGACTGAATAAAAACAACCAGAAAAAAAATTACTTGAAGTTTCCCAATCCTTGATGAGGGATCTTTAGGTTTTACAGGACTTGATGCTGGTTTCTGTGTGGTCAAATTACAGAACAATTTAATCCAATGATGGCATTTTCTGGAGTTCTTTTAGAAACATGAATTGTAACAAGCAGCAAAGGCAAACTATACATTTAAAAATATATGAAATGGCATCAAAGCTAATATATGTACAAAACAAAACAGTCGTATAATTGTACAGAAAAAAAGCTGAAAAAATAATAAAGCTACATGTGCAGACTCACCTGACTTTCTGAGAGGGATTCGGGACTTGCTAGTGGTGCTTTTTCAACAGGCTTACTGGGTTTTTCTGCTACTTTCTGTGTGAGAAAATCAGACAAAACTTCAACTTCAAGTAGCAAGTCTTTCATGACCATTAACATCAGTGTAGTAACTAGAGCTGAGTTTGGGGTTTTCATGGTTCAGACCAAATTGCTAAAACATTACTGAGTATCAAAATTGTCTGGTATTGTTTGACAATAATTTTCAGTACGGAGTAAATCTCAGTGTTACTGCAGCATGAACAAACAGGTGACTAAACTAAACTAAAGATTTGCACCATTAAACGGGTCATTTTTTTGCCAAACCCACTTTTATTAGTCTTTGGTACATTTATTTGTGTATTTGGGGACCCTAATGGTTCAAAAAGTCTGAACTAAAGTTTGAACTAAATTTTAAACTGCCCTGATCACCCACTTTTTGGGGAGTTTAAATTTGCTCCCCTCTGGTCGCTGTTTTAGGCTTCCTCAATTGAGAACTGGACATGCTAGGGATTCCTTTATTCCTGTGGCTGTTAGGAATTTGAATTTACTTGGCTGATATCGACAAATTTTCATTATGTGATTATTTATTTATCTAATGCTCATGGGCATTATAGCCATTAACTTGTGTACTGCCCTAATGGATCTTTGTCATTTGTGTTGGGAAGGGAGTGGCTCCATTGTATGTTGTCCTGTATTGTGTAATTTTATAGTGGTGGCATCTAGTGGTGCTG